>NC_134708.1:2263593-2581250 GCF_043290135.1 Rhipicephalus microplus
GTTGATCAAAAAGTAGTTAACTAAATGTGTTGTTCGGTTTGTTGCGACCGCGTCTGCTGTATCTGTTCACTCCAAGAACGTGGTGGCACTCACCACCTTCAGACCCCACAAACTGGTGATTTCAATAAAAAAGTTTATGGGGCTGCTATCACCCCTGTAAAGTTGTTTGCACCTCATGGCAAACGTGTGACCCGCATAGGCCGCAAATAGGGTTCACGACTACCGAGGGCTAGGCGACGTTGTGCTCGCAAGCATTTATCACCACCATCATCACCATCATGGTTGTTAAAACCGCAGTGCCGGCGAAGGTGCCTGGCGGCAAGCCTTGGTGGTAGCAGAGGAGAGATGAGTGAGGCTCTTTTTGGCAAGTGGAGGTTGGCGCGAATGGTTGTCTCTAACGGTAGGGCCCTGGTGCGCGGCACCGCCCAATGTGGGGCTCTTGGAGCATCGGACGACACTTTTCGCGGTTGGGTACAAGCTTTAGTTTAGCCAGGAAAGAGTAGGCCTAAGGTGCCTTGGGACTCCCCTAGCGTCGGCGTTGTGATTTGTTGAGAGCGAGGAGATCGGTTTTTGTGACATTGTTTGAAATTGTTGGCACGATGAGTTTTAATTTTTTTCTACTCACAAGTGTTTCTTTATTGTTGTTGTTGGTTTGCAAGAGCATTGTGTTGTTATGAGAGCCGTGCGGTCTGCATCCTGGAGTGAGCAAAGCTTAGAGAACGTGGATTGTAGTCCAAGCCCGAAGCGAGTGAGTACAGAAGCCTCGTGGGTGGTCTGATTTTCTGTAAATAGCTTCTTCTATCTCTTGTGGGCTCTGGGAGTCGGGCGTAGTTGCTGGCTGGTATTGCGGGTCGATGCCGGGGCGTCGTAGCACCATTCGGAAAGGTGAACGCCGATCGCTCGGTAAGCTGCTGTGTGCAGAGAGCGATAGGGCCACCTTACAGAGTGGGTCTCCTTGCAGCTGCCTCTTCTGCGCCTAGGCTGGGTGCTGGGTGGATGCCGGTTGTTGTCGAGCGACTCATCAGGCCTAAGGCTCTGCGCAGCCGTTTGTCGCACGTGGCACAACTAGGTGGATCGTGGTGTTGAGGTGTTGCACTCTGCTTCCCTCACTTTTTTTTATCTAGCGATGCGTGGGTTAGTAAAAGCAACCTTTTTTTTTACTTTGCTGGGCGTATCAGCCGCCGCCAATATATTAGCTAGCAGTAATGATCATCGTACCACGTGGGCGAGGAGCCTGAAGCTTTCTTCCTTTTGGCATACTGCATTGTTCTTTCAAGTGTTTTGAATGAGTGCATCTGAAGTAATGTAACCCGCGTCTGACTGTCTTCTGCCCATCGTCAGAGCCGCTGGTCGGACGTCCAGTTGAGACATCGGGCGATGGACATGCCTGGGACGTGCGCAACTGCCTGCAGTTTGGCGCCCTGGTGAATGCTGGTCGCAACCAGAAGACGTGTCAATGCGACTGACCGTTCCTCACCTCGACGGCAACGTTGCGGGACCGGTAATGAGGTGAAGTCGTCGAGTTGGACAGTGCAGCAGTGTCGACCAGTGGCAGTGCCGTGGTGCACGGACATTCTTTAGGGACATGGGTTGTCATGTTTTGTAAGAGTTTGTGTAGCTGTTTTCTTTCATGCTGCTGTTTTTTTCGATATTTGGTTTGAATTAGGGTGGATAAAAAGTAGGGGCGCTATCACACTCGTAAGGTTGTTTGCGCCCCGTGGCGTACGTGTTTTGCGCATACTCGGCATTTTGGCTTCACGACTACCGAGCGTTGGGTGGCGTGCTCACGAGCGTTTATCACCATCACCATCATCATCATGGTTGTTAAAACGGTAGCGCCAGCGTTGGTGGTGGCAGAGGAGAGATAAGTGAGGCACTTTTTGGCGGTTGGCGTGAATGCTTGTCTCTAGCGGTGGGATCCCGGTGTAGGGCACCATGGGTTGCGCGCCGGGGGCCCTCGTGGCAAGTCAAGCATTGGTGACGCTGCCTTGGGTGTGGTATTTTGTTTGTTATGTTGTTGATTGTCGTGTAATATTGTGTTGCAAGGTTGTTTAGCATGGCGCGCTCGCCACTCAAGATCTGAGAAGTTAAACAACACCAATATGATGACACAAAACGATGCAAGGCCTCTTTTTTTTTTTTTTTTTTAAGAATGTTCGCTGAAGCTGAATTGTTCTTTTTGATGCCATTTTTTGTACTGTTTGTGTGTTCGTGATAGCACTAATCTTTGTGAAAAAAAAAAAAGATACCCTCGCTGAACATGTGAAATTTACAGGGCACCAAATTAACTGGTAAAGCATGTGTTGTGAACAAAAAAAAAGAAGCTTGCCTTATGCCTGCACTTGGAATCCAAATAGCACAGACAACTGCACATACATGGGACACTTCCGACAATGTACTCTAGCTGCCTACGTCACATACTAAGGCCTACTTAAGTACACTACGCCTTTCTTATGGCTTTTATTGTGAATAGGGCTGCCATATTGGGTGCCAAAACATCAGTAAAGTTTGTGTTCTATTGGTCAGTATATCCTTCTGTGTTTACACAAAAAATCAACAGTTATACACAGTTTTTTTTTTCCACGCCTCTTTTAGCAGTTCACTGTAGTTGCAGCTGACTGAGTGATTTCTTAAGTTCTGATCAATACTAATGCTTATTTTTGTGATGGTCTCACAGACTGCTGTCAGTTTCCATGACCTGGTCAGGTTATTCAGAAATTCCCTGACTTTTCCCTAAATTTCCAGAAGGGTCCCAATTCCCTGACTTTTGCAGGTTTTGCAGGCTGGTAGACATCCTGGTTGCATGCTGCAGCAAACGACGTGCAGTTTTATGATTAACAGCTCCCCAGTAACACATTGCAGCAAAAAATTTCAAGGCAAAAATTGTTTGTGCCAGTACCCCTTTAAAATGTACAGTGCCAGCCAAGTGTCACAAGAGTTGCACGTTAACACTAGTAGCTGACATAAACGCAACAGATGATTCCAAAGCAACAACAGATAGTAATGAGGTAGCATGTCGTTTCCATGTTCTTTGAATGAAATGTGGATGCTGGCATGAAAACTCAGCCATGCTTTGGAAAAGTTTTGTCCAGTTCAATTGCTGGATACATAATAAAGCAGCTACCAGAGTTGTCTTCAAGACTTCTTCTGACTTAATTGTGCCTCACCTCAGGACTCCATTATATGACCTTGTGTAGTTTTTGAATAAGAGGCAACAGTTGTAACAAGAAACTAATTTCTCCCACGTACATTAGGAGCCGCCACAGTCGATCCAATATCTCTCCAATTCAGCTGCTTCGTGCCCCCTCAGGCAAATGCGGCCACACCAAATTCATGAAAAAACGACAACGGAGGCGATGAGCCCATTGAACGAAACTGCACATGCGTAGCACGGGCCGCTTCACTCACTAAACCAGTGGTTCTAAAATGAGGGTCCGCAAACCCCCTAGGGGGTTCGTGAAGCCATTTCTATGATCCGCGAAACCCTCACCCGCATTTTCTCTTGAAGTGTTACTGTGCCACACATTGATGAACTGTCCAAAATGAAGTGATGTGGCACGTTTCTTCTTATTATACCATTCTTATTATACCATTCTTATTATACCAGCATATCACAACTAAATATTCAGTCTGACTTAAACACGCTATCGTCCCGGCGCCGCATCGATTCTTTAATTCTTTTTTACAAGTTTTTCTACAGTTCACTTCATCATGCGCTATATATTCTGGCCCCGCCACCATGCACATCTCTGCGCACGGGGCACCATTTACAAGTTACTCATCTCTGCAGCCACACTGGGACTTTTTCTGAATCTTTCTTTTGTCAATCATCAGCTGACTGAAACGGCCTGCCCCGCAATATCGTCGAAACCATTTGCTTATCCTCTTTTTCTGAAAAAAATAAATCTTGGTATGTCTCAATAAATGTATTGTAGCCACTATCCTGTACGTGCATCGTAGCCACCATCTTGTAAATGTATGTAACCACTGTTTTGTATGTAGCCACTATTATGTTAACCCCATCCTTTATGTAATACCTTCTTGCAAGGTCTTTAGGGAAAATAAAATGAAGTGAAGTGAAGTTTGTTTGATGTTTTTCGTAGCAGTAAAAGGTAGGCTTGTGCAAATATTAGAGTATTTGAATTCGCTTTGATTTGAATTTAAATTATTGAAAATTTCGAAGTATTCGCAATCTACGAATAGATGGATATTAATCCGCATGTAACGGCTTGTAAAGAAAGTTTTGCTGCAGTGACAGAGTGCTAAACCGTGCAAGCACCCATATAGAGCAAATCGGTTTTGCCGCGGAGCCCCCTGCAAATTTATTGATGATATGTGGGGTTCAACGTCCCAAAACCATCATATGATTATGAGAGACCCCGCAGTGGAGGGCTTCGAAAATTTCGATTACCTGAGGTTATTTTAACGACCTGCAAATTTAAAGGGGCCGTGCAACACTTTTTAAGCATAGCCGGGAAACGGTACCGATCCGTAGTCGAGGTTTCCGAGAACACGTGAGCCAACTATAGGAGCGCAGCACGTGTCCTGCGATTCACAGTAAATTGTCAAAGCCAGCAAAAAATTGCTCTTTTCTCTCAATCACACCACAAGCTCAAAAATAACTCGTGACAGCTATTGCATCAGCCATTGGCTGATTGGAACATGGCGCACGCAGTCGTCACTAGAGCCACATCGGAAGGCCGTGACGTGTCCACGCGAGCGGGCGCGATCACATTGAAAGGGCGCGAATTCTAAAAAAAAAAAAAAGAGGTGCTCAAGGTCACGAGGTGCATGTGACGTATTTTCTTTCGCCGTGCCATTCCTCCCTGCTTAGCTTCCAGCTATTTCGTCGGGACAAAAAGAGAAGAATTAAATTGCAGCGTGCGACTAATTTTCAGAACTCTGCACTCGTAGTGAACTGATTCTAAAATTTTGCAGTGGTAAATTTGCGAGGCAACAAGCTTCTTTACTGGCTCTATGGCTAGTTGAAAAAGTGTTGCACGGCCCCTTTAAATGAACATGTTACCCTCAAATCAATTCACCATTTTATTAAGCTTAGAAGCTTGTTATGGCAGCTTATATGCTCTAAGTATAATAAAACTTAATATGTTACCTATTTTACAGGTTATAGCTCACATCCTACCGAAACTCATATACCGCTACTAAATGTTTTTTCGACATTCGGTGAACGAAAAAGAAAAAATATGTTTGCATAGAGGCCTCACTTCAATATAAAAATATATTGTGCTGATTAGTTGGGCCATGATAAATGTGCCCATTTTTCTTTGTATGTCATATATACTATTCAAATCTGATTCGAAAATATTTGACCAAAATCACTATTCGCTTTGAACCTAAAATTCACTATTTGCACAAGCTTAATAGGGCACCTGTTTCACGCTTCAGTTGTGTTAATTTACCTATATATCCCCACCCCTTATCCCCTCCACTGCAAGGGGTCCCCCATCACTTCCACCAGTCCACAAGGGATTCCCGACACATCCATGGCTGAGAACCACTGCACTAAACGATCGAAGCTTATCATCCTCGGGCTAACGTGGCAGCAAACTCTACAGCAGCTGGAAAGAGACGACAGCAGTGTTTGGTAGTGTCCCGGCCGTTCAAGAGATGCTATCGCAGAGCGATGCCATATAACTTATTCTGTGCTATTTCAATCGTCCAACACTCACAGCTGGCTGATCGTGTTGATAATGTGGATGGACTGTCGCCCTGACCACTGGCCATGCACGAAAAGCATTGGCATCGGAAAGGGCACTGTTCTACGAGTGCTCCCCTATGAGAGCTGTTTAGAAGAACCTTCCGAATTTGCACTTGTTGCTGTTAGAGATTTCGTGATGAGTTTCATCTTCACGGTACAGTGCCTGCTGCTATCATTTTTGTCTTGAAATTTTTGACATGTAAGAGAGTTGTTCAGTGAACAAGTGACTTGTATGAGCCCTACATCTTTGTATATGCCTAATTTTGAAACAACAACAGCATATTCATATTCCAAGCGCACACAAAGAGCATGAAAGCTTGTTAGTAAGTTAGCAGCGCATCAAAGCAGCAACACATGTGGACTCAAGTGGAAAAACAGACGATTCACATGCGGGAAGGCGAAAAGCCCACTAAAATGCCTAATGTGATAATGCAGTGGCTCGGCAAGACTGCCTGCAGCACAGTCTGCTGCAATAGTGGCACTAAGCCACAGACGGCAATTTTCGTTTCAACTTGCAAATCGAGTTGGCAGAGCTCTGCATGATGGTCAACTGTTCAACTTTGGCCGACATGGAAGAACAGACTGTCACTTGTCAACATCATATAGCTCAACTGCTTGCAGCACTTTCATGAAGCTTTCTAGATGTGCTCACATGGCAGCCATTGGAAGAACACATTAGATGGAAACCTTGTGACAGTGCTCTAAGTTGCAGCCATAACATACCGAGTGGCAGGCAGGACAGTTTTTCACTTCTAAGTTCCTGTGAAAGGCTACTTCCTCAAGGACAGTCACATCATTTCAGGACAGGCTTCTCTAAATAGCAACATCAGAAGTGTTTCAACATACATATTGTCTCTTCCCCTTTGGCTTCTGCAGCCATGCCTATCTACCCTACACTGTGTACAAGAAAAGGTCACAATAGGGCTGCTGACACAAACGAAATTTATTCACAAGTAGGAAAGACAAAGCAGCACACATACTCAATAAAAAGATACGGCAAGCTTAAAGTTATCTAATGCTAGTACTTTTTTATCACAAAGAACACACACACCTTAATCTGGCCAGCATGACTAAGATAGCGAAAGGCAAAACGCAAGCACAGTGCTGTGTTCCTTTTTTGTCACTCCAGCCATGCCAAGGTAACACCCCCAGAAAACCATCGTCAGCCTATTCTTTCCTGATGGGAGGATGGTTTCCTCTTGTCACATTCTCGTATTGCGTCCTCCTTTTGTGCACAGCTACTCTACCCACACCTTAAGAATGCAAAACAACAATAACATGACATGCTTAATTAAGGCGTCCCATGATTACTCAATGAAACTTGCGAGGCTACTATAGACCATCAGTGATGGAGCAGTCATCAAACCTGCCTCAGAGCATGTGCAAGCACACATTTAAAGCTGTGCAGTCAGCACGCAGCAATCATACTGCTATATCTGTATATCCGAGGTCACATTGATGAGGGAAGCAAACAGGTATAGCTGTTACCACTTGTCACCACTCAACAAAGCCGGATGGGCATAAAATGCAACACTTAAAAAAAGCCGCATTTGAATCAAACTTCCACGTGCAGTAAATAAAAGCAGAAAGGCTCTGAGAACACAACACCACCTCATTGGTGCCTTCTAAATGAAAACTTAACGATCTTGAGAAGCCAACATTGCTCGCTCAACAACACTGATTATGCTGCATTTGACAAGCAGGTGCTTTTCATTTGCTTGCGACTACCGTATATGGAAACTTGTGCGAGACTACTTTGGCTCGTTCCACCATGAGACATACAGCAGCAGCAGCAATACGAGAGACAGAGAAGTGCCGTCGCATGCTGAATGAAGCTTCCCAGAGAGAGTGAGAAAAAGCGGGACATGCTCTCGTCCTTGGACATAAAGCCGTGCAGTGCGGGAGAAAAGAAGCCGCCACCGGCGCGCCGCAGCCCCGCCACTACCTTGGCACTCCCTGCCAGGATGGTGCTTAGCTGGTGGCACGACGCCGGACGGGTCTGGGGCACTGCTGACACCGGCGGCGGGTCGGGCACCGAAAGCTTGCGGCTGGCTGCCTCGGCCGAAAAGGTGCTCCTCACCAAGCTGCCTCCCCGCACGCTGGCAATAGTCGTCACACCCTGTGCCATGATTCGGCGGCCTGATGCTCGAAACGACTGCTCCATCTCCCGGCCCAGCAGCGTCGCTTCGAGCCGATCCGCGTCCAGCGACGTCCCTACTTCTCGGTGAGGCTCCAGTGCGCCGCAGCCCGTGCTCAGGTCGTTGGCCGATAGTGAGCGTGCAGACGCCACCAACTGGCGCGAGTTGCGACGCGCAGGTGGCGGCAACAACTCAAATGCGCTTGGCGCAAACACGTCACCACTGGCGACACACGCTGGGACTGGTGTAAACGATCGCGGAGGGGACACTAAGATGGCAGGGCTCTGGGGGCTGCCCCTGGCCAGTTGCACCAATTGAGGAAGCTCACTCAGCGGTGGTGGGCGCACACGACCTCCTACCTGCGCTGCTGGCTGTTGTTGTTGCTGCTGCTGCTGCTGCTGCTGCTGCTGCTGCTGCTGCTGCTGCTGCTGCTGCTGCTGATGCTGCTGCTGCTGCTGCTGCTGAGAGTCTGTCGCTACTCCACTGGATGGCTGCGCAGGAGGCACTGCTGAAACCTGCATCTTCAACAGAGATGTCTTTGCTGTTTGCAACCTCCACCGGACAGCAGTACAGCTATGGGGCCACAAAGAGTGGCCTCAACCCATGCCAAAACAGGCAAAATTAAAAAATATATATGTATTTTCCAATGAACAAAAGAAATTCTGCATGAATTAAATTTTGAAAGAACTCCCTACCAGTCATTTACTGCTACTTATAAATGTTATTTCAATTTATAAGTAACCCAGTGAATCTTGCTATAGGAGACACTAAAGACACAAAGAATTTTTTGCGCATTAATAAAGTACAACCCCACAATTCCAAAAACGCTACTCTTACAGCAAGATAACGCTTCGTAAGTGAGCAAACACATGAAATCAAAATGCGCGTGGAGATGTAACATTAAGACTGCCGCATCGAACACCATGACATAGCAGATTTTGTCTGCATCTACTGGTTCCTATATAGAACTCAATTGGTGAAAATAATGCACGTTGTCATCTGTAGGTGCCATACAAGGTTTCAGAAAATTTTGTCGAACAAGTGTTGTGAAAACATTAAAAATTGGCTGCAAAACTTGAAAATAAAACTTCAATCATGACTTTCTCTAATAGTAGTATAGGATATTGAAACTTGTGACACTAGAATTCTAAGAATACAGTCGAAACCCGCAATAACGAAATCGCCGGGGAAACCGAAAAATTTCGTTTTCGAGAGAATTTCGTTGCCGCGAGTAAGAGGCATAAAAACAGTGATACGGCCAGCAGAAAGAAAATTTATAGCCAGAAATCGGTCAACTTACTTTGCCGACCCTTGCCATGCAACAACTTCAAAACTCTCCCTTCGCACTGGAAAAAGTGGTCCACTGCTACGTCGTCGTCATGTGCGCCGAAGAAGGAGCGAAGAGTGTCCAGCGCATCCAAAACCCCCGGGTTGTTTTGGATGCGCTAGCGCGTCGTTCCTGCCCGCAGTCTTGCTGTCAGTGTTTTTTTTTATTTGATGTTACCCAGGGCTGTTTTAGTTATGTCATTTAAAAAGTGTCTAAGCTTAACTGCCGAGTACTATCGCTTGAGTCTGCGCAAAAGCTTCTGTTGGCAATGATTCAGTGTTCGTAGTTCTTTTCTGTGTCGCTAGGGTTATGGGTTATATATGAAGTGCTGCTTCTGCAATAAAAATTAGTTGCGAGTGTAGCGAGTGTCGTGTTTTCTTGTCCTCTTCGTCCCCGTCGAATTTGCGCTACTACACCATATGGTTAAATGATGTCTCACCAACTAGCCCAACTCTCAACCCTACTGTCAGTGGAGTTAGGGCTAAAGCCAACTCCGATGACGCGCCGCGCTCGTAGACCGCTCGCTCGCTCATAGTAATCTTATCATCCATCCGGTGCGGCCACTCGTAGTAATCTGACCGTGCATTACATCTTCGTTGCTTGCGACGAAGCACGTCGCCATGAGTGCGCTAGCGCGTCGTTCCTGCCCGCAGTCTCGCTGTCAGCGGAGTGAGGGCTAAAGACGACTCTGAAGACGCGCCACGCTCGTAGTAACCTGATTGTGCGTCCGCCTACTGCTCCTAACTAAAGCGTATTTATATCTTAAGTGATCATCAAGCCGTGAACACGTCGCGAAGCAGCAATTTTCGAGAGCCATGTCCTTGCAAAGCACAAGCAGCAGACGACGATCTCCCGGAGCGAGCATCGGGCCAATGGCGAGGCGAGCTGAGGCAACATGGTGGCCACAGCCAATCAAAGGCCTCGAAACGATCTTCAAACATTTGCTTTTTGTGCACTTGTTTTTAAAGGCTGAGGCCAGCTGAGGCGGGAAAGTTAAACACAGAGAAATGCTCTTTCCGGTGAGCCCAAGAAGCCGGCTCCAGGCCCCGCCATCGCGAAGCCATATTTTTTTAAAAATCGCTGTTTTCTCGCGATTTCCAGTAAATGTTCCTTTACCGAGGTGGGTGAAATGAATTTTCTGAAGCACTTCTGCACGGTTTTCAGTGTAGATATTTTGGAATAAAAAAAAACGTTCCAGAAACTGAAAATTTGATTTTCAGAAAAAAAGATTTTTTTTGCCAATTTTCGCGATCCCAAAGCCGCGTCCCCCCTTAAGGAAACAAAAATGACGGTACCCCTGCCAGCGCAGCAAAAGGAGATGTTTATAAATTTTGAGTGCTCATAACACACATACGAGCATATTTTCGACAGTTAACCTTTGGCAGGAGGGTAAAATAAGGCCCGCACCGTGGTAGAAAATTCGTTAATGCGGGATCGCTGTCCAAAAATACTTCGTTGCCGCGAGATACGTAATACATGGGCTTCTATGAACGTTCACCAGGGATTTGGAAATATTTGGTTGCCGCGGGGATTTCGCAGTCGCGAGGTTTCGTTATTGCGGGTTTCGACTGTACAGTTTATCAGATTAAACCAATTCATTGTTTCCCTTTAATGTCCCTTTAAGGATCACACTGCCCTTCAGGACCTTCTCCTTGCTATATTTTGATAAAAATTGGCAATTTTACATTCTTATTTCAAGAATGCAGCGTTTTTTCTTGTAGAATAGGTTGTTTTTAAAATACGAATACTTCATGTGTCTTGTTTGCTGCAAATCCTTTATCTTAAAGTGGAAAAGTAAAAAAAAACACAATTAAAAACTCATCCTTGTCTTATATACCGGTCATTGGCAGAAAAAAATGTAGAAGTCTCGCAACAATGGGCAACTGAAGTCGGAAACCTTTATTGCCATCAAAAGTATCAGCAGCGGTGCTGTTGGGCAAGGCTAGGCAAGAACTACAGTGTTCTAGCAAGGCCATTTTGGTTCGGTTATCTGCTGTCAGTCTGCTGCTTTCTTTTTCCTTTAGAAATGAGTGGTAGTCGATGGAAGTTTATGATAGGCTTTAAGAAAAAAGTTATCGAGTAGCCGAAGAGCACGGCAACCTGACAGGACAACGAGAATTCGGTGCGTCGGAGAAGAGCGTCCGACACTGGAGAACTACATAAGATCAGTGTCCAAATAAAATTAGAAAATGTCGCCAGAGTGCAGCTGGTTGTGTCGTGTACAGTAGACTCCCATTAAACGAAACTTTCTTAAATGAAATCGCTGCTGAAATGGAACAACTGCCACTAATATGCTTATCTCTCAGTAAACAAAACTCCTCTTAAAGGAAACACATTTTCCTGGTCCCTTCAGGTTTCGTATCAAAAGAGTCTACTGTATTTACCAAGGTAAGGATGCACTGCGATACTTTCCTATTTTTAAAAATTTCTTTTTCAGAGATTCAGAAATTGGGGGGGTCAACTTATATCCTGGTTTTTACGATACATAAAAGCTTTTTTAGGAAAGCGACAAAATCCAAATAAAGAAGGGTGTAAGGCAGGGAGATGCAATCTATCTAATGCTATTCAATAAGCGTTTACATCAGGTTTTCAAGGCCCTAGATAGGGAAGAGCTAAAGGACCCCTGACACCGAACTTGGAAACTCAAAATGCTTGAGTTGTTCGATAGTCCTGCATGCGAGGCCACTTATGACGAATTATCAATGATAAGCATTGCCTATAAGATATTTTAATTTGGCTGGTGCCTGCTCAACCAAGTATTTTCTCTGATTCGATGTAGACAGGGGTCCCCTCAGGACGTTGGAGAGGTCAAGCAAGTATTGTTGGCATCACAGAACATTAGCGGGGCAGGCATAATACCACGACTGGCACGCAGCAAGGTCTATTGTTCGACACCACTCTCGCTCTATTTCGGCAGCTTACGCCAGGAACGAAAGCTCAAAGATCAAAGCACCTACATCCTTGCATTGTTCACCACCCTTGGGTCCACCTATTTGAAAACAGTGCATTCAGCATCACTGTAGTTGCCGAAGCTTGAGCGCACGCACATAGTTTCAGGCGCTGCCCCGCTGTATGGTGCTAGTTTCTTATGGTATTTAGGCAGTTCTGAACTGATGCAAAATTGTTCTGAATTAACGATGCTAGCATTAATTTTATAGTACATTATAGCACTTACTATTAAATTTTGGCATTATTATACGCACAGCTACAAATCACTTGTGGGAATCGAGGCTAGCCCGCCACCCTTAAGCGGGCTTTGCCGTATCTTTTTGCCATTCTCATGTCCCCATGACTCCCCTCCTCTGTGGTCTGTCCCGCTGGGGGAGCGAAGAGTGACGCTTGACTCCTCTCACCCTGTAGCCGATGTCAACTGTGGCGCCGTGCGCAATGTCTCTCGAGACGGATCGCGTGCGGCCGTCGGGAGAGAGAAAGAATTTCTCCAGGACGACGTGGGGTAGGCATGCATTTCTTTAGCGTCCGTTGGCTCCCTTTGTTTGGGGCTCGTTCAGACTTCGCCAATGGCGCCTTGCGCCCGCGGCGAATGCTTCATCCTTTTCGAAGAGCGGTGCGATGTCCTAGTGCACGGTCAAACTACGCCAACCCGTACCTCTCGGAAGCCAACGCGAGCGGAGTTTTGCCATCGCTCGAGCGATCGGGCCCTTTTGTCCCGGTGTCACCGTGAACACTTTTGCCCACGGAGACATGTTCGCAGCACCCCTGTGTAGCACTTCTCGTTCGTGGCATAGATAAGCCTATTTGCTTTCCTGCCGCGCCTTTTGCAATGGGCTCTGAACTGCGTTTTGGTGTTGCCGCAGACAATGTAGTGTTGCGACCTTGAGCCGTACTGTGTTTTTGCCACGGCGACAATTACAGTGCAGTCCACTTATAACGATATCGAGAAAACCTAAAAATATGATCGTTATAACCGGTGATCGTTATATCTGGACTGCCGTAGCTCCAGGCTTCATTTCGCTATTTTCACCAATTAATAGTAGGTAGTATTGTAGATAGTAATTGTAGATAGTAGGATGTCAAAAACAAGACTTTATTTCTTACTCCGAAGAACGCATCACGGGTTCGCTGAGGAAGGGAGACTGACCGACGGCGGGGTGGGAGCAGTGGGAGGAAGAAAGCACAGCCAGAGGTACACAGCCGGAATGCCAACGAGGCCCCGCCCCGATGCCGCCGCGCCGCTTTGCTTTTCGCTTTTTTTATTTTCTCTCTCTTTCCCGCTTTCGTTCGGCAAGCTACGAGTAGCTTGCCGGCTTGCCGTTGTAGAAGGCGGGGAGCCGCGGAGCGCGGCGCTTTGCTTTTCGCATTTTTTTTTTAATTCTCTCAGCCTCTCCGCGGTCGACGCGCGGCGAGGCGCAAAACGTGACACAGCTGGCGCCATCTGTAGCGCGTCGCGCCAACTCGCGATGCTCTCCTCGGCTTTTTGAACGGCCGGGACGCGCTGCCGGCGCTCTGCTGCAGTGGCGGCAGATACATACGTACTCGCCTACGCTAACTTTTCGTCTTGTCTCGGCATAGTTCGTTTCAGAGGAACTTATCAATCTAAATGTTACGATTATTCTGAATGAAACATGCCGTCCACGGCAAACTTTTCATCGTTGTATCCGATATGCGGTGGATAACATATCGTTATATATGGTTTTTTTCCCCATAGCCCCAATGCATAAAATGAGACTGTTAAGTCGACCCATCGTTATAACCGATATATCGTTATATGTGGTATCGTTATAAGTGGACTGCACTGTAACGCGTGTCCTGCGGCTCGCTAAGGCTGGACCCACGCTAGTGGCCGTATTCTTTCGGGATACGTGTACACTACACACTGTAAATAATCGCAAACAAAACTTTTGTTGTCAGGTGTCCTTTAAGAGTAAGATTTTATAGAGTGTACCTTAATCACCTGCAATTCCCTGATGACCTTGCATTGATAAGCAAATCAGAGGACGAACTACAGATCATGATTACTGAACTGGACACTGAAAGCAGAGAGTAGGTCTGAAAATTAATTTACATAGAACTAAACCAAGCGCTTTGCGATAGGTGGCGAGACACTGGAAGTTGTAAAGGAATATGTCTACTTAGAGCAGATAATAATCGCGGAGCCAAACCATAAGAGTGAAATAACTAGAAGAATAAGGATGGGGTGGATCACATTCGGCAAGCATTCTTGAATCATGAATGGCAGTCTACCCGTATCCGTGAAGAGAAAGGTATAAACTGTTGCATCTTGCAGGTAGAGCAGAAACCTGGAGGCTTACAGAAAGGGTTAAACTGAAAGGCCCTGCAACACTTTTACAAGTAGCCATAGAATAATTTTGCTAAAGGAGCTTATTGCCTCACAAATTCACTACCACAAACACTTTTTTAATTTGTCCAGTACCGTTACAAAGATTTGACACATGCTGCAACTGCATTCTCCTCTCGTCCAGACGAAACCACTGGAAGCTAAGCAGGGAGGGATGGTACCGGGAAAGAAAATACGTCATGTGCGCCTCATGACGGCTTCTCAGTGTGCGTAAACAAGTCATAGCCTTCTGCAGTGGCCCCTGTAACGAACGAGCACACCGTGCTCAAACCAGTCAATGGCTGATACAGCAGCTGTGACGAGGGATTTTTCAGCTTGCAGGGTCATTTGCAGAGAAGAGAAAGCAACATTTATGTTATTTTCAGAATTTGTTGTGAATTCCGGGCTGCGTGCTGCGCTATATTGTTTCGCTGCAGTTTTCGGGAGCCTCGACTACTGATCAGCAGCGTTTTCTGACCATGCTCAAAAAGTTCTGTAGGACGAAGCAGCGAGTGATGGAAAGGAAAATGACAAGTGTAAACTTGAGAGAATGTAAAAGAGCAGACAGGAGGTTAAGGATATGATAGATTGTAATTGCAAAGAAATGGACATGGGCCGGGCACGTTAACCGCTGGTGATTTAGGGTAACCACTGTATTCCAAGAGAAAGCAAACACATGAGAATGTGACAAAAAGTTAGATGGGCATACAACATTAAGAATTTTTCAGGCATAACGTGGCAGCAGAAAGCACACAGGCTGATTGGCACACGATCAGAGAGGCCTTTATCCTTGAGGGGACATAATCAGGCTGCTGATGACGAAATTTACCTCATTAATTATAGCGCCAATGCCGGTTCTACCGTGTATGTTCTACAATGTACACACGATCTGATCAGACACAATGATAGCATCAAAAAAGGTGCTTCCTGCGTGTAGCGATAGCACCCTTTGTGCTCATCAGAGAAAAGTCATTATTAGAAGGCATGAATTGGCCAGAGGCTTACCATAGCTGGAGGGGCAGCGCTTGAGTGCGATGTGACTGACACTGCCGGAGCAACGCTTGCACACTGTGGCTGCTGCTGAAAGGGAAGAGTTGGCTTTAAAAATATGTCCCTCAGACACACTTAGTCCACTGCTATGGCGATGTAAGCCACCAATAGTTCACAAAACAGCTACTCTATTCTAAAAAAGAGTTTCTACCAGGCACTGTACCATCAGAAGATGAACAGAGACAAAAAATAAAAAGAGAAAACACAGGTAGACGGTGTAAGCACAATCAACAGCTTATTGGCAGGAAACTGAAATACAAAAACTTCACATGCACGTAGTCAGATATAGAATTTATTCTGCCGATAAAAACGTTATGCTGATCCATTCGTCTCTGAAATGCTTTTTGTCATAACTTTTTAAACTCGGGTTGACAAAAGGGCCAGCCACCCTCCTGCTTTGTTCCTCATAGTGTATGCACGCTCGTGAAGATCGCCATTATTGCAGCAATCGGTTAGTGCGGGCCAAGTTTGAGCTTTGTTTAGATTATTGTTTGTCACCTTATTTTAACAGAGCTGGAAGTGGGTTTGAGTCTTTTGAAGCAGCTCAGAGAGCAGGAATAATGGTGTTTTGGAGCAGATTTGGAGCAGATTTGGAGAATTCAAATGGTGTGCTTTGGAGCAATGAAAGTTCAATTTGGAGCAGACTGTTATTAGAAACATTGTATTTCTGGTACACAAATATTGCAATGGTTTTCAAAGTCATGATATCATATTGCCACAGGAAATTGCCATTGCTCAGCGCAACACGGACGTCGGGAACCAGAGAAACGCTAACGGCACGACTACAAGTGACAAAGCCAGCCGCAATGCACGAGCCGGCCCTGCATGCGCCCGGTACTCCGCCGAACAGCCAACGCGCGTGAAGAAGAGAACGAGGGTGCTCGAGACAGAGGCTCACGAGGACTACCGCCCTTGGATCTTCTTGATTGCTGTGCGTCGTTCACTTTGGGCACAAGTTCGCCCTTAATAAACCGTGTCAATAAAACATCCTTGTTGTAAGGCTGCTACATTCGTTACATTTTCTGGTGGAGGTGCTGGGTAGATGATTCCAAACCCCACGAGAGAGCGAAGTCCAAGCCCTGACCATCCGCAAGCCGTGGAGCTTACGCCGGTGCACCAACGGATCAGTCGCCGTATTCGAAGTGATTCACCAAATTTTGACCACTTCCCCCTGTGCCAAGGGCATCAGCGACGGAAACAAGAAACGCCACCACCATGACTAGCCAAGTTGCACCATTACAGCTCATTGTCAACAACCCGTCATAGCGAAGGTGTTCCACGGTGACCCGTTCGAGGACGCCAAAGACTGGCTGGATCATTTCGAGAGGGTGGCGAACATAAACCAATGGAACGAAGCAGGCAAGTTGCACAATGTATACGTCTCTTTGGAAGACACAGCGCGAGTGTGGTACGAAAACCACGACGCATCTTTGACGTCCTGGGAAGAGTTCCAGCGGCAGCTACTGTGTACGTTTGGCAACAATGATCGCCAGGAAAAGGCAGAAGCAGCTCTTCGTGCATGGAATCAACGCACAAATGAAACTGTCGCTATGTACATAGAAGACGTGTAGCTGGCCCAACATGATTGAAGACAAGAAGGTGCGTCATCTCATGCATGGGGTAAAACAAGGGCTGTTCACGGGACTCGTTCGCAATCCGCCACGCACTGTTGCCGAGTTTCGGTCGGAAGCAACAACAATAGAAACGACGCTGCAGCAGAGAGCCTGGCAGTACAATCGTGACGTAGCCTGTACTTTAGCAGGGGTCTTCTCGGCAAACGTCGATAATCTTGACACTCTGCGGGAGCTCGTCCAGTCAGTTGTCAGGGAGGAACTACGCAAGCTGCAGCCACCCGCTTCACCGGAACTGTCTATTGCGGATGTTGTCCGAGAAAAAATTCGGCAGGCCATACGGGAGCCGCAGAGGGATGCACCACCGACACGACGCGCGGTAACTTATTCTAAGGTGCTCAGGCGGCCTGCTGTCCACTGTGCGCTTATCGAGACACCTGGTACTTACGCACCGACAACACGCAGCCTGCGCCATATCGTAGGGGCAACTTGCAGCGCACCTCTTCCGACAGGGACAAGACCTCGGAAAAGCGATGTATGGCGAGATGCGGAACGTAGTCCCCTGTGCTTCCACTGTGGAGAGGCTGGCCATCTTTACCGGTTTTGCCGATATCGTCAAGCTGGTCTTCGAGGATTTGCGGTCAACGCACCATGTCCGCCAAACAGCGAAAGGCCGTCCGACATCGAGAAATACCTGTGCTCATGTCAGAGCTTCGACCTGCATCGTCCTCATCAACCGCGGTCACCATCCCCTCTACGTCGGCGCACGCCAAGCCCACGTTCCTTTCCAAACGCACCTAGGCATCGTTCGCCTAGTCCAAACCCGGGAAACTGAAGTGGGCGACCTCTGGAGGCGAGGCCGCTCGTGATTCGAAATACGAAGATCCTCCACTACGACACCAGCGTGACGACGACGACAACTGTCTCCAGGTAAAGAAGTGCAGTAATAGGAACATAACTTCAGACTTGTTGTTGGTAATTGACAGGCTAAAGCTCACGGCTTTAATACACACCGGTGCGGATTACTCTGTGATAAGCTACGATTTAGCAAAGTGCCTCAGGAAAGTTCTGACCGAATGGAGTGGACCTCAAGTACGTACGGCAGGCGGTCACCTTATTACGCCTCTCGGCAGATGCGCCGCAAGAGTTGAGATACGAGGTTTCACTTACGTTGGCGACTTTGTTGTCCTGCCCGTATGTTCGAGAGAAGTTATACTCGGAATGAATTTTCTGCAAGCAAATGGTGCCATTATTAATTTGCAGAGGTCCAGCGCATCATTTTCGACGGAACAAGCTATAAAGGTAGCTCGAGCAGACGAGCAATACACCGCTCCACTGCGCATCGTCGATGATGATGTGACTGTACCGCTGCAGAGCAGTGTAATGGTTCTAGTCAGAAATGATACATTTGGTGACTATGAAGGTGTGGCAGACAGCAACATGGATGTTTTCCTGAAAAGAGGCGATTGTGTGGCACGAGGGATTATCCAGCTACGAAACGGGTACGCAGACATCCTCCTGACAAATTTTGGGAACGAATTCCAGCACATCACAAAGGGGACAGCCACAGCCTTTCTTCATGAGGTTTGTGAAATCACAGAAATACGCAGCCTTGAAACAACGTCAACGAATATGAAACAAACATCGAATGTCTGCGACGTAATATCTGTAAATTCTAATCTTTCAGTGATCCAACGTCAACAGCTATAGGACCTTGTACGGGAATTTGGCAGCTGTTTCTCCAATAGTTCAAAGGTACGACGCACGACCATTGCAAAACACAGGATCGTAACAGACGAGACAACCAGGCCGGTACGCCAGCACCCGTACCGCGTTTCACCAAAAGAAAGGGAAGCCATCAAGAATCAAGTACAGGAGATGCTTGAACATGATGTTATTCAACCTTCTAGCAGTCCGTGGGCATCTCCTGTAGTACTTGTCAAGAAGAAGGATAACACGCTAAGGTTTTGCGTCGACTACCGGAAATTAAATGCTGTGACTAAACGGAATGTATATCCCCTCCCGCGTATTGACGACACATTAGACAGACTTCGGTGTGCCAAGTTCTTCTCATCACTATATCTGAAAAGTGGATACTGGCAGATCGAAGTTGATGAACGTGATTGCGAGAAGACTGCTTTTGTTGCCCCGAAGGACTCTATGAATTCAAGGCTCTCACTTTTGGTCTTTGTTGTGTGCCGGCAACGTTCCAACCCATGATGGACACTGTACTTTCCGGATTGAAGTGGCAGTGCTGCTTAGTGTACCTTGACGACGTGGCCATCTTCACCGCTACATTCGAGGAGCATATCAAGCGCCTGCGAACAGTGTTAGAAGCAATCCGTTCGGCAGATTTAACCACCAAGCCAGAGAAGTGCCAATTCGGTTTCGAAGAGCTTCAATTCCTTGGGCACGTTGTCAGCGCCCACGGTGTGCGTCCTGATCCTGAAAAGACAGCCACCATTGCAAGGTTCCCGGTGCCAGCAGACAAAAAGTCATTACGGAGATTCCTAGACCTGTGTGCTTACTATAGACGATTTGTCAGAAATTTCTCGCAGATTGCAGAACCCTTGACGAAACTTACGAGAGAAGATGTACCTTTCCAGTGGGAAACAGAGCAACAAAGCGCCTTCAACGAATTAAGAAAACGGTTGCAAGAGTCCCCAATCCTTTCTCATTTCGATGAAACAGCTGACGCAGAAATACACACAGACGCCAGCAACATCAGCCTAGGATGCATCCTAATACAGTGGCAGAATGGCGAAGAAAAGGAGATAGCATATGCCAGCCGGACTCTAATAAAGGCGGAGACCAATTATCCGGCCACAGAGAAAGAATGCCTTGCGGTCGTCTGGGCCATCAGTAAGTTTCGGCCTTACTTGTATGGTAGACCATTCAAGGCAGTCAGCGATCACCATGCCCTTTGCTGGCTCGCCAACCTCAAGGACCCGTCCTGACAACTAGGAAGGTGGAGCCTCAGACTGCAAGAATTTGACATAACTGTGGTATACCGATCTGGCAGGAAGCATACCGACGCCGACTGTTTGTCACGGGCACCTGCAGACGCAGCACTATCAGATGAAGAGGACTTTCCATTTGTGGCTGTTGTCGAGACTTCTCAGATAGCCGAAATTCAACATGCGGACAAAGATAGCTCCCGCTCATCAAACACCTGAAAGGAGCTGATGTCCAAGTACCTCGTATATTTTCTCGAAGCCTCGCATCGTTCTGCCTCGGAGGAAATGTCCTCTACAAGAGAAACTTGAAGCCCAACTGTGAAAAGTTTCTGCTTGTCGTTCCCGCAACTATGCGGCAAGAAATATTACAAGCGTGCCCCGATGAGCCTACGCCTGGACATTTGGGGGTCACTCGAACGTTTGCACGAATCAGTCAGCCCTATTATTGGCCCAAGCTATTGTCGTCAGTACAGCGCTATGTCAGAACATGCCGTGAGTGCCAAAGACGGAAAGCGCCTCGTGCTAAGCCAGCGGGCCTTCTGCACCCGATAGACCCACCGAAAGCACCTTTCGAACAAGTTGGAATGTACCTCCTTGGACCATTCCCGACATCTTTACTTGGCAAGAAGTGGATCGTTGTAGCGACTGATTATTTAACGAGATACGCGGAAACACACTCCTTGCATCAAGGAACGGCAGCTGAGGTCGCCAAATTCTTTGTACAGAGCATAGTGCTACAGCATGGCACTCTGACTGTTGTAATCACCGATCGCGGACCAGCTTTCATGGCAGAACTCATAGAATGTCTGCTGAACATGACCCACACTTTTCACAGGAACACTACCGCATATCACCCTCAAAGCAACGGCCTGACTGAATGCCTTAACAGAACTCTAGCTGACATGATATCTATGTCTGTGGACGTCGAACACAAAAACTGGGACGAAATTTTACCATACGTCAGCTTCACCTATAACACCGCCGTACAAGATACTACCAAGATTACCCTGTTTCAACTAGTTTACGGTCGTGTAGTTACCACAACACTGGACGCTATGTTACCTATAGATCAAGAAGACTACCCTTCTGATCTCGATGACTATATAGAAAGAGCGGAGGAGGCCCGCCAATTAGCAAGGTACCGAATATGTCACCAACAACGAATCGATGCCGACCGCTACAACCGAGGAAGACGTGAAACACGGTATGAAGTTGGTCACAAAGTGTGGATATGGACCCCAGTACGACGACGAGGCCTGTCTGAAAAACTCATTTGTCGATATTTCGGTCCTTACGAGGTTGTACAGCGACTCAGCGACCTCATTTATGAAGTCAAGCCTACAGGACATGGGCATTCCAAACGACGCAACACCACCAAGCGTGTACACATTGTGCGCATGAAACCGTTCTACGACTGGTACGAAGACTAGCCACCCACTTGCTTGCTGTACAACCATTTCACTCTTACAAACCTTCCGAGATGGAAACGCTGCATACATTATCATCGAAAGCATCAGGGCGATGCCTCTTGAGAGGAGGGATAATGCCACAGGAAATTGCCATTGCTCCGCGCAACGCGGACGTCGGGAACCAGAGGAACGCTAACGGCACGACTACGAGCGACGAAGCCAGCCGCAATGCACAAGCCGGCCCTGCATGCGCCCGGTACTCCGCCGAACAGCCAACGCGCGTGAAGAAGAGAACGAGGGTGCTCGAAGCAGAGACTCACGAGGACTACCGCCCTTGGATCTTCTTGATTGCTGTGCGTCGTTCACTTTGGGCACAAGTTCACCCTTAATAAACAGTGTCAATAGAACATCCTTGTTGTGAAGCTGCTACCTATATGAGTTCCTACCTATATGTTGTTGTGAGGCTGCTACAATACGAGTTGCAAAACACTATAGGCCCCACAAGTCAAAATTCGAACATACACTACTTACCAAAACAGGGTGTCCCAAGCGCTCATTAACATCATGAATGTCCGACCTCCTGGATGCCGAAACTACTGCCTGTTCAATTTTTCCTACTCTCTACACAAATGCAGACCACCAGGGGGACGCCGCCTCGTGTGGATGTGAAAACATCGGCTCCGCGTTCGAAAATGTTTTTGGACAGTTTTTCGTGCATTTGTGAGCGTCTTTTGGTGCCAATCGACGCATTTTTTTTTCTTATGTAATATGGATTCTTATTTTTTCTCTTCTCAAGTCACACGATGTTGACCATGCAAATGTCCCACTTTGACCCACCCTGTAACGGCTGACAGGCCAACAGTATAAGTAAATAAAAAAATAATAATAAAACCGCACGTACTACATCGATACGAAGTATATCACTGTGGGTGAGCTTTCTGACCCTTTTTCGAGACTCTTCTGGTTGCCCATCTGCTCAGCTGAGCGCGCTAGGCTGAGGCTACGGCGGAGCGGCCGCCGGCCTTTCTCGGTAAGGTGTTTCAGCACTCTACGCAGGGAATGTCTATGCAAGTCTCTGTCGATGGGGAGGATATCACTCCCGATGATCTTCAATATTCTGGATGGTCTGTGGCTATCACTGAACGTAAACTTCGTGGGACGCATACCGCCAGGACCGAGACGCAAGCAAGCGTCTCCATGCACAGCGACGCGTGCTCGCCTCAGCGCTCCCGGGCTGCGGTGAAGAAGCGTCTTATCGCTGCTTCTAGACTTTCTCACCTGCCAAGAGATCACCATCGAGTCATCGTGACACCTAGAAATGGCCTGGACATGAGAACCGTGAGTCAAATTAAGTTTGCGGTGGCACTCGCAGTGGCTGCAGCGCTCAGTGAGGAAGAAGTCACAGAAGACATAGTATGCCCGAATATGATGCAGAACATTGCAGTTATAAGCACTCCAGCGGAGAGGAATGCCAGAGCGTATTCCAAGATCACCGCCATTACTCTCGCTACCGCCAGTTTTGGTGTTAGTGCCTACCGAGCTGCCCCCGATGACACCTGCAAAGGTATCATCAGGGGTGTTGACGCGGACATCCGTCAAGAACAACTTTATTCATTTTTTGTACACCCAAGGAACCCAACTGCACTCCAAGTGAAAAGAATCAAGAATTCCACCACGGTGATCATCCTCTTTGACGGACTAAAAGTCCCAAATTACGTCATATGTGGAAATAGTTTGGTTCGCTGCACCCTGTATCGTCGACAGACGGATGTCTGTTATGCCTGTGGAAAGTTAGGTCATCGAGCTGATGTTTGTCCCCATCCAGAGGAGGCGGTCTGTAGAGGGTGTGGTATGTCATCTCCTTCGGAGGATCATGTCTGCACTCCAGAATGCAAGTTGTGTGGGGGTCCACATCTTACAGCAGACAAGACGTGTAAGCATCGTTTTCAAGTGCCCTACATAGTCCGTCGACGAAGACGAGAGCGACAGATGCAATATACGATGGAATTTGCGGAACAAGACGCCGACGACATAAACTTCACAGATGGTGGAGGAGACTTCCTATCGCTACCAGCCGCTACAGGTGGCCGCGCTACGACAGAGCACCCGAGCAGCAGCTGGCGCCCGCATGATGTCAGCCAACAGCTGCAACCACCGCGAGGGCGATCCCGTTCCAGAGGCAGAGCAAGGGGCCGTTCGAGATCCAGAGGACATTCTAGATCCAAGGGCCGTTCTAACTCCCGGGTGCCTACCGTCCGCAACTGTGTGCAGCAAGGAAATCAGCACCAGACCTGGGAATCCAAGATCAAGGGTTCCCAACCACAGGTAAAGGGGGTACCAATCCAGAGCAACACTCGGATATATATGCGCAGATGCAAAGGGAAAATGCTAATCTCAGGGCCATTGTCGAGCAACTCTGGGCTGAATAGCCGACTTAAGAAAATCACAGCAGGTTTCGTTTCCGTCTCCTTCAAACACAGTTCCCTGTACAGAGGCCACATCGGATGCGAGTCACGATGAGGTACCCATGGACGTCCATCCAGGGGCAAAACCAACAAAAAGGAGAGCGCTAGCACAAGCAGCCAATAACGAGGACAGAGATTTCAAAACAGAGGTCAAGGATACCTTGAATGATATCAAAAATGCTCTCAGGGTGGTGGTCGAGTTGATTGCGGTATTGGACAGCAGAGTCGCAAAGATCGAGGCTGACCAAGTTAAAGCTTTACAATCTGCCGAGGCTACTCCGGCCCAAGTAATACCTAAGGTCAGGATCGTGCAGAAGTTTCCGATGGAGGCGGAAATGTTGTAGGCCCGTGTGCTCAGATTTGGGCGCACGTTAAAGAACCCCAGGTGGTCGAAATTTACGGAGCCCTCCACTACGGCCTCTCTCATAATCATATGGTGGTTTTGGGACGTTAAGCCTCACATATCAATCAATCAGGATCGTGCAGAAGGTGGCAACCCGTAGCGTCTCTCAGGAGAGAGCTTTTGCGGGTCCCAACAATGGCGGGACACCTTAACAATTTCGTAATTTGGCAGTGGAACTGCTGGGGCTTCCAATCAAAGAAGGCAGCTCTCCAGCAGTATACTAAATCCCAGCCAATTCGACCACATGTTATTATGCTACAGGAGACGCTTACGGAAACTATGAGCCTGCCAGGCTACACCCATCACATCACAAAACCTCCAGATGGCCGCGGTATCTGCACGTTTGTGTCCAAGAAGTACACTTACATTGAGCACAACTTGCACATGGCAAACAGCAAGATTGAACACTCTCTTTTAGAAATTATACTTGGCAAGAACCTTAAAAACAGCATTTTCATACTCCACATATATAACTCTCCAAAAGGCAGGCACCATCGCTTCACCTCATTGTTATCAAAAGCAGTTACGATAGCTAGGAAAGTGGATGCACCCATAGTTATAGCGGGAGATTCCAATGCACCCCATCAAGCTTGGGGCTACCCTCGCACCACTGCCAAGGGAGCCGAGCCCTGGCAAGCGGTATCGGATCTGAATCTTACTTTGGTCAGTGACCCCACGTTTCCTACCCGCACTGCAAATTCTTGCTCTAGGGATACTACCCCAGACCTCACCTTTGTCACAACCACGGGGGAGTTATCATGGTTAAACTTGGGAGAAAACTTGGGGAGCGACCATTGTATTCTGAGTACGACATTACAACTTCAAGCAAAGCCCCCTAAAGCTTTCAAATTCACAGATTGGGACCTATTCCGTAAGGTCAGAGCGGAGAGCGCAGAGGAGATTAATGACTCACCGAATTTCGACAAGTGGCTGTCTCAGCTGGTCGAAGACGTCAAGTCGGCCACCAAAACGATAGAGACTGATCTTCCATTCAATAAAATGGATAGCAGGCTTGCTCATCCTCTTGAGGCTAAAAGTGCCCTCCTAGCCAGGTGGAAAGCACACCCTATGAATCGAAGACTGCGAAAACGCATCCCAAATCTTAACGATGAAATAACGACTTACTGTCAGACGCTGGAAAAACAGCATTGGGACGAGATTTGCAACAAGGTGGATGGTCAGAAGAAAGTTGGGGGAAAATGGAACCTCCTCAAACACCTCCTGCAGGAGACCAAATCTAAATCCAACCAGACGTGCTTGGTAGACCGAATACTGCACTCAAAAAGGAAGGTTAAATCAGACACGGAAATAACGAAGTGTCTGGCACAGAGATACCTCCCTGTGAACACAACCGGGCCTCCTTCTGGCTACGCGCAATACACGGGATCACCAGCCTTCGAATTGGACAAGCCCTTCCAGAAAGCAGAGGTCCGGATCATCTTAAACAATCTTAATGGGAACTCCAGCACGGGCCCGGATGGCATTACAAACAAGACACTACGCAATTTAGACGATGACTCTGTCACCTACCTCCCCAAAGAAATCAATCGTATTTGGGAGACGGGGACTTTCCCTGAGCAATCGAAAAGGGTGTCGGTTATTCTCATACCTAAACCTGGCCGGAGTCCCAGTTTTAGCAACTTACGACCCATTTCACTGAAGTCCTGTATAGGCAAGGTCGCCGAGCATGTCATCAACAATCGAATATCAAAGCACATAGAGAAGACTAACCTGTTCCCGTACAACATGGTAGGTTTTAGACCACACCTATTTACTCAGGACGTCATGAAAATGCTGAAGCATCACATCATTGATCAGGATACAAAAGACGTTAGAGCTATTCTCGGTCTGGATCTTGAAAAAGTCTTTGACAATGTCTCGCACTCCCACATACTTGCCTCCATCTCTTCTTTCAACTTAGGAGCCAACTTTCACAAGTTCACCAGCTCGTTCCTCAGGAATAGAAAAGCCACTATACAGCTAGGGGATCTCAAGTCTGAGCCCTACGATCTCGGTTCCTTCGGCACCCCGCAGGGCTCAGTTGTCTCCCCACTGCTTTTTAACATTGCAATGTGCGGCCTTGCAGCAAAGCTCTCAAACCAAGAAGGCATCAAGTTCACTATCTACGAGGACGACATCACCATATGGAGTGTCGGTGGCTCGGAGGACTCTGTGGAGAGCTCTCTTCAAGAGGCCGTAGACTGTGTTGAAGTCTACATAAACGAAATGGGCCTCAAGCTCTCGCCAGCAAAGTCCGAACTTCTCTTATATCGACCCACGAGACGGGGACCCAAACCCAAAAACTGGCAACCACTGGCCGACATCGACATTAGGCTGCACACGGCATCGGGGCAGCGTATTCCAAGGGTGGACTTCATACGCGTTCTGGGCATGATTATCGAGGCTAATGGACAGAACGGCCGCACGATCGACCGTCTGACTTCTAAGACGGAAGGGGTGATCGGACTAATCTCACGCATTTCCACCTGTTAAGGTGGTCTTCGAGAGCACAACCTCCTCAGACTATTCCATGCATTCTTGATGAGCCACATAAGTTATGTCGCATCTATGCACAGGTGGCAACTCCATGAAAGAAACAAACTGAAATTCTCCCAAGAAAAGCATCAAGAAAGTTCTTGGCATTCCTATGCGCACAAGCACTGAGAACCTTATGAAACTTGGAGCCCACAACCCGCTTGAAGAAGTTATCGAGGCTACACAAACGGCACAGGTTGCCAGGCTCTCGATCACACCAGCGGGGAGAAAGATCCTGGTTGACACTGGAGTCAACCCCTTGATGCTCGAAGTGCAAAATATGCCACTCGATGATTATATACGCTCTTGCATCAAAGTGTGCCCCCTTCCACGAAATATGCATCCACAGTACAACGCGGGCAGGCATGTCGCTCGAGTCTCCTCTCTTTTAGCTCAAGCTCACAAACACTCGTCTGTTTCATGCTTTGTTGATGCCGCCTAGTATGGCGTTTCCGCTCGCTTTGCTGTAGTATCCGTAGATACTAAGGGTCAGATTTTATCCTCGGCGTCGGTTCGAACCACTTCTCCTTAAAAAGCAGAACAGATGGCCATTGCACTAGCACTCCTTGATCCACAAAGGACTGATATCTATACGGACTCTAAATCCACTGCTAGGGCCTTCGCTTCTGGTTCCGTGTGCAAGGAAGTTTTGAGAACTCTCGCTCACAAGGAACTCACCCACCAAGCTATTATTTGGTTTCCTGCTCACCTTGGCTTGAGGGTCGGAGGCCTTTTCAATGTCAACGAGCTAGCTCACTCCAAGGCGCGAGGCTTCACTTACTGCGCCGGGACTTGTGCTTCTCAGACAGAGGAGTCAGCCCCCAGCCTTCACTTTAGGGACATTTCGACTACCTTCAACGAGATCACGAAGCATTATCAATTAGTCTGTAGGTCCTTTCCATTGCCACACGAAAAGTTGTCTAGGCCACAGGCAATCTCTCTTCGCATGCTTCAGACGGGAATATACCCAAGCCTCGTAACCTATAGCCATTACTCTGATATTTCAGAACTTTGTCAGGACTGCCAGTATCGCAGTGATTTTAATCATATGCTCTGGAGGTGCCCCTCTTTACAAAGAAAAAAATGAAGAATTTTCTGAGAACTCCTTTCATTTAATGCTCACGAGTCCAGTTCTCATACAACAACTCAAGGCTGTCCAGAAGGCCCACGATGCGGCGGTGAGGCTGGGCCTCCCCATCCCAACGTGGGAGCGGCCCGCAATCCTACCCCTATAAAACGGGGGTGGAATCCTTCAGGACCCAATAAAAGTTTTCCATCCATCCATCTACACAAATTTCAGGCCCAAAACAACATTAATTAAAGCTCCCGCCTGAGTCACGTCTCTCCCCTTGTAGGTTTGAATCAGCACTGACACAAGTTTATTCGCAGTCGTAGCACATTGTGTTTCTGCTTTGCCGCGTTCAGGATTGAAGCGGACCAAAAATCTGAGGGGGCCACTACCATGGCGCAGTGTATGTGGCACTGTCTTTACAGATAAATACCGGAAATATACGGAGCTGGGATGGAGGCCAGCAGAAAACGTCTCAGTACTACTCAGTTACTGGCACCATTTTATCGTAACCATCTTCAGCTAACTGCTCGGTAGCGCATGTGGCCTAGTGCAGTTGCAAACATACTGCATGCGTTTAATAAGCAACAACCAAACGTGCCATTCTTTATGCTACCTCTTTGTGCGATGAGGGCATTGTGCAAATGTGTTGGCTTCACCAGCGAGTCATCTATTTTTTCAATGACAGTCAGATGCACTTGATTCCAGCAGTTCACCATCCTCTCCTGCACTCGCCTATCGCCTAGCCTCCGCGTGTGCTTTGTGGTCATGAGGGTGAGAACCTATCATGCAGTGCCTCACAATGGAAATAATATGAAGACATTTTTTTGTTCAGTTGTCTACAGAACTGTGGGGCAGCGTCTACCACTCCTCGTATTCACAATGCTGGCACTCACGCTGGCTCTGTAAATGATATGGTGTTTTGCGATAGCATGTCACTGTTCGTGGCGCTATGCAGGCAACCAATGAGGAAGCGTCACTGCAACGCTACTGCATGCACTGACTACAAGAGTGCGAGGGAGGCAGCAGCGGCATTACTTTGAGCCACAAAGAAATGAGCAAGAAGGAACAAATATGACAGATGTACAATATTTAGAGAGGGCAACAAGTCGAAAAGCCCTCGGACGCATGTGCGACGCAAGCAGCACTACCCATCACATAGCGTCGCATCACGACCATTCCCTGAACTGAGGCAAACCAACGGCTCCCTTTGAAAAATACGCGTTTGCACCAACATTAAAATAAATGAAGAAGATGTTGCCTTCACGAACAAAAGCAGCTCGCCATTGCCGCGCCCGTGTGTGCACTGGAATAGTTTTATGAAAAACGTTTGCATATGGCACAGCAAGTGCCCCAGCATGACGGTGACTGCTTCACTGTGCTGCTTCTAAAGAAACGATCGCCTTCATACGGCAGCAATTGCTGTGCATTAGCGAAGATTTTCGTACAGTGGCACTTCGTTTATGTGCACATGTGTAATGGGGAAAGGCTCTTCTGTTTGAGTGCCTTTGTCACGAATTTTATCTCGGGAGCACTTGCGAAGGATGGATTTGAAAGAGAGACGCAAGTGTGGCAAAACAAACTCTGTCTACACGCACAAAACACACTCAAAAACGCGAATAACACTCAATATTTCGAAAACAACCAATAACTCAAAAACAATCCGCTTACATGAACAAACCAAAACTGACTAGCTTAGTCTCAATACATCGCTAGCTCTAAGCCAATATGGCATGAACAATGGAATGTTCTTACAGCTTGTTGCATTGCGACTCGTTGCCCCTTGCTGTGTCATCATTGCGTCGAGTCCTCCGTCGTTGACAGGCTGCTCTACTTCGTACGGTCAGCGTCAGTTGAACCCGCCACACGAGCCCCGCTCGTCAAGGACTCCCCCGGTGACGTATCCACTCGGCTGACTGTGACTGGTGCGAGCTGCTCCCTTACTAGCGTGATGCTGGGAAGCTGAAAGTTCACCACGAACTGCTGTGGAAGGGTGCAGCAAGTCCATGCAGCCTCACTTGGGAACATCTCCGAGGTCGACAGCCACTTCACAGGCCTCTTCAAGCCAACATCCTTCAGAACCAGGTGGTTATTGTTGTGTTGTGCTGTTCTATTCAAGTTCGTTTTATGTTCTAGTTGCGAGGTGGCGCCTCGAATGGCAGCGATGTATTGTGACATGCACCACTACAATGCATATGAATGAGGCTTATGTGTGCATAGTTGTAAATAAATCAGTTGGTGATCAGCACTTGTTCGAGGTGGACGTCTCTGTCTCTTGGCGCCCCGCGCCCAAGTCGTGGGTGGCCGCCGCCGGCAGCGTTGGTGTGCTGCTTCTTCGTCAGTGTCGTGGCCACTTCAACCCCGAGACCTTCCAGTAGGTGTAGGTGGTACCCATACACCAGGTGAAACAGTTCACATTGAGCCTTCACCAATGTCAGAGTCTGTTGAACTGTAATTTGCTCCGGAAAGTCTTGTTGCAGCTGAAGCTGCTATCTCATGTAATGAGGCCACGACTGCTGAGTCTGCAACTCCTGGTAGAGTTCAGACTCAACCAAATCAATTTGACAGCAGACATCTGAAAGGTTTTCCTACAAATTGCCATCTGAGAAGAAGACCACGACGCCCTCCGCTTTTTATGGGTCAACCGAATCAATGACAAAGAGTGGACATGACAATCCATGGTCGAATGGCGCTCGACTCGTATGCCCGTTGGAGCGTACTCAAGCCCATTCCTCCTGGCTGCTACATTGCAGCATCACATAGAAGACTGGAAGAAGACAGAGCCAGTAATATCTACACGTCTACAGAATGCATTTTATGTCAACAACCTCGTCATGAGAGCTTCCACCGACGAAGAGGCTTTCGAAATCTACCTTGTTGCACTGACTATTTTAGCTGATGCAGGTATAGAGCTGGGAAAGTGGCGCTCCAATTCGAGCCTTCTTTCTCGACAATTTCTTAAGGACAACAACTCCATCGACAACATTGGGGAAGCCAAAGAAAGAACAAAGTCGCTCGGCTTAGTATGGAATCACAGTGACGACAATATCAAGATCAGCCCCAGTGCCGTTTCGGCATACCTCTCCGCACATTCAGCCACAAAACGCACAATTCTGCCGTCGTTCCCTAGACTTTGGCTCATTGCTCCGTTAGCCATTCGAGCGAAATTATTGTTCCAACAACTGTGGCGACTCAACTCACCATGGGACGATCCATTACCGAAAGACATGCAGACGCAGTGGGAAAGTTCGACTTTCGAATTACAGATGCTCTCCTCAATGAACATACCACGCAGCGTCGTTTGTTCAACTTCTCAAGAGGTTACACCTTTTGAACTGCACTTGTTCTGCGATGCAAGCCCACTGGCATACGACGTTGCCGTCTACACACATTCATGCTACCGCATTCTTGCTCAAACTTCTCCCTTCAATTACGAGGTCGAGCTTTAGGCCTCATCTGACGAGTTGCGTCAATGTGCCCGAGAAATCGCCCATGTAACGACGTTACCATCTACACGCATTCTTGCTCAAACTTCTCTCTTTAATTACGAGGTTAAGATTTCGGCCTCATCTGACGATTTGCATCAATGTGCCTGAGAAATCGTCCACGTACCTTAAATCAAGCCCTATTATGACCCAGCTATACTACCAATGCCTTAAGTCGCCAGGATGGCTCCTCTATTCCCCGTGGGCAAATGTAGTGAAGAAAAAACGACGACGAAAGACACGAGCAAGCAAGCACCAGTGTTAATAATAGCACCAGTCTCGAGCTCGCACTTGCCCAAATTTTGGCTGCTTGACGCTCGTCGTTCCTCGACGCTTTACGGTGAATGTTTGTTGAGCTTCCCTGACGTCCAGTGTCAATAAACCACGTCAAACTTTTTACACAGCCTGTGAGGAAATTATGATAGTTGATCTCTGTTTTTTTTTTTAAAGTTGTGTTGAAGGTGTTTGGCTATTTAATATGCAGTTTGCCCCCCCCCCGAGGCCTCAAATATACGAGAAGTGGGTCAGTAACTTAAAGAGGGACAACTGGACGCCGTCTCCAGAAAGAAAGCAGCTGTTTAAGTGGCCATTTTGCAGAATCATGTTCTGACCACTCGGCTGCAAAAACTTATATTCAAAGCAATGCCAACCCAATGCTGTTTTCTTTTCCAAATCACTAACAAAGCACAAACCGCTGCACTCCTAGCTATTATTGCACTATTGTTCCTTCTTTTTTTTGTGGAAAAATTCCGTGACCATGTTTTGTTTTTTTGTTTTTTTTTTTGTTACCTGACTGATGAGCAATCGTAAAGTTGTACGCTACAACATTCCGCCGTATTCAGAAGGCGCCGGTACAGGATCTGTCATTTTTCTTGTAGTGTTAGTCGGCATTCAAAATGATGCCTAATCGTAGAGTTTTTTGTATGCACTAGTTGTAGCTTTTAACAGTTTGCCACATTCGGAAAGTGTCCGTACGGTGTCTGCCGTTTTCTGTGTAGCATTAGTCGGTGTTCTAAGTGATGCGCAATCGTAGGGTTTGTTGCATGTATTATTTGTAGCTTACAGCATAGCACCGTATTCGGACGACGTCACTATGGTGTCTGTCATTCCTGATGTAGCATCAAATGACCGCTAGAATTTTATATAAGAAAACACAAAAATACAATCACCACACAACTGCCACCAGATAGTATTCGAATTGCGCGCCCAAATCGCCCAGAAGACGCCAGCTTCCGGGACAATGAAGGGACTTTCCCGTGGCTTCACAAGCACCCGCATCGGAGTGCATCGTCCAGCTTTTTTAATCGAGGCCAGTGGTCGCCATCAGTGATTTTCCGTACTACGCAGAAGAATTCCCATTCAAAGACATGACAATTCCCTATGTTGGAGATTTTTCCCTGCAAACAATGACGAAATTTCTAGCATATTTCCCTACCCAACAGTACTAATTTTCGACCCGATCCATGCAGACACAGAGTATATTCACACGTGTCTGACGTAGATGGTAAGTTTTAAAATCATGATTAACCTTTCCACTGCCGCACAACGAAAGCATGAGTTTAATAATTCTTATATTGTTAGTACACTGCACATTGTGGGCCTTAAGTCTAACATAAAAGTGAGCTAGAAATCACACCGCGTAAATATCAGAAACAAATCCGAAGGGCTATGCTTGCGCGATACATGTGCCACAACCGACTACAGATGTTGAAGGCACACTGTGACTGCTAATTATCGATTGTCATAGGAGAATTTAACCATTTCTGAAATTCCTTGCAATATCACGAAGATTCCCTTTTCCCTTTGGCTGAAAATGACAGGCAAAAACTTCTCGAAAAAGGAAAAATTCCCTGCACGGAACTCACTGGTCGGCACTGCCACTTTGTCGCGGCTTCCCGAACTCTTGCCTCTGGGCTAGCTTGTTGCCTGCACTTGCGCTGCCTTTCGATGGCGAGAGCATGTTCACGTTTGTTTTATTCCATGGCAGAAAAAAAAATGTGTGGCCTGGAACGCACTTGTTCTTAATTGTAATCAGAAACAGCACAAAATGCACCTTACAGATATATACGTGTACCCCACTCATCAGCAGAATGGCATAGTGGGTGCTTTCCTACTTCGTTATGGAGGGCGTGTAGTGGGTACCTTGCATGTGTTGTGCATTGACGGACACACGGTCAGACGACTGACATTACGAAGTCTCCTGGGTGTACGACTGCTGGCAAAGATGGATGGATGTCTGTTGCAGGTGTTCGCGATTGGCGACACCGTCGGCAACACCACATTCACAGTACCTTGTTAAATTTATTTTAAGTTTTGTATAAGCATATTGTATAAGGTTGTCTTAGCGTGTCACTAGTGATGTACACTCAAACCTCTTTATAAAGAAGTGGCATCTAATGCAAAAATAGGTTTGTATCCCGAAATTCGTTATAAACACATATTACCGTAATTACTCGAATCTAACGCGCACCTTTTTTCCGGTTAAGCGAGTTCACAAATCGCATGCGCGTTAGAATCGAGTACGAAAAAAAAAAATACGTTCAATCTATTGCCATCGGCAAATCCAAAATGGCCGCCCCCTACGTGCGTCGGCATGGCGCGTCAGCCATTTCTGCCTATGTGTTTCCCATGTGCGGCACTTCGTACGTGTGCTGAGGAGTTCGTCATCTAGTAGTGCATTAGCATCGACGGCGTGGAAGGGCCGACTCCAAAAACTCAAGTGCACCACGATGCCGCTTTTAAAGGAAAAGCCATCGCGTGTGCGGAAAATGACGGAAATCGGGCCGCATCGCGGTCGTTCGGAGTTCCCGAAACATGCGTGCGGGATCGGCGGAAACAAAAGCAGAAGATTGTCGACAGCAAAGCTTCACGCAAAGGCTTCAGTGGACCACAGCAGGGTCGGTTTCCGCAAATTAAAGAGCTGCTCGGCGAGTATGTGCTTGAGCAGCGAGCGGCAGAGCGGCCCGTGACGACAGAACTGCTCCAAGTGCGGGCTATGCAATTAGTCTTAGAAAAAGGTCTAATGTGGAGCCAGTTTAAAGTGAGCAGGTGCTGGCTGACTAACTTTATGAAGAGGAAAGGCTTTTCCCTCTGAAGGGGAACATGCATATGCGAAAAGTTTTGCGGAGGAGTACGATGAAAAGCTTTACAGTTTTCAGAGGTTCGTCCTAAACTTGCGGCGCAACAACGGCTACCTGCTTGGGCAAATCGGGAATGCCGATCAGACGCCTCTTTACTTCGACATGCCTGGCACCACAACCGTCGAGAAGAAGGGGGCGAAGCAAGTTCGCGTGCTGACACTGGTCCACGGTAGAACTACAGTGACGGCAATGCTCTGTTACACGTCAGATGGGCACAATCTTCGCCCGTACCTCATATTTAAATGGAAGACGCTCCCGAAAGGAGTCGTTTTTTCGAGTGATGTGATCGTGCAGGCCAGCGAGAAAAATGGGTGCGCGTTGCAATCGATGTCTTAAGTGTTTTTTTTTTTTTTTTTCGCGGTGAAAATCGGGTGCGCGTTACAATCGAGGGCGCGGTAGAATCGAGTAAATACGGTATAACACAGTATTCCTTACAAAAATGTTCTTCATTACCTTTGTTATAACCAATATTTCGTAATAGCTAGGTTCGTTCGGCTGGAAATAACGTCATTGTAAAAGCAAATCAATTAATGCACAAGTGTTGTTTGTTTGCATGACCGCATCTACTGTGTCCCTGTGTTCCCAGAGTGGAAAGTCTCGGTGGATCTCACACAAACCCCGCCGAGCTTAGAATGATTTGATCATACATACTGGCCGTGCCAAAAAAAAAGGGGGCACTCCAATAAGCAGAGTGATTACCTGAGTGGGAGGCTGCTGGCCAGCTGTCGAGGCCACAACAGGGGGCACAAAGGCACTTTGCAGGGGCACTGTGCGGTGGGCTGAATCGACCGGAGGCGCGTGGAGGGTGTCCTCTGGAGAGCCCTCAGCTGCACACACACATCACATCAGACACCAATGAAAACACAGTGTTTGCAGTCTGCTGCTCACTAGCCTTTGTCAGTTAAGGTCTTGCCTAAACCACTACAACATTTTTGAAGAAATATTCGTGGACAACACCAGCACAGAGCCAAAGTGTTGAAAGTTGCTAAAGAATAGTCGTCCGTGTCCCCTCTCTTTTCACTGTTCTTGTGCGGTGCCTAAACATACGAGGACAGAGGACTGGCACCAACTCCGAACTATGGATTATTGTAAAAAAAAAAACTGGAACTCAAACACATCACAAGACATCAGCTATCACCCCCAAGATAGCTGGGTCACAGCAACATGCTATCATGGAAGTTGTACATGCATGCATGGCACGGTTGACGACACAAACCCCGTATTAAGGAAGACCACACGTTTAGCACCTGACACACTTTTACAAAGATGGTGCACTTACCCATAAAACGAAGAACTCTGAATCAAAAGAAGGGGAGAGAAATGAATCCAGCATGAAAGAAACATAACTGAAACGAGCGAGGTTACGTAAAAACACCACCAGCTGTGCCACGAACACCTGTATCAGCTTGTTGCGCCTAACCCTTCTCAAATAATAACCTGTGTTTTTACGTAACCTCGCTCGTTGCATTTGGTGGAAACGTGCTAGGTAAGGTCCTGGAGCTCCGCACCCGTAAGCTACCATCAGCGTCCGCGATGACCGAGCGTGTCGATCCCCCACAAGCCTCTTTCACGCTGCCACCTGTCATGTGCCCTGATGTACTTCGGCTGCTTGACCCACCAGTATACAACGGCACTGAAAATCATGATATCGAGGACTGGCTGGCAGAGTACGAGCGTGCCAGCGCGATTAAGTAGGATGACCCTGCGAAGCTGACTCGCGTCATCTTCTACCTGACGGATTTGGGGCCAACCTATGGCTCACCAACTACCAAGCCGACATCCCCACCTGGTCGGTTTTCAAAGAGGCCGTGACCTCGTTTTTCAGTCGTCCAGCCATGCGCAAGCTTCTTGCTGAACTGGGCCTATGGGGACGATTTCAGCGAAATGGTGAGAGCTTCACGAGCTACATTGAGGATGAGATCAGGCTCTGTAGGCGAGTTGATGCGAGGATGACAGAGGCTGGCAGAATAAAGAATACATTGAAAGACATTGATGACGATGCTTTTCATATGCTTGTGGCCAAAGACCTACAGACCGTCACGACCGTGATTCAGCTATGTCACGTCACGACCGTGATTCAGCTATGTCAAAGTTTCGATGAGCTGCGCAAGCAGCGAATTTCAACACATCGCGCTAATATGCAAACAGCGGATATTTCGGCTTTGGAGTGCAAAAGCAGTGGTCCTGACTACAGCGTGTTGACATGAACGTCAACGACTTCTTTCACGCTGGCACACAGCTGGTGCCACTATGCTCCGGTAGACAACAACATTGGCCAATCTGGTAGAAAGGCGGCGCTGTTGGTGAAGCGAATAAGACTCGATGCAAGTGCAATCCCTCTGGGTAGAGAACGGGCTGGTCGAGTGACTAGAACGTCATCGTGGTCAATGAAGTCCGACCTAACAGTGATAACATGCTCGTGGCCAGGTGGCACATGAAAGTCGTTGACTGTTTGTAGCCAGTTCCGAGAGGATTTTGAGGAGATATCATCAGGGTTGGATGGGAGAGCGCAAGCCATGGATGAGAGCTCCTCTTTGATCATATCGCGCAGACCAGCAGACATCCCTTTGTCAAACAAACTCCTCGCTCGTTTATCAGCTAGCGAACATGAAAGGCAAACCGAGCGGCGGACCAGTGCATGTATGTGACTTGAAACGCTACGTGCCACTGGAGGACCAAGAAGACTACAGTCAGTCCCCCTCCTGGCCGCAGGCGGCGAGTGAGATCGCTCGACATGGAGTGAGGAACCCAGAACCGCGTTAGTTCCTGTGTAACAGGCAGAGACAACTCTCCACGGCACGCCACATTTGATATGTTCGACGCGAGATGCAAGGGTTCGCACACAACACGCGTGCGATTGCTAACCTGTCCTTTTTTCTGTGTCGACTTTCACCGAGCAGATGGAGAGTCGAAAGGGAAAGAGGTGCACCGGAACAGCTCGGAGAGGAAACCGCTCCTCCCGACAGATCACTACCAACACTATCCATGTCGGCATCGCGGCCCCACCAAACCAAGCAACGCTACTTCCAATCTACCCCATCGCCCTCATCATCGAGCCTTTATGCAAGAGGCGCCAGGGTGACCAGCCACCAACCCAGCCGGGAGAGCAAGCTGCGTCGGAGCCACTGTCACAAGCACAAGCCTACCTAGCCGAACCATGGTTGTCCGGACACCTTTATGGCCTCTGCTACCTCAAGGCTATGGCGTGGCATGCCGAAGATGACTCTCGAGCCTGCCGGACCGGGGGAGCCCTGACCCTTTGCTGCAGCCCAGACTGCTGGAGAGGGCGGCCGCGGGCCAGTGCTGAACTAGACCTGTCACAGACTGGCCACCCCCAGTATCCACCAACGACCTGAGGGGCGGGGGTCAACAGGGTGCGGTCCGGACCAGAGTTCTACCGGCACCAAATCCACGGCGGCAGTAACGGCGGCAAAAGCGACAGCAGTGGCAATAACGGCGGCAAAGGTGACAGCGATGTCAACGATAGGTCATGTTGCAAGTGGGCATGGCATCAGTGGTGGTTGCTACTTTGGATGCAGCGGAGACAAGTGGCGGCACCGGCAGCACCTACGGCAGTGGGCCAACCGCAGAAGGACATAGATGCTGACACTTCATGTAAAGTTGTTAGCGCCGCGTGGCGCATGCGTCTCGCACAGAAGCTGTATTTCGGGAATGCCGCGGCAGTTGCCGCGAACGGTTGTCTCTGGCGTGGGTCCCCGGTGTGTGGCATTGCGGGTTGCGCGTCGGGAGCCCTCATGGTAAGTCAAGCGTTGGCACCGCCGCCTTGGATGTGTTATTGTGTTTGTCATGTTTTGAAGTATTGTGTAAGGTTGTTTAACGTATGATCACAATTCATGTACAATAATTCGGGGGACGATATCGTCGTTCTAAATTAATTAAACAAATGTGTGTTGTTTGGTTTGTTCCGACAGTGCCTGCTGTGTCCGTACACTCCAAGAGTGTGGCGTTCGCCAATTCGAGACCCCCCCACACTGGCGCCCAACGTAGAGCTTTTGGAGCACCGAACGACAGTTATCGCGGTTCGGTACTTTTGTTTAGAGCCGGGGTAGAGTAGGCCTAGGGGGACTTCTTTGCTAGCGTCCACGGTGTGCTTTGTTGAGAAGCGAGAAGATCGGTTTTGTGACGTGTTTGAACTCGTTGAGTTGTTTTTTTTTCTGCTCGCAAGTGGTTTTTTTGTAGTTAGTTTTCAAGAACGTTGTTCAGTTGGGACGAGAGCCATGCAGTCTGCATCCTGGCGTGAGCAAAGCTTAGCACACGTGGATTGTAGGCCACGCCCAAAGCGAGTGAGTACGGAAGCCTCGTGGGTGGTCAGATTTTCTGTAAATAGCTTCAATCTCTTTGGGCTTAGAGAGCCGGGCGTCGTTGCTGTCTGGTATTGCGGCACAACGCCGTGGCATCGCGACACCGCCCGGCACGGTGGACGCCGCTCGCTCGGTAAGCTGCTGTGTGCAGCGAGGGATAGGGTCAACTTACAGCGTAGATGTCTCCTTGCGACTGCCTCTTCTGCGCCTACGCTGGGTGCTGGGTGGATGCAGGTTGTTGTAGGCCTAAGGCTCTGCACAGCCGCCTGTCGCACGTGGCACAACTAGGTGGATTGCGGCGTTGAGGTGTTCCACTCTGCTTCCCTCACTTTTTTTAATCTTGCGATGCACGAGTTATGAAAAGTGATTTTTGTTTTATTTCGATGGACGTCTTGGCCGCCGCCGATGTATTAGCTAGCAGTACTGACCATCGTACCACGTGGGTGAAAAGCCTGAAGCTCCCTTCCCTAGACCCTGCTTTATTGTTTCTGTCAAGTGTTTCGGTATGTACACAGCGGGAGTGATGTAATTCACGGCTGGCTGTCTTCTGCACATCGTCAGTGCCGCTGGCCAGGAATGGTGTCGTGAGGTCAGGCGATGGACATGCCTGGAACCTGCGAAACTGCCGGCAGTCCAGCGCCCTCGTGAGTGCTGGTCGCAATCGGAAGACGTGTCGGCGCGAGTGACAGATCACTGCGCCGACGGCAACGTTGCTGTTGCAGGACCGGTACAGGGGTGAAGTTGTCGAGCCGGACAGTGCAGCAGTGTCGACCCGCGGCGGTGTCAAAGTGCACGAACATTATGAAGGGACATGTATTGTCTTTTTTTTTTGTTAGAGCTTGTGGAGCTGATTTCTTTGTTTTTCAGAATATGGTTTCAACAAAGGTTGAGAAGATGTGAGGGTGCTGACACCCACTGTAAGGTTGTTTGCATTGCGTGGTGCACGTTTCTCGCCCACAAGCCGCATTTCGGGTTACAACTACCAGGTGGTAGGTGGCGTGTTCGCGAGCGTTGATCACCACTATCATCATCATCATGATATAGCGCGGCCGGCGACAAGCCTTGATAGCAGCGAACGAGAAATACGCTGATCTCTTCTGCGCGTGGCGGGTGCCACGAACGGTTGCCTCTAGCGTGGGTCCCCGGTGCGTGGCACCGCGGGTTGCGCGTCGGGGGCCCTCGTGGTAAGTCAAGCATTGGCGACGCCGCCTTAGGTGTATTATTGTGTTTGTCATGTTTTGGAGTATTGTGTAAGGTTGGTTAATGTATGACACAGTTCATGTACAATAATTCGGCTGAAGATATCATCGTTCTAAATTAGTTAAATAAATGTGTGTTGTTTGGTTTGTTTTGACTGTGTCTGCTGAGTCCATACATTCCAAGAGCGTGGCGCTTGCCAATTATAGACCCCCCCCCCCCCCCCCCCAAGTGATAACAAAATAACTAATGTCGGAATCGCATAAAAATAACATTTGCGCCGAAGTGTTTACGCAACTTGCACTTTTACAAAGAAAACTTGTGACGGCTTCTCCCTCAATGAAATTAACCGTTTATAAGACTCTCGTTAGACCTATATTAGAATATGCAGCATTATATAGAACACGCATCAAAAATATTTATGCCTCGCATTTGAAAAGATTCGAAACAGGGCACACAGGTTTATATACACAATATATTCCAGGCATGATAGTGTAACCGCACTTCGTACCCAGCAGGTATACCTATGCTGGCCTATTGAAGGAAGGTAGCTCCTTTAAAATTTAAGTATCTCATTTATCACAACCTTACAAAGTTAACCAAGTATGACTACTAGGGGATGCCCGGAAGTCACTCCAGAAGAACTAACCATATTAAATGTACCGTCAAATCTCATTAATTCAAACACGCTCAATTTAATTTAAACACTTATTTCGAACTTCCGGTTGATTCGAACTCATGATGAGGTTCCGTCAAAGCTATGTGTATTCCAATGGGCAAGAATGGCCGGTAATACGAATGCACAAGCACTTGCGATGGTTAATTCGAACATACCGTGCACCGAAAATGCTCTCAGCACCCCACCCAATCCGGCGGCGGCACCTGCGACACCTCAACGCTGCGTGTGAAAGAAAGGAAAAGGAAATAAAAGGCTGCAGTGGAATGTTTGCTCTCTCTCAAATGCCGATCTGCGACGTGCCTGTGCCACGCTTCTCTCTTTTCCGTCCGTGTCACGTAAAGACCCTTCTCCTTGCAACACCCCGCGCGAAGAGAGAGAGAGGAAAAAAAAAGAAAGCTGTCGCGGGGTTGAATGGTTGAAGGGAAGAAAAAGGGCACTATCTTCTGCAGCCCTTGCCCCTTGCAGGAGCACAGCTCTGCGCCATGAGGGGGGGAGGGGGGTCTCTCACACGCTGGTGCCATGCTTCCCTATTTCCCTCCCGTCCCTGCCACGTAACCCTTCTCCATTCAACGACTGGCATGAAGAGAGCAAAAAAAAAAAAGCTGCCGTGGAGCATTGGTTTTCTCTCAAATGCCGATATCCCTCTCTCCGAGTGCTGGCCAAGCTGCAGCTCTGCTACGCAGTCGTTGTTGTCGTCTTTAGAGAGTGTTGGCGCTGGTCATTTCTGCGGGCAACTTCTCTTGCCAGGAGAATGCTGAAGACGAAGTAGAAATGCTTTACAAGCTGCATGCAAAATTGAATGATTCGCTGCAAGGCAAACGTGTACAGTAGTGCATCACCGATCACTTCAATTAATGACGGATGCTTTGCGATTTGTAAATAAACGTAAGTCTTCTGAAACTTCCCCTTAGTGTGTTAGCTCAATGCACATGCACCACTGCGTGAAGAGCCCTCTGTTTATTTATCTTTCATTAATTCAAACTTCTTTTAATTCGAACAAATTTTCGGGCCCGTTTGAGTTCCAATTATCACAATTCGACTGTATTAGACCAATTTTTTCCTAGTGCAAAACACTAAAATGCTCTTTTTTTTCCTTCAATAGTAGGGCTACGGAATCCCCTCCCATCTGATATTGTTTGCTCACAATCTGTGGTCACTTTTGATGTGTCAGCGCGATGCAGTGTTATCAAAGCACATCAATGCAACGTCACATGCGCTTAGTATAAATACAATCTGTTCAATAAACCGTCGTTCTTCTTGCATTATCTGGCTTTCTTGTAGTATGTGGAGAGCGCCATAACAGTGGCAATGAGCAGACCCACGCAATCGTGAGTGCCGGGCGGCCGCCCAAATTCGGAGGGGTGGATAGTACTTGGCCAACGTATCGTGTTCGTTTGGAGGCTTACTTTGAAGCTCATAGCATCGCAGATGAAGCAAAGAAACAGGCACTCTTGATATGGTCACTAACGGACAGTGCAACGGGAGTCGTTCAGGGGCGTTGCCACCCGAAGAAGGTGAACGAGCTCAGCTACGACGTCGGGTATTTGGAAAAACATTACACCCCGCACGTACACGAGACCGCCGCAAGCTATGCCTTCTTCATGCGAACACAGAAAGCTGGTGAATCTGTTGAGGATTTCATTGCCGAAATAAGGCGGCTGGCGAAGAAGTGCTATTTAGCGACATCGTTGGAGCGCACGTTAAGGGACCAAATTGTGTGTGGCGTGCACGATGAAGGCGTCAGGTGACATTTGTTGCCGCAACGAAAGCTCACGCTAGAACAGGCAGAATGCTTTGCTATTTCGGCGCAAGACGCTGCTGAAAACGCCCGAATAATGCATTCTACCGACCAAAGTCCTGTAAAGTTCGCACGCCAGGAGGACCGTACTCAGAAATTTCGACCGAAACAGGATACTCGCGGCTGCTGCGGTCGTTGTGGTGTAGTAAACATGTAGCAGAGGAATGTAAACACCTGCACACGGTGTGCCACAGGTGGGGCAAATGAGGCCACTTGAAACGAATGTGCCAGTCAGCCACGTCGGGTCACCGACAGAGCACACATACAGATGTACGATGGCAAGGGGCGTACGCAGTGATAGCCGAAGACTGCTCAACCTCGGATGATAATGAGGCCTTGTACACTATACAGGCCGTCCTTCATCAAGAAGCGAGCATCTGCAGGGTGAACCTCATTTACAAAGTATTAACCAGAGATAGCGTTCCTCTGACAATGCTGGTGGACACTGGATCACCTGTAAGCATCATTTCAGCATCGGTGTTTCGGAAGTATGAAATGAAGTGGCCGCCGTTGTGAAAAACGAAGTTAAAACTGACCTGCCTATTGGGCGAACTTCCTGTGCTTGGACAGCTACATAAGACAGCCAGGTGCGACGGAAAAAATATGCAAAACACGGTCATAGTGCTTGATAGCACGGGACCATCGTTATGTGGCAGAGACACGATAAAGGCTTTTAACGAAATCAGAGTTTCCATGCTGACAAACGTCGTCGCGAGCGTGCACCCCATTAAGTTGAATGAAGCCAACACGAAACTAGAGGCCCTACTCAGCGAATATGCTGATGTCTTCGCTCGAGGTGTTGGACTTTGTAAGGGACCACTGGTGACATCCCAGCTGAAAGAAAAAGTAGTTCTGCGGTTTTTCAAGGCCCGCACCGTACCTTACGCTTTGCGAGACAAGATGTCAGAAGCGCTGGATCAAATAGTAGCCCAAGACGTCATTACACCTGTGAGAAACGCCGAGTCGGCAGCACTAGGCGTACCCGTCATAAAGAAGGATGGGTCGCTCAGAATCAGCGGAGATTTTCGGATGACTGTCAACGCGGCCACTGTGACAGAGCAGTACCCGTTGCCGCGAGTGGACGACATTTTTGCAAAGCTGAACAGCAGGGAAGTTTTCACAACGTTAGACCTGCGCCAGGCTTACAACCAGTTACCGTTGGATGAAGACGTCCAGAAAATAGCAGTATTGAACACGCAAAAGGGTATTTTCTGTTTCAAACTGTTGCCTTTTGGTGTAAGTTCCGCACCAGCCATGTTTCAAAGACGAATGAATGCACTTCTGAGCGATATTCCAAGAGTATAGGTGTATCTGGATGATATCATCCTCGGGGAAAAACGAAGTGACATGTCGCGGCTGCGTCAAGTCTTTCAGAGGTTACGGGAATAAGGTTTACGGTCGCACAAGAAAAAATGCAAATTTCGACAAAGCGAGGTGAATTTTCTCGGCCACCATATCAACGCTAACGGACTTCGGCCGACAGACGAGAACATCAAGGCCGTTTGTGCAGCGTCAGAGCACACATCAGTGGGTGAGCTGAAAGCATCTTTGGGTCTTGTGAACTATTACGGAAAATTCTTGCCGAACCTAGCAACCACACTGGCACCGTTGTTTGCGCTTCTCCAAAAAGGGGCCAGATGGAAGGGGAATCAGGAGCACAAAGAATGTTTTCAGAAAGTTATAAAGATGCAATCGAAGCGTCCACGTTTTTGGCCTATTTTGATCCTGATAAGCCACTGAAGCATGAAAACTTGGGCAAGTTGGTAGGACATAACTGAATTCAGGAACAGCGCAACCTACAAGTAGTTACTTCGTAACTACGGAAGCGAAAAAACAGGGACAGAAAAGAGCGCTGACTTTCAACAAAGATTTAATATCGGAGTGAAGTACATATATAGGCGAAAATCGAGAAAAAATAGGCATGCGTAGAAGGGTGCAGGAACAAACTGCAATACACTGTCAGCAAAACTCTTGTCTCCCATTGAAAGGGCTGAGAAAACAATGCATATGTAACTTAAAAAAGATCGAGATACGCAATCTCCTTTTTCAACAATGCAACCGATGGGCAACTTACACATTTTCTGTCAAACTTGTTTATTTGATAAGCTTCAATAATCTCACGCGTGGCCTGCGAGTTGTGCTTGCTTAATACCTCGCAACGCTCAAAAACTGGCACGCAGCCGCAGTCTCTGCAGTGGATTTCAGTTAAGCCACTGAAGCTCGAGTGCGACGCGTCCCTAGTAGGTATCGGAGCGGTTTTGTCCCACCGTGTCAATGATGCTGATTACCCGATTGGTTTCTGTTCCAGGAAGCTTACAAAGGCAGAATGCAATTACTAACAGTTGGAAAAAGAGGCCCTAGCACTTGTGTTTGGGGTTGCACGGTTCAAGGACTATTTGTACGGTCATCAGTTTGTCTTGGTAACTGACCATAAAACTCTTACTGGGTTATTAAATACAAGAAAGGCATTACCATTGAAGGCAGCTGCTCGAATTCAGCATTGGGCCTGGTTTCTCTTAACTACAGCTATACGGTACAGTATCGTAAGGCAGTGAGCATTCAAACCCGGGTGCCCTCAGCCGGTTGCCTCTGCCAGTTACAGAGCAACGAGAGGGCCATTCTGATGAACAGGAGTATGTTTTGTTTGCCCAATCGATGGAGGAAACAGCTATGTGCGCTCGAGAGATGAAACAAATGATGATCAGGACCCTACTCTTCAACAGGTAGGTGAGTGGATTTTACAGGAATGGCCGTGGTTCCGACCCCAAGATCTTGAGCAGTACCGGCCATACTTCAACAGAAGGATGGAACTGACTGTAAGTGACAATTTGGTGTACTGGGGCCATCAAATTATTGTACCTGTAGTCGCAAAAAGACGCTCATAAGCCTGCTGCATGAAACTCAACCTGGCATAGTTGCCATGGAGAGTATTATCAGGACGCTATTCTGGTACCCGGGACTTGACTCTGACATTGAGCACCTGGTCAAATCATGTGATGTTTGTGCACAGGATTCCACGATGCCGCCTGCTCAGGTGCCTGCATCCTGGCCAGTGACCGGGGAGAGCTGGAGCCGTCTGCATGCCGATTTCGCCGGGCCAGTGGACGGCCACATGGTCTTGGTCATCGTAGACTCGGAAACAAAATGAATTGAAGCGGTGCCAATGAAAACTGCTACGTCTGAAACTACGGTCAGAGGTTTGCATTCAATATTTGCACGGTTCGGGCTTCCAAAAACGTTCGTGTCAGACAATGGACCACAGCTCGTGATCTCATATTTTTGCGAATTCTTGGCACATAACAATACAGTAAAACCTCGTTAAACCGTAGTTGGCCGGAGCTCGGAAAAAGTACATACTAAACGGTAGTACTGCTTAACCGAAATAATGTCAGGTCGCTCACTTACCTGTCAAAAAAGAAACCTTCAGGGAGTGTGATGAAAGAACGAAAAACGTGCAGTAATTTATTAACTTTGCGTGACAAAGTCTGTAATCTTCATTTGACGATGCGGCGGCCTAGTAGTAACGACAGCGTCCTCAAACTCACTCATGCTGTTAGCCAGCTTTTCCGCCAGCCCCCTCTTCTCGGCAAATACCCGCATGACGCTGACGCAAGGCGCAGCTTCGGCCACTGTCGGACCTGAATCACCCGTGTTGTTGCTTTCCATGTCGTCCTCATCACTATCATTTGGCGACACTTCGACAACCGAGGCAACAATGGCTTCGTCGGACATAACCGGAGATTCAGTAACACCGAAAGTTGGGCGAGTTGGTGATTGTTCATGATTACAAATAAGCAGCGCACGACGTTTTACACAAAGAGAGACGATAGGGACACCGCCAGCGGTGTCCCTATCGTCTCTCTTTGTGTAAAACGTCGTGCGCTGCTTATTTGTAATCATGAATAACCGGAGATGTCTGCACATCGCTGTCTGCGTCTCTGAAGTCGGGGAAGGAAACGCCTTCCGTAACGCCCTGCCACTCCAGCACTTCAGCTAGCAGAGTTTTGCAAGCTTCATCTATGATGACCGAAGTCTGGTCGATGGTGTCACTGGCGTCATCTGTGTCGCCCGCACACACACTGAAGCCAGCACGCTTGAAGCAATTTTGAACTGTCGTTGCTTTAACCTGCCACCACGAGTATTCGAGCAGGTGAATCGCGCCAATCAGGTCGATGGAGAATAATTTGCCACATTCAATGGCGAGAAGAAATCTGCGCAGCAGATTCTTCTTATAGAGCTGTTTTACAGCTCGAATGATGCCTTGGTTCAAGGGCTGGGCAATCGCTGTTGTGTTTGGTGGCAGAAACGCCAACTTCACAGCCGTCAGGTTGTCCAGGGCAACGTGCGCCGAAACGTTGTCTAAAATAATAACAACTCTTCTGTTCTTAGCTGCAAAACGACAATCGATGAGGCGCACGTACTCCTCAAAGAGTTTTGCCGTCATCCATGCTTTGGTGTAGCTGCGATAGATGACCCCTGATGGCAACCGGGCGCCTTTGAAACGTCTAGGCTTCGCCGACTTTCCAATCACGAGGAGCGGAGTTTTGTCGGTTCCAGTCATGTTTACGCAAAACGCCACTGATATTCTGTCTTTTGCATGCTTGCCGCCGGTGCACGTCTCGCCTTTGAACGCGAGCGTTTTGTCTGGCAGCTTAAAGAATAGGGCCGATTCATTCATATTAAAGATGTCATCAGGTGCGTAGTCTTCCAAGATGTTCTTCAGCTGACCATTTTGCCACTGCTCCGCGCCATCCACGTCAGCAGCAGCACCTTCTCCCGAAAGAGTCCTTGTGGTAATGACGTGCCTCGCCTTAAATCTGGCCAGCCAACCATTGCTGCACACGAAGTTGTCATGGTTGAGCTGCGAGGCAAAAACCAGGGCCTTCTCCGCAAGCAGGGGTCCGCTGATAGGCAGATTTTTTGACCGTGAAGCTTTTAGCCACTTCACCAGCGCCTCCTCTACATCCCAAAACGCCGAACCGCGTAGCCGGCACCTTTTCGCAGTTGCAACAGCACTGCCGAAGATCTTCTCTCTGGAATTCCAAATTCCACACACCGTAGTTAACGGCAGGTCCTTTCCGCGTGCCGGTGCTGATTTTTTCGTGCCACTTTCAATAGCACGAATCATGTCCAATTTCTTCTCTACTTTCAGCACTCGATGCTTTTGTCCCAGCTTCGGCATGACACAAGTATGAAGCAGCACAAGCACACATACACAACACGTGAAAAACGACGCGAGAGCTGTACTGCACGGATCAACCAGAGAACACCTATGCACGGTGCCAAAAGAACAAAGAAAGCAAAGCAAGCGCACACCGTGTTTGCATGTTTGTGCAGAGCGCCGTCGCGTCGACAACACCAGAAGCCTAGCCGGCCGAGTGCTTCTTGTTGCAGAAAAATCCAAGAGATGGCGCTCACCAACACAGCCGCCATAATCAACACAAACAAGCGAGGCGTGTTTCGATCTCTGGGGCTTGCTGTTCTGTCAGGACGCCCAGTGCGGGACGACATGCCGCGGCGAGTGCGCAATGAAAATTGGAAAAGCTACTTATTAACCGATACCCGATAAGCTGGTACGGCTTATGCGGATACAAAATGCATTATGTTCAATGGCCGTCGAGTCGGGGATTTGATTTCACTACATTTAAAACGAAACTACTGTTTATGCGGGTACGGTTTAACGAGGTTTCACTGTATACAGCAACTAACAACAGCACCCTATCATCCGCAATCGAATGGCTTAGCCGAGAGAGCGGTGCGCACGCTCAAGGAAGGATTAAAAAAAAATCCGGGATGTGACTTGATAACAAGGTTGGATCAATTTTTGTGCAGATACTGCCGAACTCCGGGAGAAGATGGGAAGTCACCGGCGGAACGTTTGCTGGGTTATCAGATGAGAACGAAGATAGACAGCCTCAAGCCCAAAGAAAAACATGCTGATGGTTCGCCAACAGCAAGTGCAAGAAAGTTCAATTCAGGTGACCCAGTTTGGATGCGCAGTTTTGGAAGAAGTCGAAGATGGATTCCAGGAGTAGTGCAAGACCATCAAGGTTCCAGAATGGTAACCGTGGATTGCGCTCAAGGACTGCACCGACGGCATCTAGACCAGCTGAGACATCGAGCGGAATCAGTGGATAGTGACCCTGGCCAAAAACAAAGGCAGGAGCCAGTTGAAGCCACCGGCGAAACTGTGCAAGACAGCCCGGAAAAAACGGTGACGGAATTAGCCCCAACACCACCACTCTTGCAAAGATCAAGTCGGCCACAAAAACAACCTGAACACTATGGATTTTGAAGAAGGAGAGATGATGTGTCAAAGCGATGCAGAGTTATCAAGGCACGTCACTGCAACGTCACACACACTTAGTATAATACAAGCTGCTCAATAAACCATCATTCTTGTTGCGCTATCTGGCTTTCTTGTAGTATCTGGAAAGCCATAACAACTTTTATATCAACACCCGAGTTGCACCTTGAGTCATTACCAGAAACATGAATATGCTGTTATTTAGTATGCTCTCAAACTTTCTAAAGGTGCTGTAGTTGCGACTATTTCTTTTTCCTGTATCTCTTATTTTCTTTTTCTGCTCACCTGCATGCAAATGTTACTGAGTGTATACGTATGCCCATTTGTCGACCCGTGGTACAGTTACGATATATGTGGCCGAATCCACCACAGCAATGACACTGCACACGCATTGCTCCACTCGTGGGCTCCTGCCGCGGCATCGGTCCCGGCCCATAAGGTGAGAACGGAGGTGCTGTGTCGCACGAGTACTGCCGGTCCCGGCAGTACGACGGGTCTAGCGCAGCTGGATGCAGTGGCCAGTGATAAGTCGGCGGTGCTGGTGGGGCAGCAGCAAACGAAGCGAACGATGCCGTCGCCATAGTGTTCGGCTGCGCCAGTGAGCGATGGTCGGGGGCCAGGCTAGGGTGGAACGCCAGATCTCTGGCTACTTGGTTGCTCAGAAGTGGCGGTGGTCTGTACTGGAGGCGACGCCAAGCCTGCTCCATTAGGCCGTCGGCTGCCTTCACCAACTTGGCGAGGTTGTTGTAGGCATGCCCCTCCGCCAAATCTTGCAACTGGGGGTGCATCTGCCTCAGTACGCGCTGCACCTTCTGGGCTTCGGAGACCTCTTCCCTGATGCGGTCGTAAAACGTAGCGATCGCATAAACAAACTCCTTCAAATTCTCTTCCGGGTGCTGCGTGCGCTGTTCGAGCTCCGCCCTCAGGCGACGCTTCGCGTCAATCGACGAGAACTCGGAGCAAAAGGCGGCAGTGAATTGCTCCCACGAGTCGAACCCGCGCACGAACCGCCACCACAACTTCGCGCCGCCCTCAAGGGCAGCCGGTACCACGTGAGTCAGTCGCTTATTGGTGGCGACCCCCGTCACGAGGCAGAAGTTTTCCAAACGTTCAAGAAACTTCTCCGGCGACTGCAAGTCTCTAGCATCGTAGTAGCGGGGAAGGTGCGCAGCGGCGAGCAGAGGTGCAGAGTCGTTGGTGGCCTGAGGAACCGTGCCAGTGTTAGCGATCACAGTCCATGCTCCCACGTGCGGAGCCGTGGGCAGCGGCGTCGCCATCACTCGATCGCGCACAACTGCCGTGATTCGTTCACGCTCCATGGCGGAGCCGTCGGTGCCCAGCAACAGCTCTTCAACGACACCTTGGAGCCTAGGAATGTCGTCCCCTGCTGTTGTCGGGCCTGAAGCCATCCCGGACGAGCCCCCACTTGTCATGCGCTAACCCTAAATCGCGCACAACACACCGCTACGTCTTGCCACTCTCTCCAACCAGGCCAAACTCCTCCTTCCCCACACACGCAACCCCCACAACTCCCAGTCCTAATGATGATGGTGCCATCATGTAGTGCCCTCTCTCGGCCAAGTCCTGATGATGATGACGCCGTCACGTAACGCCCTCTCTCGGCCACCCTCAGACATAAGAAACTGCGTCAACTTAGTCTGCCTTGTCATTGAAATTAGTGCTAGAACGATCTTTTTCAATCCCATGCAGTGGTGGCGTGCACACTTGCTGTCGCGAGAACTTATGCAGAACTCCGCGAGGACAGCGAAAGCTTCGGCGGCCTCCTGCACGGTGCGATGTTGCGTTGGCTCATCTTGAATGTCATCATCGAAACAGCGATCCTGATCCTCTTGAAGCACTTCCGATAATATGTCATCATCAGTCAGCAAACCAGCAACAACCACACCATCATCAACGCGCACAAACACAGCCCAAGAATGTAACGACGGTTTCTATATCAAAACGCCAACTCGCCTAACAGTCAACTCTTTTGATGTACCCGAGCTGCACATCCTATGCGCGAAGTCACTACGCAAAAAAATCAGCGATGTGTAGGCATCGCGAGCAACTGGGGTTGCGGCGGCTGCACAAACTGTCCCGTCGGGGCGCAAACTGTTTCGTGCGGTGCATTTCGCAGACACTGGATGCCCCGGCAGCCCAAGCGCTCCCACCGGGTGATGATTAGCACAACCTGGCAACTTCTCCCCTCATTCACTCTCATCATGATCATATTCTGCTGCTGTTCGTTCGGTTTCAGTTTGTCCAAAACTCCAGTTCCGCTGTCAGTTACGGCGGCAGAGCCGGGACTACATGCTTACCAGAATTGGTTACCGAAAGCATGAAGCCCCGATAGAACATTCTGGAACCGTCCGAGTGAACCGGTGCACGTATAAATCCCTCCGAATTACCGAGCATTTGACACCATTAAAATGTACACAGTTTTGCCGGGACCGCGCTGCGTGTCCGAGTTAATCGAATTTCCAAGTTAACAAGATCCGGATAAACGAGGTTCTACTGTATCAAAAAAACTGCAAAAAGACTCGTAAGTCAGTGCCATATGCACTGATTCTCAGGCAGCCGTGAGTAAGAAGGTGGCCATGATCCCATACTTGCAAGAACTTCCACACAATCTAAGGGTGGACGTGCCTTTCAAAATGATCTTTCTTGTTTTTGGTTGGATGTTATGAAAATTGGCACAGACACTAAAAATGGCTTTACAGTGCTTCAATTAAAATTTAGAGGCGATAACACAACAACTTAATGAGATACAAATTATTTCTTTCTTAGGCACTGGAAGATATATAAAATGACAAAAATAGTTTTATAAAATGACAAAAATAGTTGGCAATTACTGTACACGAAGCCAGATCTATGCTGAAGGGGGCCGCGTTTTCGAAATACTTTTTTTTCCAACGCTAAATTTTGTAGTTCATGCTTTCTCCAGCGACACTGCAATGAGCACACTTGCACTACGAACAAGAAATCCTACGATAAAATCTTTAGGGAGTAAAGGCTGGTGTACACCGGGGACAAGCAGCAGTTGCGCAACCATTTGCGACTGGTCGCAAACAGTCGTGAAGGGTCGCAAACGGTCGCAAAGCGACTGCTTTGGCTAGTCGCTTCCTGACCGATTTTGATTGCTTTGTGGGGTTTAACGTCCCAAAACCACCATATGATTATGAGAGACGCCGTAGTGGAGGGCTCCGGAAATTTTGACCACCTGGGGTTCTTTAACGTGCACCCTCCTGACCGATTTTCCAGTCGTGCGACTGCAATCGCAAAACTGCTGGAACCAATCAACAATGCTCAATTTTTCTTTTTTTTTTTCATTGCGCTGGCCTACTGTTAGATACAAACGAGTGCGTTCCTCTGTGTTTGTGGCACCATGGCCACCACAGAATACTTGGCTTTGAGATGGCGGGGCGAAGCAGCTCGAGATAAGTGTCGAATTTACGTTGCGGCATTCGCAAGAAGCTAAACACCGTCAAAGTAGAGAGAAAATAAATTGGACACTACCTTTCCCCCGTATTCAGAATCGTTTCTCGCCTTCAACTTGGCTTGTCACCGCCTTCAATGCAGCGCGTTTGAAATGCGTTTGTGCTTCATGCCTTGGCAACGACTTAAGACACCGCGTTCAAGACGCGTTTGTGCTGCATTGGAGGCTGTGAGAAGTCGAGATAAATTCAAGAGCATTTCTGAATGCGTATGACTCTCGGAAATACTCGTCGTCTCAGCGCAGTTCGGGAGGTAGGCGGCTTTCATGGCCGGCCAATTCTCGCGATCGAAGGGACGGTCACACCCACCACCAGCTTTTTTTGAGGCATCTGTGCTGCCTGCACTGACACCATGGCACAGCCCACCAGCATCATGATAATCTCTTGTTCTTCGCTTGAATCGAACTCCTTGACGCTCTTGGGAATGCTGTGCGAGAACGGACGAAAACAATAAATGCGACGCGCTCGGTTTGCTCCGCTCACTCGGCTGGCGGCGATCAGCCGATTGGCATTGGTCTCCAGAGTTCTCGCTGATAACGAGATCCAAACGCGACTCTCCGGATTTGAGACTTCCGGTCGCTCGCATGCAACCTCTCCCGGTGTGAACATCAGTCGCTTTTTGGTCGCCAATCGCAAATGGTCGCGCGACAGCTGCTATTGCGCTTGTTATAACAGTTTCGAGTGCCGACATGCGAAACTGCTAGCGCTGTTTCGAGCAATCCTTGGCAGTGGACAGGGGGGTGTTGACGAGCTGAGCTTGACAGTGCGGTCCGCTGCGGATGCATGAACGCCCGCCCGAGGAGCTAGCGAGTGACGTGCTTTGTTGCTTGTGAAGAAGCACGTTGCGATGAGTGCGCAAGTGCAGTGTTCTTGCCCGCAAAATTCGCCTTGCAGTCAGCGGAGTTAGGCCTAAATACGACTCCAATGACGCGTTGCGCTCGTAACCTGATCGTAACCTGATCGAGTATCTACTTACAGCTCATAACTAAAGGGCTCTGATGGTTTTTTGGCGACTCATTGTGCAGAATGCAAATGCAAGCTGGTATTTGATAAAACAACTGTGTTGGCTACTCACTCTAACGATAGCGTAAAGCTCATCATTGAGGCCGTCCTGATAGCAAATCGGAGGCTGGTCAGCAAGCCATCCGTCACACTAACAATAAAGAACTAGATTTCGCTGCTGCTTCTTTGTGCACTGATTGAATGTGATGTCAAGTGACAAGTTCTTGGTGCTTGGCAATAAAATTTTAGTTGCATACCTTTTTGCACTTGAGCGGTGAAAAACCTAGAATAGCCCGCTACACACAGTGCTTCTTTTGTACTTTTCTTTTGCAATGAATGCTCTGGCAGTACTGTTTGTGTGCCCACTCCTGTATAGGTTTGTTTAGTTATACACTTGAATTTTCAAGCAACTCATTCAAAGCTGGCATATTGTGCATACTGTGGAAGCAGAGTGGCTACCAAGCCTGTAGAACAATCTGTTTGGCAGGAATGCAGGTGGCCAGACAGCTTCCAGGATTTGGCCTAATAATGATTCAAACAAGACCCACCTGACAGGGCACCCTCGGCAATGCTGAGAGGCACACTGTGGACAGGTGGCTGTGTGGCCTGCTCGCTCGTGTCGGCTGTCTCGAGATGGACCTCGGCCAGGGGCGGCTGCTGGGGTGGGGATTGCACAGACCCGGCCTGCTGTGCTGTGGCTTGAGTCGCCAGCTATAATGCCAACAGTAAACTCAATTATTAGTAATTGCTCACTACTCATCACGAGGTTCCCTTTCATTATATACAGGGTGCCCGAGTTCATAAATATGCCGACACCCTATGCGACCAATTGTGTGTTGCTGACAGTGTCAGTCACATTATTTCTTACGAATGCATAATAGAGCAAGATATAAAATACACCTTCTGTAGCAATAAATGAGCATTTGATGACTTACTCAGGGGTGGAAATGGAATCCAGTCTTTTGGAGCAGCTTTGGGAGCCAGAAGACCATCAGTGTGTGCCAGTGTCATTTATGTGGCAAAGAACATTTGATTGGAGATAAGAAGTGTACGATGTTGTTTCGCACGCAATATATTGTCAAGAAACGACAGTGGGAGGCAAAGCTTGCAGCGGAACCAGAAGAAGAGAAAGCGCCGAAAACAGCATTGCAGCAACAACAACAGACGCGAAGCAGCCGTCACGATGGCGCTCGCAACAGATCCAAGAGCATGCCGAGGAACCGCTCGGCGTCATTCCCCAGGCTTACCACATCGACGCGAGAAGAGGCTTCTCATCCTGAGCAACAGTCTAAGAACTACCAGAAAAGTTCACCACTGAACTCTTAGGTGGGTTGGGTGGACAAAGGCTCTCAGATTCCGCAATAGTAAAAGCTCTCAAGGAACAGAACAGGCTCATGCAGGAACAGCTAAGAACAATGCAGGCGCAATGCAATAACATGCAAGAGCAAAACAGAGAGCTCCGAGAGCAGATAAATTTGCTAAATAAGCGCATAGATGAGAGAACGCAGCAGGGCGCGAAAGCAGTATCACAATCGGTGTCGGAAACACCACGTGCAGATCCTCCTCCTAAATAAGAAGCGGGTGAAGGATGTGGAAACAGTAAACAACTACGAGCAACGTTTCGATAAAATTGAACAAGACATGAAGCTGCTTTATGGTATGATTCAGCAGATGAATGAGCAAATGAGGGCTGAGGCCGCGAACAGAGATGAGCAATGGCAATGCCTATGCCAGGAAATTCAGAAGTTTGAAGATGGCTCAGTACCGTAACACTATCTGGCAGTGGAACTGTAGAATTTCTCGCGCAAACGAGCCGTTCCTGACCAATGGGGATAAGCCAGAAGTCATAGCGTTACAGGAGTGTAGAAAGAACGCGAAGCTCACTAGCTATAAATCGTATGCGGGACGATGAAAAAATACTCAGGTTGTCACTCTGGTCAAACGCAAGGTCACAGCATTGCAGCACGAGACAGGGTTGATGCAGATGGATCATGTACTGATCGAGCTAGTCCCTCGTAAGCGGAAGGATAAAAATCTTTTATATTAAACGTGTACAGCTCCCCTAAGCAAAGGCGTAACTGTGGTTTTGACGATCTTTTCGCCAAAGTCAAGATGATCGCGAAGAACAAACCCCTCCTCGTATCGGGTGACTTCATTGCTTATTGCCCCGCAAGGGGATACAGGTTTGCGCAGGTTAAAGCGAGAGAATTATGGAATAGCATACAGCAGAATGGTCTGACCCTTTTGACGGATCCCTTGAGGTCAACTAGACAGAGTAACAGTGTCTCGCAAGACACTGCGCCATGCCTCACTCTGATTGGAGGCGAGCTCTCGGCCACATGGTGTAATGATTGATTTGTGGGGTTTAACGTCCCAAAACCACTATATGATTATGAGAGACGCCATAGTGGAGGGCTCTGGAAATTTCGACCACCTGGGATTCTTTAACGTGCACCCGAATCTGAGCACACGGGCCTACAACATTTCCGCCTCCATCGGAAATGCAGCCGCCGCAGCAGGGACTCGATCCCGCAACCGGCAGGCCAGCAACAGAGTACCTTAGCCACTAGACCCACATGGTGTAATACGGATGAAGATCTGGGTAGCGACCACAGAATAATTGAGATAGTCACGGAAGAAGGTCCTTCAGTAGCTTGCACGAAGAAGCTAGAAACTGTGAATTGGCATGCTTTCAGGAATAGTCGGTTCAACCAGGATGGCATTGAAGACATAGACGAATGGAGCAAGGGAGTTATTCGATAGGTCCACGATGCAACTGAGGAAATCAAGGTCGATGAGAACCAGAAACGGGTTGATAGACACATGATAAACCTGTGGCGCAAAAAGCAAGAGCTCAATTTGAGAATCGTTCAAAAAAGAGGCAATAGAAATATCCGCAGGAAATCGGCTACGTTGACCAAGGAAATAGAAGAATATGCTTCAACCCTCACCAAGCAGAACTGGAACAGCATTTCTGACCAAATGGACCACCAAATAGGCAGTGCAAGGACCTGGTAACTGCTGCGACACTTGCTAAATCCGGACAAATCCAAGCTAGAGTCTAGGAAGCAGCTACATAAGCTCGTTTACAAATATGAAGGAACGACCGGTGAGCTCATCTCTGAGATTAGGGATAGGTATTCAGCTGCACGGGGTCGGAGTCACTGCCTGAGTATTCGGGCTTAGAGAACCCAGATCTTGACAACCTGATCACGGTATGCAAGGTCAGGGTCAAAATAAACCACTTGAGAACGAATACAGCTGCAGGGCCAGATAGGATTAGCAACAAGATGCTCAGAAATCTGGACGATGCGGCAGTCAAAATCTGACAGCATATATGCAGGACTGTTGGAAGAGAGTGCAGCTTCCACTGGCGTGGAAGGATGCCAACCTTGTCTTTATTCCAAAGCCTGGAAAGAAACCTAGCTTTGAACATCTCAGGCCCATTTCACTTACTTCGTGCATGGGCAAATTAATAGAACATGTTATTCAGAGCAGGCTGAATAGATTTCTAGAAGATCAGGGACTGTACCACGACACCATGGTTGGCTTTAGGTCTCATCTATCAGCATGCGACGTCATGCTTCAGCTCAAAGAACAGGTGATAGACAAAAAAACGGTAGACACCAGGATAGTCGTAGGGTTATATAATTTGAAAGCATTTGGCCATAATGGAGAGTCTCGGAGGTCTCAATTTAGGCACAAAGACTTACAATTATGTAAAGGATTTTCTTACGTACAGAACGGCAACGATCAGCTTGGGAGGGCAGTCATTGAAAGGTATTAAACTGGGAAGCAAGGGTACGCTGCAGAGATCAGTTCTGTCGCCCACCTTATTTAACATCGGGATGATAGGTCTCCTCAGGAAGCTGGCAGGCATAGGACTGAATCATACACTTCATGCGGACGATCTGACGCTATGGATGAGCAGAGGTAGTGACAAGCACAACGACGAGATGCTGCAGAGGGCAATCCAAGCTATCGAGGAATATCTGGAGCCAATTGGCTTCAGGTGCTCGGTGGAGAAGTGGGAAGACCTTTTCCCAACATCGCAGGCGACGAGGAAGGAGACAGGACGCAGGGCACAGCATCGAGCTGAGAGTAAACGGTAAGATTATTTGCACTGTCGACAATATCAGGGTCTTGGGTTTGCGCATTCAAGCGAACTGCAAAAACGCCGAGACCATCCAGCGACTGTAAGCGAGTACCAACCAGGCGTGCCGATTACTCAAGCGAATAGCAAATGAACATGCGGGTATGAAGGAAGCAAACCTCCTAAGGTTAGTGCAATCTTTTCTAATTAGCAGGATTGTATATGTAGCCCCCTACCTGAAATTCGCCAGAGCATAGAAAGACAAGGTCGAAATCATTATTAGGAAGGGGGTCAAGACGGTTTTTGGACTTCCCCCAAACACATCAACGAACAAAATCTTAAGTGTAGGGGTGTCCATCACTTTAGACGAGCACATTCAAGCGGCTGCAGTATCGCAATATCAGAGACTGCTGCGCACTCAGACTGGTAGAAGGATCCTGGAGCGGCTGGGGTTCGAGCCCCAGGCGTGTTTCAAGCAGACAGGCAAAGTCACACCGGGAGTCAGGGACAGGCTACGAATACTCTCGTTGCCCAGGAATATGCACTTGGTGCATCACGAGAGCAGGCGAAAGGACAGAGCTGAGGCGTTACAGAAAAGCCTGGAAGGTAGGCAGGATGTGATTTACACGGACGCGGCCGAATAGAAGCAAGGCAAAGTTACACGCGAGAACAGAGGCCCTGCCTCGTGCTGCAGCGTGAGACATTTAGAAGCAACGGAGGCGGAAGAAGTAGCCATTGTGCTGGCTTTGACTCAAAAGAATGTGAGAGTTATTGTTAGTGATTCAAAATCTGCAATCATAAATTTTGATGCGGGCAGGATCTCTGCTGCAGCTGTACACATACCGTATATACTCGCATAATGATCGCACTCGCGTAATGATCGCACTCCTAAATTTTGTCGTCTAAATGCGATTTTTTTTCCCTCGCGTAATGATCGCACCCCGAACTTCCCGCATCGATATATTGTGTGCCAAGTCTCGCTGATGATCATCGTCATTATTAACTGTCGAATGAAACTCGCCAACTGCATGCCCCAAACATATTCTTAATTTTTGCCCACCGTTGGCGGTAACGTGCCATTTAGGATTGCAGTAAGGGCAAATGCCGCTGTTTTCACTGAATGCCCGCCATGTGGTTTTTATGTCTGTGGCAGCTGAACGCGCCTATCATTGTTTCTGTTATCTGAAAGCAGGCATCACTACGCTAATGCCGTAAATTTACTGATTTAAATGAAAGCATCGCTTATTTAGATAGAAGAAACCGTTTTGACGCGTGTGACGTACTCACAACCTCTATAATTGACGAAAAGAAGAAAAAAATGCGGTCACTTCGCTCCGTCAGCCGCCATGTTTGTTTTGACATCCCGCACTGTTACCGCGGCGGCCGCCTGTTGGTCGACCTGTGTTCATCCCGCAGATATGTTTTTTTCCTGAGACCACGTTTTGTGTGTGTGTGTGCGTGTGCTTTGTGATCGTCTGTTGAAGCGCCGTTTCACTATGGGGCGGTATGCGAGCTTTACTGCCACGTTCAAGCTGAAGGTGCTTGACTATGCGCTAGAGCACGGCAACCGCGCTGCCACCAGACATTTCGGCGTCGACGAAATCCAAATCCGATATTGGAAAAAAACAGTGCCACAAGCTCATGGCTACTAACAGCATGCGACAGGCTTTTGGCGGACCCAAATCTGGCAAGTTACCTGAGATGGAAAACGCAGTTCACAAACGTGAAGGACATGCGCAAGGACGGTTGTGCAGTGTCGTTAGAGATGATACGGACGCAGGCACACACAGTTTCCAGGAGGCTGGGAATAGCCACAAAGGACTTCCGCGCCAGTTCCGGCTGGACGACACGCTTCATGCAGCGGAATGGACTGTCGCTGAGGTGGCGGATGTCGTTGTGCCAGCGACTTCCATCCACATACGAACACAAGGTGATCGATTTCTGTCACGAGGATACGCCAGAAGAACGGCTTCCTGCGGTCACAGATAGGCAACGCCGACCAAACGCCATTGACGTTCGACATGCCTCGAAGCACTACTGTGAACGAGAAAGGTGCTCGAAGCATCCTCATAAAAACGTGTGGTGCGGAGAAGCAGCGATGCACCGTGATGCTCGCAGTGACGGCAGACAGGCGGAAGCTGCCGCCGTATGTTATTCTGAAATGGAAAACAATTCCGGAGGGAAATTTTCCCCATGGCATCCCCATCCGTACTCAAGTGAAAGGGTGGATGACGGCAGACCTCATGGTCGATTGGATCAAGACGGTTTGGGGGCGAAGAGCAGGAGCACTTCTGCTTCCTTCACTTCTTGTGCTCAACAGTTTTCGAGGCCATCCCGTTGACATTGTCCGTACCGAGCTGAAGATGCGGCGCATGGAAATCGCAGTGATCCCTGGGGGTCTAACTTCGCAGCTACAGCCTCTGGACGTGTCACTGAACAAACCGTCAAAGGACAACGTCTGAAGGCTGTACGCAGAGTGGATGGCGGCGAGCAACCACGATTTCACGCCAAGTGGCAAAATCAAGAGACCGTCCATGGAAGTCCTCTGCTCATGGATTCTCGAAGCGTGGAGTACCATTTCCGACGAGGTGGTCGTCAAGAGCTTCAAAAAGACTGGCATTTCCAACGCGCTCGACGGAACGGAAGATGACCGTCTGTGGGACAGTGAAGACACTGCCGGTTCCGACAGAGAATCGTGCGGCGACTACACTGACGCCAGTGACACTTCGGAGTCTGAGTGAACGTTAGGTGGTCAGAGAGGTTAAAAAATAAAAGGGCAGTGTGCCATACGTGTAGCTTCTGCGTAATGCGTGAATTTTATTACAAAGGTAAGCCTTAATTTACTTTTATTTTTGGTTATGTACATGATAGTTATCGTAAGAATTCTGATTAGCGACTTTTTTGCGTTTTCAGTGATCGGAATATTTTTTCGTGGAAAATTTACCCCGCATAATGATCGCATCCCGCAAGTTGGAGTCAATTATTAAAAAAAAGTGCAATCATTATGCGAGTATATACGATATTAGCCATCGGACCTTCCCCGGCGAAACAGGTTTCGCTAATCTGGACACCGGCTCATTAGGGTTTGCAAAGGAACGATAAGGCGCACGAGCTGGCCCGAGGTCTCACTTTCCGGGATTCCAGCGGTGTCTCGACAACATCCCCAAGCGAGGAACCCCTACAGACCGCTGACGAACTGAGCACTTATAACGAAATTCTTAACCATTATAAGCTGGGGCATAACACTTACCCGAAAGCACATAAGAACCTTCCAAAAAGCGAGGAAGTTATGTGGAAAAAGTTACAAACAGGGGCATTTCCGAACCCACAATTGTTGAGCAAGTGGTATCCCTCGATGTATAGCCCTCGGTGTAGGTATCGCGATGGTACAGCGGACTTAGTCCACATGGTTTGGAGCTGCCCTAACTTTGATGAGCTAGACAGATGCAGAGAATCCTGGGAGTCCTTACTACTCAACGAAGAAGAAAATGCTCAACGGCAAGTCATCGGCCTAGCCCTGATCACCGCCACGTCCCAAGGAATCCTGGTCAACGGTTAGGGAGGATGAGTGTGGGTTTAGGCTGACGCCTCTACCCCATCATCTATTTGACGGGTGCCAATAAAGTTACTTCTCTCTCTCTCTCCTTACTCGAAAAATAGTCTGGTGCACTTATTTTTGTATGTCTATGAGCTACGTTTAGTATAATGCATAATTTTTATTTATAATTGTATCAGTTTTTTAATTTTTTTAAGACTTTCATGATGTTAATACAATTATATGCATGTAACAAGAAAAACGACCTTTTTGTCACTTGCTGACCACCAAAAAAATTTTAGACAATGTTTTTTAATGGTATCACCTGAGTAATTCATTTTAGCAATGAAATATTTAGATTTATGGACTGAATTTGGCAAAAAATTCGACCCTCGAAAGGTTAGAAGATTTTTTCAGTCATTTCAATGCCACTTTGAATGCGGCAAAATATTTCCGCTTTGCCATAGGGTTTCTGTGCAAAGACCATTCTAGTCTAAAAAGACAGCACCAAGAGCAAATAAAGAGAGAGCTAACCACTGTGGTGGGCCCCTGCAAGTGCTGTCGGTCGCGCACCAGGGCGGTAATCTGGTTGCGAATCAGCATGGCCACGATGCGGGCGTCCTCCTCCATGATGATGCCCGTCAGCGCCATGGCCTTGGCTATCTCGTCCGGGTTGTCGTTCTCCACGTGAAACTCGAACTGGATCGCCTCGTTCTCGCGGTGCTTGTCCTTGCGCTTCTTAGGATCCAGCACACGCAGCCGCAGCTCCACCTTGTCCGCACTGCCAGCCAGGCTCTCCTCGCGGTTCACAAACTCAACCTTGAGGCCCATGTCCTCCTGGAAGAAGTCCAGCTGCAGAAGCTCCTTGACGGTCGGCCTGCAGCACAGTGCCACATGTCGAACTTCCTTCACATAGAATCATTTAAAATAGGATAACTTCCGAGATACCCTCTGGCAATGCCAGTCCCAGCTCGTGCACGCTCTCGCTGCTGCTCTCAGGTAGACGGAGCAGCATTGTATTCTTGCCCTATGAATGTTCAGTATTGCTATCTCTCACGAACAAGTTTATTGCCACTAAATAGGCATTTTGCGCAACCTCTGCCTTCACTTCACCTTTCGTTTAATTTATGCATTTCTTTTCTCAATTTTCGGGCATAAACTGTATAACAAAAACTTGTTTCGAACAAATTGTTTCAGGAATTTGTCAATTTCATTATATCAAGGTTCAACTGTGTGTCTGCGTGTGTGTGTGTGTACATGCACATATGCGTGTACATATATATACACACACATATACGAGATGAGTTTAAAAAGTAATGAAAGCGAGTTTGTAGCAACGTTGTTGTTTTTCGAAACAACAACATTACCCCCTTCAACGTAGTTCTCTGGAGGAGCTATACACTAGCGCAGCTATAGTTCCAACTCTTGGTAGCAGCACTGGAAGTCCTCAAGTGGTATGGCTTACCTGATCGGTCACAGTCTTTAGAATGTTTTGCATATTTCTAAAATGGGGTCCTCTTTGAACATGTTTAAATATCGGGAAAAGAGAAAAGCTGCAAGGACTCAAATCAGGTGAACAGGGGCAACAACTGTAATGCATTTTTAGGTCAAAAATTCTAATGGAAAGGGCTGTGTGACACTGTGCATTATCATGATGAAGCATCCGCTTGTCTAGCTTTTATTGTTTCATAAGCCTTCCAAAAATTACTTGTGTCAGCGCGAAACTTATAGTCTTGATAAGCAGTATTCCCCATTTCCAATGTCATACTCAAGAATTCACAAGTTTAACACAAACTTTATGGCACACTGCTGCTCTAAATTCCTATGGTTCATCTCTGTAACACACAATAAAAACACAACTGCACTTACGGCGCTGTGATAACTACTCTGTTAGCTCTACAGAGTTGTAACTTGGACTGAGGAAGTGGAAGAGATAAACAAACGGGTCTAGCACAAGCCATTCGACACAGCGTTATCAGACTCTCATCACTTTTCTAACACACCTCGTATATATCTCGTGCAACAAACAAGCACCACGAACTTTTGTATGCGGTCTGTAAGAAATAATGAGAGATGCAGCGTTGGGCAGATCCATACCTAAAGTCAAAGGCACCGTGTTTCTCACAAGCAGAAATGCACTGGTTAGGTTGAACGTTCAAGAATTAGCCAACACAAGTGGTAATCGTGAAGTTGTGTGTCTAAGTGACTGCAGGGCATGCCGAGAGGGCAGTGGTTTCAAAGCTGGACAAAAATCACAATTAAGGGGTTGTAATGGGATGAGAGTCTTGAAAGCACTGTGTGTGTCCCCATCTTCTAGTTTCTGGCTGAACTTGCTTGAATTTAGGCCATTTATACTTTTTTTCTATTAAACTCCATGAAATTGGATGCCAAAGCCACAATGTCCACATCCACACGTGTGGAGGCTTAAGATTAATTATGACAAGCATTCGAGGAGATGAATCAGAACACTACCTCACAAAGTTATTGTGCGCGGCGGTTGCGGCAAAGGGTAGTAGCATTTTAAATTCGCATGCGCTGGCTGTGCAGATGCCTTTAAAACTAACTATATATAACACATCTGTCGTGGTTTTGTCTGCAGAGTTTGCGGAAAGCAGAGTCACTTTGACTGGTCGAGTGTTGGACGTGCACACACTTTCCAAGTTCTGTCAGTTACGTCATTTTCATATACGACGGTGTCTGAAGAGACCGCAGTTTCGTGCACAGCAGTTCTGACAAACAACGACCACACGCACTGTAGAAGATGGTGCGTGCGCTGGCTGCGAGCGTACTTCCCAAGCATCGAGCACACTGCTCTCAGCCTTCGTTCGGCGGTTTCAGCATTTAATTTCATATCTTCCGCAGCAATCAGGAAAAGTGTTCAGAACATATGAGCCTCAGCCCAATGAAGAGATAATAGTTTGGCCGAGGAATTTCACAAATTCGTATCTGCCCGTTTCGCATCACTGACATTCTACTGTGCATTTTCATGAACGCCTCTTAAATTCATCTATAACAAAAAGCGATCAGTTAGCAAACACGTATCGACTGGATTGTCCTGCGTTTTTGTCAATGCGGCCAGATCATGCACAAAAATTTTTATTTCTGCAAGATATTCATGACAACCGTACAAATATCAGAAATGGTCAAAATTCGAGTCTTCCCGATTTTCCAAATTTTTTCGCAGACTTCGCAGGTATCTTGTCGTATAGACAGATGATACAACCACACAGGAATGAATGCTTATGACCTTGCTTCAGCAGCTGATGCAACAATAAGTGACTATATGTATTATCAATTATTAGCACTTTACTAATAAACCTTTTATGAACTAAGGCCACTCTTTCAAAAGAAACCACACAGGCTGCTACCAGAAAATTATACTTGAATAATACTGTCACTGATTTTTTTCTTCAACAGCTAAAGCCACAGGAGTTGTTTTTTATGAGTATGTGTTATTGTGAGATTTCCATAGCAAAATGGTCAGGCACAAGATAAAGCTTTAGGTGTGCCCAAAGTGCCCTTCTTTTCTTCCAGTTACAAAGAAACTAACAATGTACAAACTTGCTTCTCTGTTCCCAATCACACTATAGTCTTTTGGTATGCAGAAATGGCAATCTGAACAAAAATTATTCATACCTAAAAAATGAATTGCCTTCTATTGCAAAAGCTGAGTGTAATGCTCATAGTTCGACAAATTTAAGAGCCCCAAAACCACCGCCAATATTTTTTTTTCTTCACATCTTCGCCCCAGCCTTCCCTTTTTTTTGGAATACCAGCATGAATCAGTAGGGCCAAACGATTCCAAGAAACAATCCCCTGCACCTCTGTGGACCTTTTGAAATCTCCAGTAGGGGTGTCCGAATATCTAATTCTTCGAATACAAATGCATAGCTTTGAAAATAGAAAAATCAAGAGATGCAACATTTTTGACCAGTATTATGTTACTTTACCATTATTTTGTTTAAAACAGTACATTTGTTAGCTACACTAGTCTGCTCTTGCACAAAAAAATGCCACCATATGTATTTCCTAGGAAGCATATGACTGCACTAAATAGTTGATCGTGCGACTGTGATTTTACATGTCGAACTTTGTTACAAAAAAGGTGGCTGATCCGAATCAGTATAACATGAAACATGTCTTCACAGAGGTAGCTAGGAGCTTATTGTGCATTGGGCCACAAACTGCAATCTCATGCGAATATCGGCAAGCAGCTTATAGCATGTACTTCATGCACGAAATGAGCATACACAGGATGAGCGCGGACAAACTGCCTCAGCTCGACACTTAAAGCACGCTGCTCAAACAGAAAGACGCACAAAGCGAACGCCCAAGTACACACAGGACATGTGCAAACAACTGTCCAAATTCTTTATTGATCGTATGTGAGCAGCTTGCTACTGTTGTAAACGCGGCTGCAGCACTGTAGGGAAAACGCAGTGTAACTACACAGTAACTGCCTCAATTTTACGTCACCATACGTTAGCAACAGAAAAATATGTCATGGTGCCACCGCCACTTTACAGAAAGGCCTTTTCTTTGTAAAACACCTGACCTAATTTGCATGATCGCACGCTACCATCAGATCATTACAGGGAATACATGCTGATGGAAGGCTTTCGTCGATGTGTGCGCCTAAGTTTTTGTGGAGATCGATTAGCTACACCTGATACCCGTTACCTGCTGCATATTCAAGCTGAGCGCCTCTAGCTAGTTGCGTGCAGTGTGTCGCCTACTAAGCTCACTTTGTCAGCCCCACTCACTGTAACATACGTGTGCATTTGCCTTTGCGCAGTGACATTTTTCCTTTGTGTTTGATCAGCTACGGAGTGTGCTAAGGTATAATGAGTATTCTGTCGGGCCAATGCAGGGGCGGCAAGTTGACTTGATTTCCACGAATGGCGCACACTTTATTGAAGTGTTCGCATGCACGAAGGTGCAGCAACCAATGGCACTAAGCCACACGAATAGCCGAGGAGACAGTTCATGATCTACATTCCTTAGATGTTTATTATTGATAGATATGTCTCGATAATGAGCCAGCACATTCGTTGGCAGCTGTCATCCCGCCCTCGTGCATTTTTGTGTAGCCATCATAGCACTCGCACCGAAGTCGCAGTAATCACTGCATGGTCTATTGTTGATGCACTTATCGCAAAGGTGCAAAATCGAAAGTTATTTACAGAAGCAACTGAATATTTGAAATTTCCAAATATGTGCTTTTTGAATCAGATACGAATACACTCAAACATTCAACTTCGTTATAACGAAGTTGAAGGGGAGCTACAATTATTTCGTTGTATCGATTATTTCGTTATATCGATTATAACAGTTTGTGGCAATGTATCCTCATGTGGGCGCACACCTATAAGGAAACCCCCTTGCAGCCCAATGTATCGCTACGCGACCAGGCGTGCCGCAGCAAATAAGTTCAGTCGAATCTCATTAATTCGATCTTTCGGGTAATTGGAACTCATGCTGAGGTCCCGACAAAGCTATGTGTATTTCAATGGGTGAAAACGGCCTGTAATTCGAACGCGCAAGCATTTGCAATGGTTAATTCGAACATATCGCGCTCCGAAAATGTTTTCAGCACCATGCCCAATCCCACAGCGGCACCTCTCAACGCTGCGCGCGAAGAAGGAAAAGAAAAGGAAAGAAAAGACTCTGGCAGATTGTTTACTCTCTCTCAAATGCCGATCTGCGACACGCCTGTTCCACAGGCGTGTCGCAGATCGCGGTTGGGAGCACGGCGCAGTGCCTTTTCAAGGCACTGCGCCGTGCTCCCAACCGGGCTGCAGAAATTGGGTGCTTTTTTTCCTCTTCTAATCACTACCACCACCACACTTTTCCATCTCTGCACGAAGAGACCCTTTTTTTTTTTTTTTTCAAGGCCGCACGTGGAGAGAGAATGAAAAAAAAAAGCTGTCGCGGAGAGTCCTCTTTTTTCAATGCAAAGGGTAGCAGCCATGGTAGCAGCGGAGACGCAGGCATTGCCGTCGTGCCCGTAAGAAGGAAGAAAAGCATTTTCCTTCCTCCATGCCGTCGTAAGATGGAAATCACTTTGCACCGCGGCGCCGCTTCTCAGAAATGTGACCCGCTGAGTGCTTCCTCAATCCTCTTCACTGGCTGTGTGAGAAGGACGGCTCTCTCGGCCGCGTGGGGCGTGGCTATAAGGTCAGCGCAGAAAATTTGAAAGAGCCGCGCCGAACGAGCGTCAAACTCCGCAGAAAACGATATACTTAACACACTAGGTCAGTTCTTGTTTGATGGACTATTTTATAGACTAATTTAGTTCGTTATATCCATTTACCAATCAGTTTTACTTCGTTACAAAGAGGTTTAAAATGCATGGTTCTCAATGAAGTTTTCAAGGGGAATTTCATTTACTTCGTTATATCCATTATTTCATTATATCCCATTACGTTATAACGAGGTATGAGTGTATTACGGTCGCAATATTCAAATATTCACACACCCCTAATCTCCAGCGATGTCGATCGACGCATCTGGTCGTTAGAGTTACTACCGTATATGCTATCTTTAGGAAAGGTAGCATATACAGCAACTCTACAGCAACCACCAAGGAGGAGCCCAAAGGGGAGCCGCGAATACAGCGTGACAATGAAATAACGAAACAAGCGAAAGGTGCCAGTTACAGCACCATTTCAAAAAAAATCTTGCGCCTTCTGTTGCCAGCTCGTGCAGAACTGCAACACCATTTTGAACTCTGGGTGGTTTAGGGGCCCTTGAAGGCAGCTTGCTTACAATGCAGCACCTTGTCTCACTCTCCAACTGAGTACAAGAAGGTCGCTTGATTGTGAACAAATTATGGTTCCTAGATGCAAAATAAACCCTACCACACAGCCTTTTTGAATATATGGTCATTGCACCTCCTCTTCAAAAACAATAACTTCTGCTTATTTTCTTAACATCACTGTGAGAAGACATATACGACAACCAGCAGACAATCAAGGTAAACAAATGCTCCCACACTATCTTAGCAAAACACTGTATTATCAGTTTCTAAATTCTTTTCACCTTTTCTTCAATAAAACTGCTGCATTCCCCGTTATGTTTTTTTGATTTCTTTTTAGTGCCTATTTTAGTGTTGTAATGTGGATGACGTGACGCATGGGCGCGCGTTCGGCTAGCAGAGGAGGAGAAAGACGAAGCAAGATGGAAAAACCCACAAACAATCAGTCTATTTCTCTCGTTACAATGTATACGCACTCTGTTTATGTATATTATGGTAATGGGAACCCTTGATTTACACCACAATTCTACCTTGTTTTGTTGAGTTTGATTCAAAGCTTCACAATTACATTCCATACCACAGCTTTTATCATTTAGAATGAACAAGTGTTCTTAAAATGCAAACAATGAAAATATTGTGAAATAAGCTCAAGCTCCTAACACACGGTCATTCTTGGACTTCAGACCTACTGAATCACTGCTCTTCATATGTATAGCAAAACAACACCACGGCAATTGTCTAGTACATTTCCGTAGCATCATTTTAATTAGTAAGTGGGTATTTTGTATTTATTATGAGCATTGCAATAAATTTTCAAGCAACACTCAGCAATGTACATGGCACTGCCTGCCAGTACTGCTTTTTCCGAGTTGCGTTCATTCCTCGAACAAGACCTGAGTGTGCATCATTGTGAAGCAACCTTACTTTCAGTGCTTTCATGTTAGTCTGTTTATGTTTCACCTGCTAGGAATGTCGCACTAAAAGTATATGTGCTAACACTACATTTTATGTACAGTGCGGTCCACTGTTAAAAGGAACACCACAATTAGCACCGTCCATATTACCGGCCTTTTAACAGCGAGTGGATTGGGAAATAATGTTCATGCATGGCACTAGTCAGAACTGTCAGAACTGTCATTCACCAATAGTCTGACGCAAATCAAAGTCATTACGCTGTTGCAAGAGAGTGAAATCCAAACACGCTGTGCACGCAAGTGTTGCCTTTAACAGTGGTCCCATCTGTACACGTTTACGTCAAGGCAAACAACAAAAACAGATGTCTAGCATCACTCCCTTTGTTCTGCCAGACTGACAGGTGCATGTCTTTAGACTGATGGAGTGGGGCAGCCATGTGCGACTGCTTTGTTTTACTACCACGAGCTAGTTGCTCCGAGGTACTCTACTTTGCGACGATGACTCAATACTGACAACATGCTGACCCGAAATTGACCACTTTATCCAAATGCACAAACAGGACTCATCAGAACCAAGGAAAGCCTCATCAACATGCTCATGTTATTCGTTGAGCATAAGGTCAAAATGAGTCGTGCTCATGGAACACACCGTCATGACGTGGCATACATTTATTAATGGCTTTTACAACGCCTAAGAACTCAAAGGTGAAAAGACAAATAATGCTGAGCACACTAAACAACGTAACAGATACTGTGAATGTGCAGTAGCTAGCATTAAGTTCACCCGTGGGAAATAGGTCTAGAAGTCGTCCCCACGAGCATCCCTCGAGAGACAGCCGTCCAACTCACTCAGCCTCAGATTAGGCCGTCAGTCTGAGCAGAAATATTTTGGCGAGTTTGCATGAGTTCGGTTGAAAAAAATTTTTGCGAGTCCGAGCAAGTACAAAGCGCACGATATATTTCTTGAGCGATACCACTTTTTTTTTGCTCATCTTCAGTATTACTATCGGCCTTACCTGGATGCACATTCATCCTCGCATCTACATATTCTAAAGCAGTGTCTTTATTACAATATTTATTGATCAGAGGTGCAAATTACATAAGGGAGGGATTTGACACCGCTCCCCAAGGCAGTTTCTTGATAAATCTGTCTTATGTTGTCATCTCTTTTCAAAAAAATCACCTTGCCGGTTTGTGATAACTGAAGGTACAATATAGAAAGGCGCCAAAAACCGATTACACGAGATGTTTTGAACGTCATGGTAGAAAAACATAATTACGAGTCTTCGTACTCTCTCAGACTAAGATCGTAAGTGAGTCCGGGGAGTAATGTTTTGGCGAGTTCGAATCTGAGTGAGTCCAGTTGAAATTTTTCGTGAGTACTCCGAGTGAGTCCTATATATTTCATGAGTGAGTCTGAGTGAACTCCACAAGTTTTGAGGACCTAGGGCTGCTGGCACCGCCACGCCAAAGTTACGTTGAGTCAGTACAGAGCCATCGTTTGCTCTGCGACATTTAAGCAAGCTACGACTAATCCGCCAAACGCTTGTGCACCACGAGGGGAACACGACTTTACAGGGGTTGTGACAACTTTTTCGTTCCTGCCTCATGAGCCAAATTATTTTACTTCAATGGTACCCTTCAATTGGTTAAAATACTGTAAACGTGAACCCGTGCATGAGAAATAACAGTGATGTCGGAAACTTCTGAAGAGAATCTGGTGCCAGCAGTAAGCTATGCACACAGTTGGTACTACACATACCTTTACATATGACATTGTGTGCACAGGACAGTGCGTGACAATTCAAGCATGCTTGTTTACTGTAGCAATGTTGTATCAGTCAGCAGAACTCGTATATGCTTTAATTAATAGTTTCATTCTGCTGCCCTCTGCAGTTTTGGTAGGGGTCAGGTCAACCGGTACTGCCAGAGAGAAAGCCAAAATGAAAGGGCATTGCCTGACCTAGGGGAATGGCACATACACTGTCGCATCGTGAAAAAGGCAAATCCATAAACTGGCCTAGATGCCACACTGGGCATGTTGTGGTGTTTAGAGTGATTTATAAGGGGGCTCACCTTTCCTCTTTTCTGAGCCGTATGCACTGGCCGATGATGTCTCGTAGCTCTGCACTCTCCACCTTGTCAAAGCACTGGGGCCGCACACCCTAGGAGAAAGCAGTCTCGCTGTTGTTACACGCTCACCCTAATTCTCAACAAAGGTTCTTTAGCTAAATCCCTTAGTGAGCTTTCTGGCTGACTCATTCATTCCCTGCAGTTTGGTCACACAGCTCATTCTCATTGGCTTGCTTTGACCATAAACACTGAACCATAAACACCGCTTGTCAGTTGATCGACGGCCGACGCTCTGTTCACCGCTATCAGAGCCAGTGTGTATTGCTGTAGTCTGACCTCCAGTTTTCAGGCCAGAAGTTCAGCCAAATAAAGAGCTTCTTTTTTGGCATGCCGTCTGCCGCCTTTGGCCAAGTCACAACTACTTGACATCTGACACGGTGGAGGTGCTGTTCATTCGTGTTCCGGGCGCCCCTTGTCAAGCTGTGAACCCAGCCGAACTACTCAAGAAATAACAGACAACACAGAGGAGAGTTGAGCCAGCTGCAAATTACAAGATCTGCCACCACAATTAGGACTTCTGCCTGACAAGCCAAGTACCACAACGGCAAAGATGAGAGGCATCACGACGGCCGCTGCGTCACCTCAAAGAGTCATCACGAATCGACCAAGAGAACGGCCAACTTTCCGAAAGACCCGAAAAGCTGGTTGGAAAAATACAACCGAGTTACCCAATTCAACCACTGGGACCGTGACGAGAAGCTTCATCACGTATACTTTGCCCTTGAAGATGGAGCCAGGACTTGGTTGGAAAACAGAGAGGCTACCACGAGGACCTGGGATCTATTTAACGCCTCGTTCCTCGGAACCTTCACCACTGTCGTGCGTAAGGAAAGTGTGCAAACCCTTCTGGAAAGCGGTGTACAGCTCCCAAACAAAACAAAAACGTTGGTATGTACACTGAAGAAATGACCCGCATGTTCCGTCACGCCGACCCTCCCAAGTCTGAGAAGAAACTCTGGCTCCTCACAACGCCACACCGCAACACAACTACAACGCAAGGCGACGAACTAGCAACCTCGAGGTTCTCATCGACGGCCACTACGTCGCCGCGAAGCTGAAGAAAGTTAGGACTGCTTGGGAAGGCCCCAAAATACGCACAGCTGAAGTTTACATAGTAAAATCGGCAGAAATCTGCACAGCAAGAGCCATCATTAACAGCCAGATCTATCCCGCTAGCTTCGTAGTCCTACAGCATTGCTCAAGAGATGTCATCATTGGTATGGACTTCTTAAGCCTCCATGGCGCAGTCATCGACATGAGAACAGTCAATAACACTATCCACAAAACAAGCACTACCGCCACACATACCACCAGGAAACCATGCCTTGAATGTGCTGGAAGTATAAGTCACCATTCTACCTCGCTACAGCGTCAATATTTCAGTCTGCACTCCGAAAACAGCAGACGTGGAAGGCGTCGTTGAAAGCAGTCAACACCTGTTGGTCACCCGCGATGCAATGAATCTGCTGAGCTGCGGGGAGGCAAAGCAACAAGTACACAGACTTAAACAAAGGCACAAAAGTCACCGGTGCTTTCACCCTCACAGATTGAGCAAAACCTGCTCCGAGGAACCAAGCCCCTCCCTCGGCTTTTGACATTGATCCGAGCCATCCAAAGTATATGAAAGAACAGCTCAGGACACTGCTTCTGCAATGCAAAAATTGCTTTTCATCACCGTCGAAAATTCGGCAGACCCCAGTCGCAAACCATCCCATCATCACAAATAAAAATGCTCGACCACTCCAGCAGAGCCCGTAGAGTGCTTGAACGCGAGATTGTGAGGCTGTAAAGATACAAGTAAACGAAATGCTATGCGATGACATCATCCAGATATCCATGAGTCCGTAGGCATGCCCCGTGGTATTAGTGAAGAAAGATGAAACCCTACAATTCTGCGTGGATTATCAGCGCCAAAACAAAAACCCCCCAAACAAACACAGCATATCCATGAAGTGAAGGATGATGAGTGGGGCAAAGCTTCGAAGGGTTTTATCAGTAAACCATGAATCATCCGTCCGTCCGTCTGTCCATCTGTCCGTTTGTCATCTGTCTGTCTATTCATCCGTCAATCTGTCTGTCCCTCCGTCTGTCTGCATGTCCGTTTGTCTGTCTGTCCATCCGTTTGTCTGTCTGTCCATCCGTTCCGTACATTCGTCTGTCCATCCGTCCGTCCATCTAGTGAACACTCCTAGTACCGCCATCTCGCATCTTTTCATCATATATTCATCATATACAAGTATCGCCCCGCCACCCACTGGACATTACAAAGACTAAAACGACAGGTGGCTACTACATACAGAAGATGCACGATCCACGCCTTAAGGGGAGACGCGGGTCGAAAAGTCGCGGTTTTCCGGAAAATTTTCGCTTTTTTTTTCCGGCTGTATTGGCATCCTTGGACTATAATCTATTACTTCTGAAAATATCAAGCTGAAATTCGCACGAGAAATTATCAAAAAATGCTTCTAAGTGGGCAGAGGTGACGCGAGAAATGCGCGAAAGTCGCGAAAAACGGCGAAGTTCGCGTCGTCCTGTCGCGAAAACGACGCGTTGGCCGCCATTTGCAATCGTGCACGCATGCTGCGAAGGCTGTATCCTTCATAATCCACCAGTAGCCAGTCTCGTGCCTTCACGCAGAATAAACAAAAAACGAGAAAAACAACGCGTACGTCACGCGTTTTGAATATCGCGGCACACAGCGCGAGGCCGCCATTGGACGGCGGTGCGCTCCACGCTCCTCCCCCTCCTATCTCTCCGGCAAAAGAGCGAAGCCTCGGACGTCGCGATCGAGTTTTTCTGCGTTTCTCTGCATTTTTGCGTCATGGCAAGCCCGAAGAAGTGCAGTTCAGATAATCGAAAGTTCAGAACTCGCCACAAGTATCGAGGGAAACGGCGTCGGACGCTTCGCAAAGCGACAGCGAACGACGATGTCGCCCCCGACCAACGCCTCGACGCTCCGACTTCGGATAAGCCTAACACCGTCACCGAACCCTGCGACAGTGGTTGTGAAATAGCTGCTGCCGTGGAATTCGTCAGTGCATCCCAAAGGAAGATTGGATTCTTCAAGAGTGAACGTAGACCGGTAGATGCTGCTACTGCGAACATGCTGCTTTGCGAAATCGATGCGCTGACGGCACTTGTGGCGGGTGCGCAATGCCCAACCTGCCGCGAACGGAAGCTCGGCGTGCGAGAGGCAGCTGGAAAGCGCAAAGGACTTTCGGCATTCCTCGAACTGTGCTGTCAAAATTCTGATTGCCCTGAATCTGCACTTTCGTTCATGCACACGTCGAGACGTACTGCTTCGGCCGGGGACCAAGGAACGAGCGCTCGTTTTGACAGCGGCAGCTCGCGTGACAGCTTTGCTGTAAACGTGAAGGCAGTTCTGGCAGCACGCGCTATAGGCGCAGGCCACGACCAATTTTTACGATTTTGTGCGATTCTCGGTCTTCCGAGCCCGATGCATCACAAGACACTCAACGGCATTTGCAAGAAGCTCCATGGTGCGGCGATGACGGCAGTGAGCAAAAACTTGCACCAGGCACGAAACATCACGAAGGACGCAGTCAGCGGCAGAGATGTGCCAGTCATGTTTGATGGCACCTGGCAGAAAAGAGGTCATAAAAGCCACAATGGAGTGGGCACAGTCGTGTCCCTGGACACGGGGCTCTGCCTCGATTTTGAAGTTCTTTCGAACTACTGCCATGCTTGCAGTATACACAGGGACCTTGGGGAGGATGAAGAGATATGGCGAGCTTTTCATCTTCCAGTTTGCCAAAAAAACACTGACTGCTCATCCCATGCAATGGAACCTGCGGCAGCTGTCAATATATGGCAGAGGACCTTGTCTTATGAAACTCCACTGCGATTCACCAGCTTCCTAAGTGATGGTGACAGCAAGGCCTACACGGCAGTCTGCGAGGCAAATGTATACTGTGACACCCCCATTGACAAAGAAGAGTGCACGAACCACGTTGTAAAGCGCTTGGGAACTGCCCTACGGAAATTGGCAACGCCACTGCCACGAGGCGAAAAACTGAAAGATGCGACAATAATAAAACTACAAACATATTACAAGATCGCCATCACGAGCAACAAGGACAGTGTCCGAAATATGTACACTGCCATATGGGCATCGTATTTTCATTGCTGCTCCAGTGATGGTGCCAGTAGCCACAACTTTTGCCCCGCGGGACCAAATTCGTGGTGCAAGCACAAGCGTGCGGAAGCACTGGGGGAGCCTGCACCACGCCACACCCCACTGTTGACGAAGGCTCAAGGATTGACAATTATGCCTATCTACAAGTACCTTACAGAGGAGAAACTCCTTATTCGGTGCCTTCATGGCAAGACACAGGATGCAGCCGAATCGCTGAACAGCAAGATATGGCTGCTATGTCCAAAAACAAAGTTCGCCTCCAGAACAACTGTGGAGACAGCCACCGCTCTTGCTGTACTCTGGTACAACAAAGGCCACAGGGGCTTTGAAGAAGTGCTCGAAGGCATTGGAATTCTCCCCTCACAAGATCTGGCCACACATGGTGACCACTGTGACGTCATGCGCATCAGGAAGATGAACCTGAAGCAAACTGCAGAAGCGAGGGCACACCGTCGCAACACAGCGAAGAGAGCTCGTGTTGAGGACACTGACCGCAAGAGCTGTGAAGGACCAAGCTATGGTGCAGGGGACTTCTAGACACTTCCAGTGCATTCAAGGCAAGGTACTTTTCATTGTGCCCCAATTTGATGCAAAAAGAATGATTTCCTAATAAATGCCAACTTTGCGAACTTTCAAACTTGTTTTTCTCATTTTCATTTTTTCTGACAGTTTCACGTTTTCCGGGCAGCCTTTCAGAAACTTATATTCATTGTATAGTAACGAAACTTGGCACACATATTCTTCAACACATGCAGAATGCAAACATCCACTCTAAATTGCAATGCCTACCAGCATTAGTTCTGAAAATATTAGCTTATTGTTTCAAGGGAGATTGAAAATAATAAGTCATTCAATACAATTTTTTTTTCTTGGTTCCAATATTTCTGTGACATATCTATATAGATATTTGCACTTTTCAATCTACCAAGAGTCAAATAAGATCAGACACAGTGCTTTTACTGAAAGTTTAGTACATAAAAGAGTGCCCGCAAAAAATGTAACTTTTTCCTATTGTTTATAGCATAACTCAATAATTATAGCAGCTACACAAAAAATGATTGCATATTTCAAATCTGCATGAAAAACTATACTAATAACAAACTTTTCAAGTCTCTATTACTAGAAATAAAAAAAAAACTTTTTCGAGGAGCGTCTCCCCTTAAGCTTCGCCCTTAGAAAGACGTGTATCACCTCCCATGAATAGACAACACGCTGGATCGACTTCACAACACAAAGCACTTTTCGTTGATGGACCTCAAGACTGGCTTCCATTATTGGCAAATCGAAGTCGATGAGAGAGACTGAGAGAAGACTGCGTTTATAACACCAGACAGCCTCTTTGAGCTCAAGGTCGTGCCCTTCAGTTTTTGCTCGATGCCTGCGACTTTTTAACGTGTTATTTATTTCATTTCAAAATACTGCCAATCCCTCAAAGGGATTATTACAGGGGTGGGAGTTGATTTATACATGAATGTACAGAAGTAATGCGGAGAGCATATTATGCGCTCTGTAATAAATAGACATATACACGTATAAACGAAAAGACACACTCTAAATTTACACACAGCAAGAGATTAAAACAAGCATACTACATCCATATCACAATAACAATAACCAGAGTGACATGTGTCTGTGTCACACAGCTCTCTCCACGAGTTCAGAGAATAATTCTAGCGTAGGCTGAGTAACAGTAATTTCATCTAAGGCATTCCAGTCTCTTACAACTCGTGGAAAAAAAGAGAAGCGAAATACATTATTAGTAGGACGAAATTCTTCTAACGTGAATTTGTGTTTGTGTCGCGTTTCTCTGGCAGAGCTGTATGTAACAAATGACCTGGGGTTGATCTTAAAATTATTTTTTAACAACAAATATAGGAATTTCAATCTGTGCACTCTCGCTCGGTTAGACAAGGTAGTGAGACCAGCCTGCCGAAGAAGTTCTGTTGGGGAATCGCTACGCCTGTAGCGATTGAAAATAAAACGGACAGCTTTCCTTTGTACGCGCTCAAGCGCAGCGATGTTGTATTTAGTGTGTGGAAACCACGTAATACTGGCGTATTCCAATGTCGGTCGGATAAGACTGGTGTAGGCAAGAGAACGTGTTTCAAAGGTAGATCCGGCAAGCGATCGTTTGAGAAAGAACAATTTATTCATTGCTTTTTTAGAAATTTGCTGCACATGCGCATTCCAGCTTAGGTCACTGCTTATCGTTACACCCAGATATTTGTACTGTGAAACATTTCGTAGTGGGGTGCCGTTGATACTGTAAGGAAAGGTAAGTGTTGATTTTTTGTTAGTAATGTTCATGTAGACTGTCTTTTCTGCATTTAACACCATTTGCCAGTCTGAGCACCATTGAGACACTTTGTACAGAGAATTACTAAGTTTTGTTTGGTCATCTTCAGTTTTGATTGTGTGGTACAGTACACAGTCATCTGCAAATAATCTAATGTTTACGTCGACGTGCTTAGTAATATCGTTTATATATAGTAAGAATAGCATCGGGGCTAATACAGAACCCTGCGGTACACCAGATAGAACGGGAACAGTATCAGATACATGGGCATTGTACTGTACGTACTGATAACGGTCTGAAAGATAATCTTCAATCCAACGTGTGAGTGGTCCTTCGCCTAATAGACATCTTAGTTTATAGTTAAGCTTCAGGTGGGAAACCCGGTCGAAAGCCTTTGAAAAGTCCATAAATATTACATCTGTTTGTAGTTGGCTGTTAACATCTTTGGCAAAGTCATGAAGCGTTTCTACTAATTGAGTAACGGTCGACAGGCCACTGCGGAACCCATGCTGATTGGAGTGTAATATGTTGTGACTTTCGACAAACTCTGTTAAATATTTCAGGATGATATGTTCCAGTATTTTGCAAGATGTGCATGTCAGAGATATGGGCCTGTAGTTAGCAGGGGAAAACGTATCACCTGATTTATGCACGGGTATTATCTTTGCTAATTTCCAGTCAGCTGGAAGATGACCAACGCGAAGTGACTTTAAATATATTAGCTGAAGGAATTTGCTTACAGGCTCAGCGTACCGCTTTAAAAAGGCATTTGGAATGTCATCTGGACCAGTGCTTTTCTTTTCGTCGAGGTTTAGCAAGAGGGATAATACACCCGCCTGCGATATGAAGGGGGTATCTAATGGTGTATCTACGCCACTTGGTCTGAACTGGTCGCGTTGAAGTAGGCCATTATCAGCGGTGAAAACAGACTGAAAGTAGCTGTTGAAATGATCGGCTGTCTGTTTTCCTCCCGGGGTAGGCGTATAGGCTTTGTTAGTATGTTTCACACTTATGTATCGCCAGAACTTATGAGGCGCTGTTTTGATAAAACTGTGTAAAGAGTGACTGAGAAAGCGCTTTTTTGCCAAATTCACTTGTTTCTTAAGGGACCTAGCTAGTGCAGGGATTTCCGACGCAATACAACTGCGTGGGTGAACTTTCTGAGCTTTTCTGAGCCTTTTTAGTTTACGCTTCATATGAATTATGTCGCGCGTGATCCATGGATTGTGCTTTTTGATGCTTTTTGTAACTGTTGGAACAAAGTTGTCTATGCAGTGCCTGACAATATTACTGAATGTTGACCATATCATATTTACCGTTGAGTGTTCATTTGAGTAGAGGTCCAAAAAGTTGGAAAATTCGAGAGCAAGGTATGTCATGATGGCAGCGTCGTCCGCTCTTTTAAAAGCAGGTACCCGTTTTGTTGTAGCTTTCGTATGAATAGCGTTTGGATATTGCAAACAACACGAGACTATTTTATGATCAGATAGGCCTTCTAATGTTTCTACGTTAATAGGATATTTTAAAAAGTGATCACTTACAAAAAAAAGATCTAGAATAGAAGCGAAAGAGCCTTGATTACGTGTAGGAACTGTAACAACTTGTGTGAGGTTAAATGTGAACATGATATCAGCAAGCACGTTGCCAGTCTTCGTCGCCAGATTCAGCGAGTCCCATTTCACTTCAGGCAGGTTAAATCACCTTCAGGCAGGTTAAAATCACCGTGTTATGGATACAGTACTGACAGGATTGAAGGGGCAGACTTGCCTCGTGTACTTCAACGACGTCATTTCGCTTACCTCGGGCTTCAACGAGCATCTCCAGTACCTTGATACTGTACTTCAAACTATTAGGCTCTCTGAACTAACCCTGAAGCCAGAAAACTGCAGATTTGGGTACAAGAAGCTCTTGTTCCTGGGAAATGCGATTAGCAATTGTGGATTCTTTCCCAACCCACAGAAAAGAGCCACCATCATCAACCTCCCACTGCCCACCGATAAGAAGGCAGTACGCTGATTTCTGGGCCTGTGCGACTATACAGACAATTTGTCAAAAACTTCGTCTGCATTGCCAAGCCACTCACTAACATCACCAGAACCGACATGGAGATCAAGTGTGAAACGCAGCAAGAGGAAGCATTTCGGGAACTAAAACGACACCAACAGACAGCTCCATTAGTTACGAATTCGCTGAGACAAAAATACATAACGACACAAGCAGTGTAGGACTCGGTGCCGTTCTTGTGCAGAGGACTAATACACTGAAAAGGATTATTAGTTAGGCTATCCAAGGCAGAAGCCTTGGATTCCGCAATAGAAAGAGAAAGCCTTGCCATCATCTGGGCTTCGTCGAAGTTTAGCCCTTGCCCTTAAAGGGGCCCTGCGACATTATTTCAGCATGTATATTTCATAGGTTCTTCTGGTGCTGTGGAAGGCGCCGATATCATTGTGCACATGGCAACACCGAAATCGGCCCTGTTATAATTTGATTTCACAGGACAAACTACCTTGATTTCAGGCTATGGCGACACACATCGGCTATTTTTGTTATGGGAAGTGGCGTCGTGTCATGTGATGTCACGACAAACACCGTTCGCTTTTGTATGGCTTGACGCGAGAAATAGCATCCAATACTTACATTGGGGTAGCTAGACGATACGAGTGAATACTAAAAACAGCAAAAACATTTTTTATATACAACAGAAAGAAATTATTCCTTTTTCTAAATTATGTATTTTCAGAACAACGAAAACAACACTTATAGCCTGCGATTGAGGCTACAATACACCAGCAACCATAAGTGGGAACGCATGCCGCGTTTTTAGCGAGCTGAAAATGCGACAGGCAGTGGGCGCCGGCGTCGCCAAAAAATGGGTCTTGCATTCAAGCTGAGAAGTGACCCTGTCTAAAGCGTATGTGCGTATCTTACACAGTGTGACTTTGGGAACCTCTGCTATCCGATGCACGTGGTTTGTAGTAACAATGCCAACATCATCATCATCAGTCTGACTACGTCCACTGCAGGACAAAGGCCTCTCCCATGTTCCGCCAGTTAACCCGGTCCTGAGCTTGTTGCTGCCAATTTATACTCGCAAACTTCTTAATCTCATCTGCCCACCTAACCTTCTGTCTCCCCCAAAACCGCTTCCCTTCTCTGGGAATCCAGTTTGTTACCCTTAATGACCAGCTGTTATCCTTTCTACGCGCTACATGCCTGGCCCATGTCCATTTCTTCTTCTTTATTTCAACTATGATATCCTTAACCCCCGTTCGTCCCCTAATCCACTCTGCTCTCTTCTTGTCTCTTATGGTTACACCTACCATTTTTTTTTTCCATTGCTCGCTGCGTCGTCCTCAATTTAAGCTGAACCCTCTTCGTAAGTCTCCAGGTTTCTGCTCCGTAGCTAAGAACCGGCAAAATACAGCTGTTATATACCTTCCTCTTGAGGGATAGTGGCAATCTACCTGTCATAATTTGAGAGTGCTTGGCGAATGTGCTCCACCCCATTCTTATTCTTCTAGTTACTTCAATCTCGTGGTTCGGCTCTGTGGTTATCACCTGCCCTAAGTAGACATAGTCTTTTACAACTTGAAGTGCACTATTACCTATCTCGAAGCGCTGCTCTTTTGCAAGGTTGTTGTACATTTTCGTTTTCTGCAGATTAACTTTAAGACCCACCTTTCTGCTCTCCTTGTCCAACTCCGTAATCATGAGTTGCAATTCGTCCCCTGAGTTACTCAGCAATGCAATGTCATTGACGAAGCGCAGGTTACTAAGGTATTCGCATTAACTCTTATCCCTAACTGCTCCCATTCTAGGCTTCTGAAAACCTCCTGTAAGCACGCGGTAAATAGCATTGGGGAGATAGTGTCCCCCTGCCTTACACCCTTCTTGATAGGTATTCTGTTGCTTTCTTTATGAAGCACTAAGGTAGCAGTTGATCTCCTGTAGATTTCTTCCAGAATGTTTATATATACTTCATCTACGCCCTGCTTCCGCAGTGTCCGCATGACTGCTGATATTTCTACTGAATGAAACGCCTTCTCGTAATCTATGAAGGCTATGTATAGTGGTTGGTTATATTCTGCGCATTTCTATATTACCTTATTGATAGTATGAATGTGGTCGATTGTTGAGTAGCCTGTTCGAAATCCTGTTTGATCCTTTGGTTGATTGAATCCGAATCTTTTCTTTACTCTGTTAGCAATTACCTTTGTAAATAGCTTGTATACTACAGAGAGCAAGCTGATCGGCCTGTAATTTTTCAAGTCCTTGTCATCTCCTTTCTTACGTATTAAGATGATGTTAGCGTTCTTCAGAGACTCTGGTACTCTTCCCGTCAAGAGACACCTCGTAAACAGGGTGGCTAGTTTTTTTAACAGAATCTGTCCTCCATCTTTCAGTAGCTCTGATGTTACCTGATCCTCACCAGCAGCTTTGCCTCTTTACATGCTCTCCAAAGCTTTTCTGACTACTTCTATCATTACTGGTGTGGTGTCATCTGGGTTACTGCTAGTTCTTATAGTATTAGGGTCGTGGTTGTATCGGCTACTGTACAGATCTCTGTAAAACTCCTCCGCTATTTTAACTATCCTATCCATATTGGTGGTTATTTTGCCTTGTTTGTCCCTTAGTGCATACATCCGATTTTTGGCTATCCCAAGTTTCCTCTTCACTACTTTGACGCTTCCTCCGCTTTTGAGAGCGTGTTTGATTCTCTCCATGTTATACCTTCTTACATCGCATACCTTAGGCCTATTAATCAACTTCGAAAGTTCTGCCAGTTCTATTTTATCTGTTGTACTTGAGACTTTCATGATTTGATGCTTGTTAATTAGATTCTTCGTTTCCTGGAAAAGCTTGCCAGTGTCCTGTCTAACTACCCTACCTCCACCTTCCACTGCACACTCCGTAGTGATACTCGTCAGATTATCATTCATTGTATCTACGCTAAGGTTGGTTTCCTCAATAAGAGCCGAGTACCTGTTCTGAAGCGAGACTCTGAATTCCTGTACTTTCTCTCTCAGTGCTAGCTCATTGATTGGCTTCTTGCGTATCAGTTTCTGTCGTTCCTTCTTCAAGTCTAGGCGAATTCGAGACCGTACCATTCTATGGTCACTGCATCGTACCTTGCCAACCACTTCCACATCCTGCACGATTCCTGGGTGTGCACTCTCATTATAAAGTCTATTTCGTTCTTATTTTCGCCATTAGGGCTCCTACATGTCCACTTGCGGTTTCCTCGTTTTCGGTAGAAGGTATTCAAAATCCGTAAATTATTGCGTTCTGCGAATTCTACTAGTAGTTCTCCTCTGGCGTTTCTAGTACCAATGCCATAATCTCCTACTGCCTGGTCTCCAGCCTGCTTCTTCCCTACCTTTGCATTAAAGTCGCCCATCACTATAGTATACTGTGTTTTTACCTTACTCATTGCCGATTCCACGTCTTCATAGAAGCTTTCAACTGAAGCGTCATCATGGCTGGATGTAGGCGCGTAAGCCTGTACCACCTTCATCTTGTATCTTTTATTCAGTTTAATTACGATACCTACCACCCTTTCAATAATGCTTTATGTTGCCAGCTATGTTTCTGTGAATTAGGAACCCCACTCCCAGTTCTCTTCTGTCTGCCAAGCCCCGATGGCAAAGGACGTGCCCATTCTGTAGCACAGTATAGGCCTCATCTGTCCTCCTAACCTCACTGAGCCCTATTATATCCCATTTAACACCCTCTAGCTCCTCGAATAGTACAGCTAGACTTCCCTCACTAGATAAGGTTCTAGCGTTAAACATTGCCAAGTTCAAGTTCCAATGGCAGCCTGTCCGGATCCAGAGATTCTTAGCACCCTCTGCTGCGTTGCAGGTCTGACCGCCGCCGTGGTCAGTTGCTGCGCAGCTGCTGGGGACTGAGGGCCGTGAGTTATTTAACGTATGCATGTGAGAGGTAGTGGCCAGATACTGCACCAGGGTGGCCAATCCTTCTCTGGTAAGGGAGTGTGTTCCCGGCAGTAGTTATCGGTGAGGCCGCACTCCACGCCTCTTAATGCAGTTCGATCACCCCGCGGATTTTTTTTTATCCGGTTGGGAACTGTGCGGCACCGGGATTCGAACCACGGACCTTTTGCATGCAAGGCAGATGCTCTAACCACTACGCCATCGCTGCCCTCACAATGCCAACAACGCCGTCAAAAAGAGCGGTAGCGATTATTCCTTTTTCTAAATGATGTATTTTCAGAACAACGAAAACAACACTTATAGCCTGCGATTGAGGCTACAATACGCCAGCAACCATAAGTGGGAACGCATGCCGCGTTTTTAGCGAACTGAAAGTGCGACAGTCGGTGGGCGCCGGGGTAGCCGTAGAATGCATCTTGCATTCAAGCCGAGAAGTGACCCCGTCTAAAGCATATGTGCGTATCTTACACAGAGTGACTGTGGGAGCGTCTGCTACCCGATGCACGTGGTTCGTAGTAACAATGCCAACAACGCCATCAAAAATAGAGGTAGCGAGGTATTGTGTAAAGGCCACAATAAGGTGACATTTCCGGAAGGTTTTTATGAAATGCGTCGTGTGATTGCAAGCGATCTTTAACGTCAGCAGGCAAGTGAAATGCAAAAGAGAACGTTTCTCGTCGTCGTCTGCTCGAGTTCTGAACTTTGAGGACTCATAACTTCACTTTCCGTGCACCAATTTCCATAACTTTTGTTGCATTCGTCTCAGTAATCATCGCTATACGCGTTCCGGTGCTAAGTCTTTGCCAAAAGTGTCGCAGGGCTCCTTTAAGGCCCTTCAATGTTGTGAGCAACCACCACACCTTGTGTTGGCTAGCTACACTGAAGAACCCTTCAAGTCACTTCGCACGATGGATCCTGAGACTTCAAGAATATAACATTTAATATTGTTTACAAGTCCAGCAAAAAACACTCTGATACAAACTACCTGTCTCGGGCCCCCGACGACCCATCGCCGCCTGACGACCTGGATGACGACTGCTTCTTGAGAACAATAACTGCCAACGACATCACTGAATGAGAACGAGCTAACTCGGAACTTGGGGGCCTACTGGAACACCTCAAGCGCAGGACCACTGCTGTTCCAAAGGTATTCAGGTGGACACTTGCATAGTTCTTGCTGAGAAATGGCCTCCTTCAAAAGAACTTGCCTTTTCAAGCCAAGTACCTTTTTGTAGTGCCTTCAGCTCTGTGACCAGAACTCCTCGAGGCCTTGCACAAGGATCCGACTGCAGGACCTAGGTGTTTCCTGCATGCTCGTGAGGATACAAAAAAGGTACTACGGGCCACGACGTACAGCCGACATCACTCGTTATGTGAGAACATGCTGAGATTGTCAGCAACGCAAGACATTGCCGACAAGGCCCGCAGCAGTTCTGCGGCCCATTGAACCACGTCACCGACCGTTCCAGCAAATCGGTAAGGACCTACTTGAGCCGTTCCTGACGTTTGCTGTTGGAAACAAGTGAATCATCATAGCTAATGACTACCATACCTGCTAGGCCGAGACAAAAGCTCTGCCTAAAGGAGGTGCATCTGAAGTAGCCAAGTTTTTCATCAATAACATCGTCCTGTGTCACGGCACCCTAGAGGTCCCTATCAGCACAAAGGTAAAGAATTTGCTGCAGACCTAACTCGGGCAATTTTGGCATACAGCCAGACAAGCCACTGCCAGACGACAGCATACCACCCACGGACCAATAGCCTCACCAAGCGCCTAAACAAGACCATTACCGACATGCTGGCCATGTAGGTCGATATCGAACACAAGACATGGGATGCCATCCTTCTGTACAGGATTTTTGCGTACAACACCCCTGTACAAGAAATGCCGCACATGACGTTTTACAGGTTGGTGTCAACACGGCAACACTATCCAACACTATCCACTTGACACGGCAACACCATCCATGCTGTGGTGCTAGGCGAACCCTCCAACAGTGGTGTATAGCTCCATTTGGGTATTGTTAAGAGTGGGTGTTAGAGGCACATAAACACACACAAGCCACTATCACTGCAAAAATACAATATTTCCAGCTGTAGCGAAAAATCGCTTGAAAAGTCTAATCTACGAATGTTTCACAAGTATCTTTGGATTGGTTCTTCTTGGCTTATTGTGCTCAGCACTCAACAAAATGCCATTCTGCCATGACAATATTACCCCTTTTGAAAGGCATGATTTGTTTAGGGCTTCCAATTTTAAGACATCCCTTTCAATAAATCTGCCACAATTTTTATGGTGCAAAATAAAGAACAATACTAATCTAAGAACAAAAATTACCTCCAACATTTTTTTTTAAATACACCTTAAAAATGTAATCTCAAATTCTAAAAAAAATATTGAGGCTAAATGTTTCATGCCCTGCAAGTATAACTGTACCTGATTCTGCCAGTTAACGCTAGCTGTAAAACTTGCATGACCATAATTGTAGGTCCTAGATACATTTAATGCCATGGATGCTTTTCTAGCTGCAATACCTTAGAAGCAAACCAAACAAAATGTGCTAGAAAAGAAACTGCACTGCTTAAGCAAGTTGGTCTGTCATGCAAACGCACATCTGCAAATAGCGAAAAGACAACGCCATACCGTAGTGACCTTCTTGTAAATCTGGGCCGGCCCGCTGCACTCCGAGTATGGGTACTCTGATGTGGCCATCTCCAGCATGCACATGCCAAAGGCATACACATCCACTGACTCATCGTAGTGCTCCTCGTACATCTCAGGGGCCATGAACTCGGGAGTGCCTGAACAAGACCCACAACACAAACATGTAATACATGGACACGGTTCGCACCATTTCATTTCAGATCGCCAGTTTACTGCACCAACTGAGGCTTTCAAAAAAAGTGGTTTAATCTACCCTAGTTTTGGCATTTCCCGTTTCCTAATGAATAAGCCATCCACTAAAATGTTTGCTTGCCCTGGCAAGATTCTACTTAAGAACAAATTTAGAAGTATGAAGCACCCAGAAAGACACTGCTGTTTAAAATGAGGCAAGGCCCTCTAATGGCACTGAACGAGACTAACTTGAATGGTGCGTTTTTGAAAAAAAGGGGTGGATTCCTCACTGCAGGCACTGCAGTGATTCAGGTACAAGTGACGATGTTTGTAGCACTTGCATGCCCATGTTTCAGGAATTTTCAATTATTAGAACCAGCAGACACCAGCTTCAGGGCTGTGCTGATTGATAGGCTGGCAGATAAGTGTATCTGCCGACCATCAAGTGTCCTGTTCTCCAAGGAGTTAGCCTATCTACACAAAGATAGCTGAATTCGCAGAGTGCTCGTAATGACTATAGCTGAAAAGAGATGCTGCCTATATAAGTGGTTCCCTGTGTGTGTCATGTCTTTCTCAGTCAGTTTTTTTACTTGCACTACGAGAACTTCAGCATGACATGCCCGAAATGCTACGTTCAGAAGTGGAAGTTGACTTTAGTGTATAGCAGCAGCTCAGGTAGCAGAAATAATCCTATTTTGCAGCAGCTTTTGCACGGTAAAAGGGGAGTTTTGGCACAGCTTTCTAGGGCTGAACATTACCGTCAATTGAAATTATTTCTGGCAAAAAAAAATCTTCCCTAAAAATACAGTACTAATAAGCACTTACCACTCACAAGTGTGCACTTGCATCTGTGTTCCCATCATTAGACATCATAGGTGACAGAGAACTCGGAGAAAACAAGGGGCAAGCAATCCTTATCTCATATTTTCATGACCACTTGATAATCGTGGTGCCCTCTGCTTGGCCGAACTTTGCTATCCCCACGATGATTAAACACACTACTGCTCATCTGTGCTTGGTCTGGAGCAAAGTGGGGATGAGCAATTCACACGGCAAATATGCGCGCACGGTACAGTAAGCCGCCCGGCAGCGACGGCGAGGGCTGTATAGGTGCTGTGAGGCACGGAATTAACCAGGAGATGATCAAGTGACCACATGACCGCACTGTGTTTCCATGAAACTGTCAGTTGTCGCTTAGTATCAGCTTGCGGTAGAGAAGAGCACACACCATACTCGTATACCGAGCCCACAAGCAAGGGGCGTGCCTATTACGCGGAGAAAGGTACATTGACGACCAGGCAACTGCCCTTCTTCCTCACTCGACGAATCGCTTCTGCTGTCTTTTTTTTCTTTTATTTTTCCTCGCTCCTGTTGAGTAAGAAGGCTTTGATTTGCAAACATGCAAATATGGTACAGAACTACTGGTCACGGCCAAGTTCGCGGTGCGCCTATAATGGCAGTGCACCCATTATATGAGTAAATACGGCATGTATAGCGGAAAGTCGATAGTGTCCGTTCTGTCGCTATCTCAGTTGCTGTGTATCAACCCCCTGTAATATTCTAGAAATGTTCCTCGGTGTCGCCACTGCGTGCTATAAAGTAATAGTGCGGGAGTGCCAGCCTAGTATCTTTTCCGCATTTTGCCAAAATGGAAGTAAAGACTTTCTGGTGGGTACTTTGAGCAACATCTGCTGTGGTACTGTATTTCTTTATTGTTCGCAATGGCGCACATCAGGATATGCATTTGTACTTGTAAACTCGCACTACCGTTTAGAGAATGATCATGCCGCGTTCCAAATTATCGAGGTTTCACAAATTACTAAATAATTCACAATCAGTCATGTTGGGGCCACCATTTGTATGGGGAACATAAGGCAATAACAGCAATGAGATGAGCACTAGCAAGCCCCAAGCAAGCACCATTAATGAACTGAATTACGTGATCGAACACGGGATATGAATGGGGCCGTGTTCTTTACGTAGTTCTTTGCGTTGTTAGGATGTTTATTGGCGGACACTCGTTGATGATCCACGACAGCGACAGTCAATGCGGAGACCGACTCTCTGCACGAGCTGCTCTTCTTCTTATGAAAAGGGCGACCCGCTAGAAGGCACTGGCGAGGACGACCCACTGTTCGAAGGCTTTGCCACAACTACCCCAGGTACGAAAAGGGAGCCGCCTGGTGACCTAACAGGTGGTTACAATGAGCGGGTCATGATAGGCCTTGAGGCGCTCCATGTTAACAATGTCGCGTCCTCGACGGCGCATGTCCGAAGATGGTTCGATTGGTTCAATCAAGTAGTTGACAGGGGAAGTGCGTTTGACGACACGGTAGGGGCCTTCGTACTTGGGCAATAGTTTTGAAGATAGGCCAGTTGCAGTGGTAGGGATCGAGAGTTAGACGAGCGCTCCAGGGAGGAACGTGGGCGCAGTAGTGCTGGCGTCAGCGCCAATGCTTTTTTGCCGCTCTTGATCGTGCGCAGTAAAGGTCTTTGCAAGCTCTCGACACTCTTCAGCAAGCTTGGCTGTAGCAGAAATAGGTGCCCACTTAGACGGATCTGGCCTGTACGGAAGTATCGTGTCGATGGTGTGCGACGGGCGCCTTCCATATAATAAAAAGAAAGGTGAAAAGCCAGTGGTGCTCTGAGGGGCGGTATTATATGCGTAGGTGACGAAGGGTAGAATGGAATCCCAATTTGTGTGATCGGCGGCGACGCACTTGGAGAGCATGTCGCCGAGCGTACGGTTGAAGCGTTCGGTGAGGCCATTCGTCTGCGAGTGGTAAGCAGCAGTTTTGCGGTGAACAACGTTGCACTCTTTAAGAATGGCTTCAACGACTTCAGACAGGAAGACGCGGCCTCAGTCACTGAGCAGTTCCTGGGGTGGACCGTGTCGCAAAATGAATCGGAGCAGAAAGAAGGCCACATCGCTCGCTGTAGCCGCGGGGAGAGCGGCCGTTTCGGCGTATCACGTGAGGTGGTTCACAGCGACAATGGCCAAGCGGTTACCAGCCGACGTCAGTGGAAGTGGCCCATACAAATCAATGCCAACGCTCCCAAGGGGCCTGGAAGGGCAAGGTAGAGGTTGCAGACCTACCGGTGACAGGTGCGTTGAAGCTTTTCGGCACTGACAATCTATGCAGGAGCGAACAAACTTCTGCACGTAGCGGTACATGCCGCGCCAAAAGTACCGTTGGCAAATGCGGTGGTAAGTATTTGATACACCGGAGTGCGCACATTGCGGAACGAAATGAAAGAACTCGCATATGCCAGAGCGCATACTGCGAGGTATGACTAGTAGCCACTGGCGGCCGTCACCATTGTAATTGCGCCTGTGGAGGAGGTCGTCGCAAACGGCGAAATGGTGGGCTTGACGACGCAACGCGCGAGTGGATCGAGTGGATTGATCAGCCAGCAAGTCTATCAGTGAGGCGATCCATTGATCCTTGTGCTGTTCAGTAGCAATGGTATGAATGCTAATGGAAGAAATGGCAAGGTGAGACGCTGAGTTGTGGGCATTGTCGTCAGGCAAGGGAGAGCGTGACAGGGCGTCGGCGTCAGCATGTTGCCTTCCATTGCGGTACAGCACACGGATGTCGTAATCTTGCAGGCGAAGTGCCCACCAGGCGAGACGGCCTGAGGGATCTTTCAATGACGACAACCAGCATAGTGCGTGATGGTCGGTGACGACATCAAATGGGTGACCATATAAATAAGGTCGAAACTTTGCAAGGGCCCAGACGATTGCCAAACATTCTTTCTCGGTGACTGTGTAATTAGTCTCGGCTTTAGTAAGCGTACGGCTTGCATACGCCACGACATATTCCGGCAACCCTGGTTTGCGCTGCGCAAGGACAGCGCCAAGGCAGACACCACTGGCATTCGTGTGTACCTCTGTAGGGGCCGTAGGGTCGCAGTGGCGGAGTATGGGAGGCGACGTCAACAAACGACGGAGCGTTGTGAAAGCGTCGTCGCCCTGTGATGACCACGAATGGAGAGGCCCGTTACTTCCAAGGAGCTTTGTCAGCGGCAATATGGTAGTCGCGAAGTTTCGAATGAAGCGCCGAAAGTAGGAACACAGCCCTACGAAACTGCGCAGTTCCTTGATGAATGTCGGCTTGGGGAACTCGGCCACGGCCCGAAGCTTAGCTGAATCAGGGAGAATTCCGTCCTTGGACACGACGTAGCCGAGTATTGTCAGCTGCCGAGCTGCAAATCGGCACTTATTTAGGTTCAGTTGAAAACTGGCGTCACTCAGACGCGTTAAAACATGCCGTAGGCGTTGAAGATGCGTCGAGAAGTCCGGAGTGAAAACGACGACTTCATCGAGGTAGCACAGGCACGTGTGCCATTTCAGGTCACGCAGAACAGTATCCATCATGCGCTCAAAGGTGGCAGGCGCATTGCACAGCCCAAACGGCATGACGTTGAATTCGTACAAGCCGTCGGGGGTGACAAAAGCGGTCTTCGGTCGACCGTCCTCGGCCATAGGCACTTGCCAGTACCCTGAGCGCAAATCGAGGGATGAAAAGAATTCTGCTCCTTGCAGGCTGTCAATCGCGTCATCTACCCGCGTTGGTGGGTACACGTCCTTACGAGTGATCTTGTTGAAGCGTCGGTAGTCCACACAGAACCGCACAGAACCGTCCTTCTTCGTGACGAGAACGACAGGAGACGCCCAGGGGCTGCTAGAGGGTCGAATAACATCACGGCGAAGCATGTCGTTGACATGCTCGTTGATTACATGGCATTCTGTGGGAGATACACGATATGGACGTTGCCGCAGTGGTGGATGTGCGGCCGAGAGAAGGTTGGGCGACATCAAAAGAAGACCGGAATTCTTCCAACAGGCCCAGAAGCTGGGAACGCTGGCCTGGCGTAAGGTTGTCGGGAATGGAGGGACCGAATACATCATCGGATGATGAAGCAGACGTCGAAACAGCACTAAGCGTACTGCAACTTGAGCAGTGCATGTCATCGGGTTGATCCATAACTTGTTCGTCTTCGATGGGTTCCACGCTGCCGAGACATTCCCCTCGCACCAACGTAACGCTGTACGGGGATGAGTTCACTACAAAAATAGTGGTGCTGCCGTGAGTCAGTTGCACGGTCGCGAAAGGAACCAGCAAGCCTTTTCTGATGAAAACACGATGAGATGGGGAGAGGAGTGCAGCGGTGTCAGAAAGGCTTGCGCAGTAGACCGACACCATCTCTGACGAGTAACTTGCTTGCAGCAGATGGACTGTCGGCCGGCGTCGAAGAAGAGAATTGTGTGAGTTCTATTTCTGCTGGTGCGCAATGAATGACGGCGTCATGGCGGGAGAGAAAATCCCATCCTAGGATGACGTCGTGAGAGCATGAAGGAATTATGATGAATTCAACCGCATACATCACGTCCTGAATCATAAGGCGGGCTGTGCACATTGCCGTAGGGTGAATGCTTTGGGCGCTGGCTGTACGGAGGGAGAGCCCGGAGAGTGGCGTGGTCACTTTGCGCAGTAATCGGCTAAGTTTTGCGTTCATGACGGATACGGCGGCTTCAGTATCTACAAGGGCAGATGCACGAACGCCATTCACAAGTACGTCTATCACGTTCGATGGGCTTTCCTGAGGGCTTCCGCAGTTTGACAGCGTCGCAGCCCTTGCCTCGTGGACTGCGAGGACGAGTTTTCCTGGTCGCCCTCGTGTGTACGTGGCCGCATTGGCGACAGTGAGCGACGTCGCGGAGATGGTGAACAGCGGGTAGACGAAGCGGGGCGGGACGACGATGACATAGGCGGCGGTTGGTCATAAGAGCGGCTTGATTGGCTGGGAAAGTTCGAGGCGACCTGCGGTTGCTGCACACGATTACAATAGCGTGCTACGTGACCGACGCAACCACAAGCAAAGCAGATGGGGCGATTGTCAGAAGTGCGCCATCGGTTCGCTGGTCGCATCCATGTCGCAGAACGCGATGGGCGAGGCGGCTGCTGATATGACTGCATAGTTGGCGGCGCTCTGTGCACATGGATGGCGTCGGCATATGTGGGCGGCACAGTATCTCCGAAGGACTGCGGCCTGGCGATAGTCTCGGTGTGACCAAGGGGGCCAGTCACAGAAATCGGTGGGGGCGGCCTGGCTACAACTTGGGCGTAGCTGAGTGGCGCAGATAAAGGAGGCGGCTGGTGGTATTGAGGAACGACATCCGCGATTTCCTGCTGAATGGCTCGACGGAGCGGAGGTAGAAATGTACTTGATGGCTGCTGAGCATGTTGCGGTGGAGCAAAAGCCAGTAAAGAGACCTGGCGGGCAACTTCCTCACGCACGAACGACTTGATTTCGGCGAGCAAGGTTGCATGGTCAGGAACTGCTGACAAGGCCGAGAGATCAGCATCACGTGGTGGCGGTCGACGGGTCATCAAGCGCGGCCGCCGCATCTCGTCGTAACTTTGGCATAACGTAATGACTTCTGCCACAGTGCCATCGCTGTGGTTCTTGCCATCAGGGTTCTTTGCCAGGAGCATGGTGAAGGCATCGTCGGCGATGCCTTTTAGAACATGCGTGGTTTTGTCAGCCTGTGACATGTTCAGGTCGACCGTCTTGCACAAGTCAAGGATGTCCTCGATGTAACTTGTGAAGGACTCGCCGGTCCGCTGTGCTCGTTCACGTAAACGCTGTTCAGCTTGCAGTTTACGCACGGCAGGACGGCCGAACACGTTGACGACAGCGGTCTTAAAAGCGGACCAAGTCGGGAAATCAGATGCGTGGTTGTTGTACCACATTCCGGCCACACCCGCGAGGCAGAAAAACAGGTTACAGAGTTTAGCTGCCTCGTCCCAATGATTGGGGACGCTCACGCGTTCGTACATGGAGAGCCAGTCCTCCACGTCAGTACCATCCGCGCCGGTGAAAACAGGAGGGTCGCGGATGCGGGGGACACCGGGACATGGCGTCGGCGTAGGAGGGAGCGTTTGCTGAGCGGCGTCCTGGTGCATGGTAGAAGGCACGGTACGGGATCGAAGCTTCAAGGGCATCGAATGCGAACCAAAGATGTTTGAAGGGCACAGCACTCTCGGCACTCTCCACCACATTGTTAAGACGTTTATTGGCGGACACTCGTTAATGATCCACGACAGCGACAGTCAATGTGGGGACCGACTCTCTGCACGAGCTGCTCTTCTTCTTATGAAAAGGGCGACCCACTAGAAGGCACTGCAGAAGACGACCCAATATTCAAAGGCTTTGCCACAGCGTTCATTGACTCAGCGCTGCTCAGTCAATGACAATAATAAATTAGATTGGACAGTTTACAGTTACAATCGACAATTATCGCAAAAATTGCCGCTTACGCACAGCTTGGCGCAACAGGTCTGATTGGCACAGAATGTCGCAATCAGTGCAGCACTTCAACGCCTACACGTTACTAACCATCAGCAAGACACACACGGAACACACACCTGCATGGCACAAAGCTGTGCCCTGCTCAATGCTCAAAAGATAGCAAGTTTGTCCCAATAAAACAACCTTACGGCAAAGTATTTCCTTAATTCCTTAAAAACAAAACTCATTACAGAAACAGACCGGTATCTACTAGAGCCATCGTGGGATGCTTGCTCCGAGTCTCGAAACTGGACGCCATTTCTTACAACAAAATGTCGTCCAGTTTCGACACTCAGAGCAAGCATCCCACCGAAGCAGGGTACTTAGTTATGCTACACATCTCTGTAGCTGAACGCATCCTGGAAGTTTCGCACAGAGACAGGCAACAAGTGTTGAGTATTCGGGCAGTAGAATGGGTGTAATCCCGTATATGCACACTATCTCTCATAACTTGAAGGAAGTGGCCCAGCGGGGTAACGTTCGCGTGGTGTTTTCAGCCCCCAAAAAACTATGAGAGTTTTGCAAGTTGACCTGCCCAAATAATGTCATTAGTTTGGTCTGTGATGAGAGACACCAGGTCAGATATGTATATTGTGTGTACTGCATTGTGTACATGTTTTTGCTATCGTGTGGAAAGTATTATATTGGGCAGACCAAATGGTGTCTTATCGAAAGACTATGTTAACATGACTACAATGCAAGAAATAAACTTCCAGCAGGAGAGTTCTTAGCAGCACACTGCAAAGGTTGTGGGAGCTCCCCTGATCTGTACAGCTGCACCGTTATCAGCCGGTATCGCAATCAACTGACCTGTGAAATCAAAGAAGCTGAAGCTATAGCCGAAATGGGAAACTTGTGTGTGAGTTCACCATCAATTGCACTGATCGATAAAGAAATGACGTTTTTGGAATGACACCACGTGCAAGCTGAGTTGTGTTTTTAGGCATGAATAAGATACATGTCAAGGACATAAAATAAACAATTGGAAGTTCAGCGCCTACTTTTCTAGACGGCTCTGTTGTCTTTCCCTTTTCATTTCCATACGTGCCGCACTAACACAAGCTAAGTTCATAAATTTTGTGTAATGTAAAGCAACGATGGGACAACCTCTGAGCTCGAACCGGCCGCTCTCAAACAAGGGAGTCATCCAAGCCGGCAAATATGCCGCTTGCAAGAGACTTGCTATGCACCATAGAGATTCCTACAATATTGCCACATTCCTTCCCCAAGTTTTGTTATCGCCTTGTTACACAGTAAGCGATTTCAGCAAAATATGCGCCTGCGGTGTTCGAGAAGCTGCAGTAGATCATTTGTTAAAATCATGCCCACTTCGCGAATATTACAGATTATTATAGAACCTACGTGGCCGCTAGCAATAATGCTAGAGTATTCGACGGCACGTGTATAAATGCTGACACGCTTCACCACTTGTCAGCTGATCGCTAGCCGATGCTCTGTTTGCTGCTATCGGTGCCCATGTGTTGCTGTAATTTGACCTTCAGTTTCATGGCCACAAGTTCGGCCGAATAAACAGTTTCATCTGAACATTGAGTGTTCTTCCTTCATCCATGTCACGACCCCTTGACATCTGGTGCAAGAGCGGGGTATCGAGCCTCGTACCGTTCGCCGTGACAATATTTACTAAATGGAACTCAGGCGTTGCGATCGTTAAGCCACCATGTGCATGAGGTAGGGCATGGATTTACATAATCGTCATGCTTTTGACTTTTAACAGAGTTGAGGCTATATTTACGGTTGTATTTTGTCATTTGTCTCAGATCAAAGAATGAATCGTTATAACTTCATGACTAGATTTTAATTGGTGAGTTTAAGAAGGTAGAGTGATGAAGTGGAACAGCTGAACATTTCTTCAACTTGCGACAAAGTAGCTGCAGGTCCCACATAGCCAAACAGAGGAGAAAGAACGAAGCTTCCCTAACTCTATCAACTCTTCCCCAACTCTATCAACGTCAATGAAGTTGTCCCACTGCTACATAGTAGTTTTGAACAACAGCTGGTGAGAAGCGATACTATGGGGAGCAATAGTGGCAAGATGGCACAATAAAGGCAAGAACGTTGCTGCTGAAGTGACTATGTGCAGTTTGTACATTTCAAGCGGTAGAAATACACGGCAACACTTTTTTGACTCTTAATGCCTGAATTATGAAACTGCCAAAGAAAACCTTATTTTAATTTTCCAGCTTTAAATAACACCTTTCACATGATTCCACAGTTAATTTTATCTACAATGTACCTTTAATGCATACATTTATGTATGTCGCGATTTCTCGCCATGCCACAGAAGCGAGAATCTTGCAGAGGAAAACGTACTTCAGAACTACGCAACATGTCGTGTGCCACGTCTTGAGCGCATACACACCAAGTAAATAAAATTACTGAAGACAGAACTTGCGTCAGCCAGACAAGAATGAAGAAGTGAGTTCTCTTGCAAGCACTTCACACTCTCCTCCATCAGCTGCAAAAGATTTGGTTCTAGCATAAAATACATTACACAAGACAGTGCTAGATTTTCCATGATAAAAGCTATGTTCCCTGTGAGTACATGACAGCCGGCATTAAAGACGACACACATTCCATGACTTCCTTGCTCGAAGTTTTTTGTTATGTTACGAATTCGCGACACTAGGCATAGACGGATTAAGTGTCCATGGAATGAATTCACTACAGAAACTTATAGATTCACGAATCAATCACAGTAAAATGTTTAAAATTCGTTCCGCTATGAGTGGAGTAACAAAGATTTGTTGCATGCTTTCTCTCTTTGCCCGTCCTGGCAAAAGCGCTGGAAGCTCAGCAGGGAGGGACGGCACAGGGAATGAGGTACATGCTCTTCGTGACGTTTTGACTTTTCCATTTCCAACGTATGACTTCTTGAGTGCAATCAACTTTCGGCAGCTATAATAACTACAGAGCATGCCATTTTCAAATCACCCAATGGTGCAGAACTCGAGTCAATGATGCAGCGATTGTAAGTAAATAGTGCAATTTTTTCACAGAAGAGGAAGCGATTTTAAGCTCACTTTCAGAACTTTATTGTAATTTTCAGGCCCCGTGGTGCGCTATGATGTTTGGCTCGCTCATCCTCTTGAGTCTTCACTACTTATCGGCAAAGTTTCCTGACCACGTTGAAAAAGTTTTGAAGGACCTCTTTAAAGCATACTGGTTAGATTCCTTCCTTTTAATTGCGAGTAGAAGCCCACTAAGAACAAGAGAGCATGTTTGCATAGTTTCCGCTTTTGCTGCGCTGTCTTTGTAGATTATTGGCTTTCAAAACGTCCCGCATTGGTCGCGAAATGTTGCGAGTCGCCGCCTGGCGACAACTCGCTGAAGCGCATCTAGCGGGGCATAGCCTCCTCTATACTTTCTGTGCCTGCTACGTCGTCGGGAGGACAATAGGAGCACGGCGTCGCTGGAGTTGCGGAGAGTCGCCGCTTGTTCTCGCGGTGACACCCCTCTCGTTGAATGACGAAGCCCCTGCGACCGTTCGAGTGCTGAAAATCGGATGGCTTAAACATGCGTTTTCACGACCGTTATCTCGCCGCTATGCCACATTTGCTGGATTTGCGCCTTCTAACAATAGAAACTTCCATTCTTCAAAGGCTCACAGTGGTACACGACATACGAGTGGTATTTGTGGAACACTACTTGTGTGACTGGAAAATAAACACTCCCTGTGGTGGGTACCGTGCAGTATTCAGTTTCCACTTATTTGTGATTGCCACGATTGTACAAATGATAACCGCCAGTAGAAAGCCTACGCTACGTTTGAACACAAACAGGAGTGTCATTGAAGACAGTACAGTTCCCTTTCTATTATACTGCACGAGAAGCCTGTTGGATATATTTCGTAATGTATAATTTTTCTAGCAGGAGTGCGGCATGTATTAATGAGAACAAATATAAGAGATAGCAAGAGGTGTAAGTGAAATGATTTACCAGTTCGTGGTAAAAAAAAACACAGGGTCAGGAAACTAATACAGTGGCACTGGAAGGACACGTAAACAATTTATTCTCAGACACAAAAAAGGCATAGATATAGAAAAGCTGCGCCTTTTAAAGCTTAACATATTTTCTGCTAAGAGGCTTTTGTGCGAATTACTTGTAAATGTCTATTTTGTCAGTGGCTGTAGATGCATAGTTCACAAGTAGTGGCCTGATAAACTCCAAACATATAAGCTAGGCCAGGTCGTGGTGGCGCAGCTGGTCACATTGGGGGCAGTTGAGAAGGCCAGAATCAACAATGGCAGGTACAGCCGCTACTTTAGGTGTTCCGAGTGGCTTCTCCAGTTTTGGTTCCTTTTTGAGAGTAGTTTCCATGAATAGGCTGTTATGAATTTTGCTCTGTTGCGATGGTAGCGGTGGCGAAGAGCGGTGAGCAGTCGAGCGGGCTTCGCTGAAGCCTTAGCCCGAAGGTCAAACAGGGAGGCAATCCGTTTGGAAAACAGCAACAAAAGTAGCGTTTACTGTAGCAGCTTGTCGTTTGTACAGGGCCGGCCAGCACGACAACGTCGGCTGGGGCAAAAAAAATCTTCTAACATGGGGCCGGCTCGGCCTTAAATAGCGTCTTTGGTCCATTCTCTCCGACCAGTTCTCGGGCTCGGAGGGGGAGACGTAGCCATACCCGGAACTGCAAAGTGGTTTGGCGGAGGAAACGACGTTATCCCGGACTGCACGGTTCTCCTGCACAGAAGGCGGCGCTGGGAGGGGGGGAGACAGTTCGTCGAAACAGGGCTAGATCTTGCGAGACGTGCTCCCGAACGAGGAACATGTCTGTGGCACAACAAGGCGTAAAATGTCCAAGACATAGATGAAGTGGTCAGAAGGCTAGAGTAGCCCGCCCCTGTCTTGATTTCGTGTCAGCTGCTGCAGTGGCTGGTTAAACAGTGTCTTCGAAGTCGGATAACAGCAGCTGTCACAAGTCGCATGTTCCCTGATAATATGGGCAATATAGCCACCAACATACACATTCGCTGAAAGCTGCAGCATTGGCAAACTTGCAGGCACCCTGGCCACTCTGAGCCGCTTGAGTGCGTGGCCAGCTTCTGGTGGCAGCTCAAATGAGCTTCCATATGATCCCGGTGCATTAAGTAAGAGACCCGTGCCAAGTTGTGCAGCACAATGCTGCTTTCTGACGATGCAGCGATTCCAGTTTTCAGCAGCTTTTCTAACCCAGGCATGCCACAGCCAATTGGTCATAACAACCAAGTGACTTTCATAAAGTGCCAAAAATTGCCTCTATCGGGTCACTGCTGAACTTCCTTGTAAGCACAAAAGAAAACTTTTTCGTCACAAGCAAGTGACGAACACATGCAGCCGTTAAATAAGTGGTCAAGAGTATAGCTTCATAAGTTTCTGCGGTGAGGAAGCCACGTGGAGAAGTTAAGTTTTTCCTTAGTTCCTCAATATACAAAGGGAAGGTCACGTTGAGCCACTCTAGAGGACCATGTCAAAATGACGAGCGTCAGGAAAATGTCAGTGAATCTGCTGTACTTTATTGCTGATGGCGTGCAGGGTGAACCAGCGAAAGATGTTCTTCATAAACTCAATTGCTGGTCCAGCAAACGTGAAGAAAGTATGGCTGCCCTGTCCTGCTTGTTCCTTCAGGAATTCTAATGCTGAGGTTAGATCCAGGGAGAAAACCTCTACTGCTCTTATCACGTTCACAGTGGTGACCCAGGCTGTTTACTATTCGGAGCAATTTTTGGAGCATAAAAAAGTCTGTGTTGGAGCAGATTTGGAGCAGATTTAGAGCAGGGCTGTGTTTCAGAGTGAATTTGGAGTAGGCACAATGGAGGTTATGATCATTTGAAGCGAAACATGTCAAAACTCTCAGTGAACATTATTATCAATGTGAAAACTAGAAATGCTGCTACAATGTACACAAGGAGACAAAAAACAGGCACCCAAAGAGCAGTCATTAATCAGGCTCTTAGCACCAAAATGTCACATCCAGGTTTCGCTGCACTGTGCAAAATTTGGGTGATGTGCTAAAGAGAAGCGAGCGTGACAATAATGGTTACACACGTTAGTGACAAGGTAAGCACAGAGTATACCCTGTCTGTGATATATACGACAGGTGTTGTAGGTTTATAGAAAAAAAATACCTAATTATAAAATCAGCAATCCAATGATTAAAGAATAAAGAATAAAACTAGATCACTGCAAGTAAGAACATACTGTATGAAGTTTTTTGCGCAGTTGCTTCACTGAATATTGGCCACAACTCACTGTGGGTGATGCTACACCCTACTCAATAATTGCTAGAGGTGTAACAACAAGCCACATTTTTCTTCAATCTAGAGGACTAAGGGCTCAGCATTTCCTGTTTTCTAAATTTAAAAAAAATCATTTAAAAAAGAAGGTGGTGTGATTTCAACAGCTGGTACAAATCGAGTGGGGTCAGTGGTCAATGTAAACATGAAGGGGGGGGGGGGGTGCATTTAGCCATGAAGACGGAGTTCGTTTGTTGAAATGTTGGCTTTTGGGACTGCACACATTCACGAATTTTGCACCTAAATATGCCGTCAAGGTGCGATGGATGAATTATATAAGCACCGTGCCTCTGACACGGTTGGGCAATAACTATGACATTCTGCAAACAGGCAAGATGACGGATAGCGACCAACTGGTTTGGTAGGAGGAGTGCTACCATATTTTTTTTTATTTGGGTGGAGGAGGGAGTCAATGTGCGATTTTCTAACAAACAGCAGTCGCACTGAGCTCGCTTGCAAGCGTAGTTCCCAACAAGTGCAAGAGAATCACTTAGGAATATTTACAAGCCAGGGAGACTTCTTTTATCTTTTATTGGGATATAAATTCTACCGACAGTTTCTCGACGGGCTGCTACCGTCCCTGTCATGCCGCCCCACCTCCTTCACTCCAAGGCGCATGACATGACATCCCCCATCGTTTACACTGGTCGTCAAAGGCTCAACTGAGAGGAATGAATGCCCCATCTGTTTTTAACTTGCGAGGGTGCTGACACCCCCTGTAAAGTTGTATGCGCCGCGTGGCACTGGTGTCTCGTGAAAAGCCGTAATTTGCGGTCACAACTATTGAGCGATAGGTGGCATTGTGTTCACGTGCGTTGGTCACCATTATCATCATCATAGTTAGATCAGTAGCGCCTGCGGTGACCCCTGGCGGCAAGCCTTGGTGGCGGCAGTGTAGTGACATGCCCATAAAGCCAATGAGGACGAAAATTAGACGCGATGATAGCGCCGTCTGGATTGCGGCGGCAGTTGTATAAAGATTAAAAAATTACTATTTTACTGACAATTGAAACAGTTTCTATTATCTTCTGCACACAAATAGCTTTTCTGAACTAATAATAACAAAAATATTGTTTGTATATTGTGGGGGTGCTGATACCCCCCCCCCCTGTAAAGTTGTCTGCGCCGCGTGGCGCACGTGTCTCGCCCCAAGGCTTTATTTCGGTGGTGACCACCGCCCGGCGATAGATGGCGTTGTGTTCGCTTTGAGTACCACTGTTGGTAGAGTGGTAGCGCTGGCGGTGGCCCATGGCGGAAGGCAGGCCTTGGTGGTGGGCGATAGTTGAGCGAGCCTCTTCGGCGCATGGCGGCTGCCGCGAACGGTTGTCTGTGGCGTGGGTTCCCGGTGCTCGGCACCGCGGGCTTCGCGCCGGGGTCCCACGTGGAAGGTCAAGCGTTGGCGACGCCGCCTTGGGTATGTGTTAGTGTGTTGTGTGTGTTAGTGTGTGTTTATCATGTTATTGTGTGTTTAGTGTGTCACTGCGTTATGTTGTTTGTATGGTAGCGTGTTAATCAAAATTGGTGTATCATTCGGCGGACGATGTCGTCGTCTAAATTAGTTAATAAATGTATGTATGTTGTGTGCTTTGTACCGACCACGTCTGCTGTGTCCGTTCACTTCAAGAGCGTGGCGTGGCGAGGCGCTCGTTCACCTCGCCGAGACTCCACACTGGTGCCCGTTCGCCTCGCTGAGACCCCACACTGGCTGCCCAACGTGGAGCTCTTGGAGTATCGGACGACCGTTTTTGCGGTTCAATACAGGGATTTTGTTAAAGCCGGAGTAGAGTAGGCCCAGGGGGGACTTCTTTGCTAGCGTCGGTGGTGTGCTTTGTTGAGAAGCGAGGAGATTGGTTTTGTAACGTGTTTGAATTTGTCGGCAGGTTGACTTTCTATTTATTTTTTTTGCTCACAAGTGTTATTTTTTGTTGTTAGTTTTCAAAAACGTTGTTGAATTAGGACGAGAGCCATGCGGTCTGCATCCTGGGGTGAGCAAGGCCTAGAGCACGTGGTTTGTAGGCCGGGCCCGAAACGAGTGAGTATGGAAGCCTCGTGGGTGGTCCGATTTTCTGTAAATAGCTTCTTCCATCTCTTTGGGCTTAGGGAGTCGGGCGTCGTTGCTGACTTGTATTGCGGCTCGGCGCCAGGGCGTCGTGACACCGCCCGGGGCGGTGGACGCCGATCGCTCGGTAAGCTGCTGTGTGCGGCGAGCAATAGGGCCACCTCACAGAGTGGACGTCTCCTCGCGGCTGCCTCTTCTTCGCCTAGGCTGGGTGCTGGGTGGATGCCGGTTGTTGCCGAGCGACTCATTAAGCCTAAGGCTCTACGCAGCCGCCTGTCGCACGTGGCACAACTAGGTGGATCAGGGCGTTGAGGTGTTGCTCTCTGCTTCCCTCACTTTTTTTTTTCTTGTGAGCACGAGTTAGGAAAAGTGATTTTTGTTTTATTTTGATGGGCGTTTCGGCCGCCACCGATGTATTAGCTAGCAGTACTGACCAACGTACCACGCGGACGAAAAGCTCGAAGCTCCCTTCCCCAGGACCTGCTCGATTCTTTTCTTTCAAGTTTTTTTTTGTTGTTATTGATGTATTCAGCGGGAAGGATGTCATCCACGGCCGGCTGTCCTGCACATCTTCAGCATCGCTGGCCAGGAATGCGGTCGTGAGGTCAGGCGATGGAGATGCCTGTGACCTGCGCAACTGCCTGCAGTCCGGCGCCCTCGCGAGTGCTGGTCGCAACTGGAAGACGTGTCAGCGCTAGCGACGGATCGTCGCGCCGACGGCAACGTTGCTGTTGCGGGGCCGGTACTGAGGTGAAGTCTAGCCGGACAGTGCAGCAGTGTCGACCAGCGGCGGTGTCGTGGTGCAAGGACATTATGGTCGTGCGATATCATTTTTTTTTTTGTTAAAGCTTGTGTAGCTAATTTTTGATTTCGGGATATGGTTTGATTTAAGGTTGGGGGAATGTGGGGGTGCTGACACCCCCTCTGTAGAGTTGTCTGCGCCGCGTGGCGCCCCAAGGTTTTGTTTCGGTGGTGACCACCGCCGGGCGATAGATGGCGTTGTGTTCGCTTTGAGTACCACTGTTGGTAGAGTGGTAGCGCCGATGGTGGCCCCTGGCGGAAGGCAGGCTTTGGTGGTGGGCGAGAGTTGAGCGCGCCTCTTCTGCGCATGGCGGCTGCCGCGAACGGTTGTCTGTAGCGTGGGTCCCCGATGCTCGGCACAGCGGGCTTCGCGCCGGGGTCCCACGTGGAAACTCAGGCGTTGGCGACGCCGCCTTGGGTATGTGTTAGTGTGCTGGGTGTGTTAGTGTGTGTTTAGTGTGTCACTGCGTTATGTTGTTTGTATGGTAGCATGTTAATTAAAATTGATGTAACATTTGGCGGACGATATCGTCATCTAAATTAGTTAATAAATGTATGTATGTTGTGCGCTTTCTACCGACCGCGTCTTCTGTGTCCTTTCACTCCAAGAGCGTGGCCTGGCGCGCGCTCGCCTCGTAGAGATCCCACAATATTTATAGCCGCGTATAAAACGAAATGGTTTTTAAAGCACCAGGGTGTTTCGATATGACAATTGGCCGTTCGCATAGTGTCTGCATCATGGCTGTCCCCCGCTCGTTAGAGCAGCCCCCTGTCTCAATTTATCTCGTTTGCATATAGTACAATGCAGTAAACTACTTACTAGAAGCTCGCAAGTCTCTTGCATGCTTACTTCAGTAAGTGAGTGATGCCGCATACAGGCCGAGCGAAACGACAACGCTGATCACACAAACTTGCAGCAATAAATTGTTTTATTTCAAGTCAATTGATGTTTCCATGAAATAAAGGTCACGTAAGTAACATTTTAGCATGTACAGCAGTGAACAATATGCATACATCACAAAGCGGGTACGTACGTACTACGCATAGCCCCAATGCAGATGCCCGGAGCACAGAAGCTGTCCAGCACTGAGTGATATATACATCGCGCACCACAAAAACTTTACAGCAGTAAGTAAACGTGTACCCCTATCGTTCCTGCACTTCTGTAGCTGAAGATGTCTAAGCACCTCGTTGACAGTATTCGGCAAACCTTCTGTAAATAATATCAACGTATACGCCTGCCTTTCACAAGCAGTGTGGCCCGACTGTTTGTTTTCAGGTTCGCGCTGCCAGCTCAAGGGGGTCACTTTCCAATCTTCCACAGGTTTGCACTATTTGTGCCTATAAATGATTAAAATTATTTGTGAAGCAGTTTTTTATGCGTACTACCTTCAAGTCTTACAAATAGAATCATCAAAAAAAAAAAAACTTAGATGGCACTTCATTTACTGTCGTCGGCGGTGTGCTGTCGTTTTGATGGTAGTGACACCTGACAGTGCGGACGCGAAGCTTCCAACATGCCATGGGCCTGGTGGAAGCATGAGAGAATTGAGAGTCTTTTTTGCGCATGGCATTTGGCGCGAACGGTTGTTTCTCGCTATTTGTCCCCCGTGCACGGCACCGCGGGCCATATGCCGGGGGCCCTCGTCGAGAGTCAGGCGACGGCGACGCCACCTTGTGTTTGCTACTGTTGAGTGTTGCGTAATTATGTGTAAGGATGTTTCAGCATGTTTCAGCACAATTGATGTGTAATTATTTGGCTGACGATATGGGGGGCCCTTGTGGGGAGTCAGATGTTAGCGACACCACCTTGTTTGTCATGTTGTTGATTGTTGTGTAATATAGTGTAAGGTTGTTTGGCGCGTGAATCATAGAGCAAAGATAATGTGCAAAGAGTGTTCCTGGAGTGGCTGTACTCTCTTGAACCAGCGTTTTATAGATTTGTGCAAGATTGGACTTCAAAGAGTGAACTGCTAGCTTCACTTCGTGTAACATTTCAATTTGTTTCTATCCCATTCATATATAGCTTCACTCACGTGGTGGAACTGACTTCTTTTTTCTTTTTGGTGGACTGACGACAACACCGATTGTTCTAATGGCGTTAGCGAAGCATGAGAGCACTTGTTTGTTAGTCATGACGGACTTCACGGCTCTATTTCTGTGTGCACTGGCAAGCCCGCACAATGAGCCTTTGCCCTTTGGAAAAACTTGCTTTCGGGCAAGTTGGTGCCTTAGTTTGCCGATCATTTCTGTGACCCATTACTAGGAGCAGGAGAAAGAGGGGAGGAAAGAGACAGACGGGCGCCAAGTGAGCCCTTCGCGAGCAGCAGTTGCAACACATTGTGGCAGACATGCTCCACGTGGATATTTAGGCTTAACTTTACGATACAGGCATACCGAAGAACGTTGCGCAGCATGATCTCATTTTTTTTTAGATAGCAAAGAGGATGTTTCGTGGCCGAATATCGACTTGCGTGAATTATAGGCTGTTTCAATAGCCCACAATGCTGATACCTGTTGCCCAATGGCCACCATGACTGCACAGTAGCCGGTGTGACTCATGAACGAAAAAAAAAAGTCAGTTTTGTATGCGTTATCGCCAGTTCCATAACATTGATAACAAATATGAATGGCTATTAACGACATGCTGCTAAACTTTCAACAGCGAAGACACACGCAGTGGCACAGATACTTAAGCTAGCAGCGGCATTATCAAAAAAGCTCTAGTTGTGTTTTTTGTGACCAAAAGTAGTTTTGAGCCAGAAATGGTTCGATGACGTGTAAAAAGGCGGAATAGTGGACTTTGGCGCAGTTGGCACAAGCTCTACTCGAATGTGTGCAGCAAGACTCGGGAATATTAAATTGTAGCAAAATGGCGCAATTGGATCAGCACTGCGTTCATTTTCTCTATGTAGTTAGGCTACACGTGTTTCTTTGTCAAGCATCGCACAGGCTTGACAAGCCATCCTTTTTGAATTTCATAATATTTCTTTAGGTAACTGGACGGCACTTCACCATTCTTCCCAAGCTTACGAGCAAGGAACTGAGATACCATATTTTTGAGGCACATAGCAGTAGCCAAAACTAAGGAAAAGTAGCCTTTCAGGATCACACGGGTACTCAATTTGGTATGTCAAAAACCCACTGAATAAATGTTTCATAGAAAAAAATCAGAATGATGAAACCAACTTCTTCCACTTTTTTTTATCACATATCGAATAAGCGTTGACAACTGCTTTCCGTCGAGTTTCGGGGTGAAATAGTATGCAACTAGGATTCTGTAAGCTGTAGAGAGGCCATTTATCACAAAGCAAAGCAATGAATTTGCTAGCATGGGCTCAGTTTCATTAGCGATTCCCATATCGAAATGACCAACAAAACAATCTTGTTGCATGTTGTATATTAACTCGGGCTTAGCCCTCATCTCACCCACAATCAAAGAGCAAACCCTACACTGCGACACATCAAGTTTTTGAAGCTCTACTTTTAAACTAGCTTGAATTTGGTGATTAAAACCAGTCTCGGCAGAACTGCTCCCGATGTAATTTTGCAGCGTGCTTCTTCTCAGCAGCTTTAGAAGCATCTCTTTTCGCGCATGCTCATACGCCTTTGTAGAAAAGTGCCTAAATATAATGCAATGACGAATCACGTCTTCAGACCATGCTGGCTCCTTTGGCTTCAAGTTTGAGATTTCGTCCCACAAGAAAACGGCAAGAGGGCATTTTTCTTTTGCTTGTTCCCGCATGTACTGCAAGTCGCCAAAATGACAGTCAGACTTCATTTTGTTGAGCTCATCTTTATATCAGTGCACTGTTTCTAGAAGTCTGTCAATTTGTCTTTTTAAATCTCGCTCCTTTCGCTTCCGCTTGGCTTTTCTGTGGCAAGCAGGCTGGACACTTCAACATCAACCTGTGTTGTTTTGTGAACATCTTTACGAGAGACATGTTGGGAATCATGACTGATCATAGAAATTTTAATTGCTGCTTGATCAGTTCCCAATGTTTCTTTTGCTATCTCCTCGCTACATGGTTGGTTGATGTCTGCAGCTGGCATCCTTCATTAATGGAATTCGAATTCTAAATCCTCACTGCATGGTTGATGAACATGTTGAATCCGCTCTTGTTGGTCTTCATCGTCCAAGCACTTCCTCTTATTCCGTGGTGGCCCGTTTTCCTTGTTTGTGCTCTGCGACCTGGATCTTTTGAGGATGTTCTCAGAACACCTGTCCTTCAAAGGTTGTCCTTCAAATGTGCCGTCCTTCAAGTGCGCCGGGTATTCGGGGAATACAGATGGCACAACACCTATTTTGAGGCACTGCCGCTTGCCATCTATAAATTGTGTTTCTCTGAAATGCCTCCTGCATACTCTTGAGTAATTGAAGTTGGTGCTTGCCTCCCAGTCATCCTTCCAAATGGCTTCTATCCATTGCTGCCACAGCGTTTTGTCAGCAGGAATTTCATTAAAGGAGATGCCCGGAAGCTTGCTCTTTGAATATGACCGGCAGAGAGGTAAACAGCAGTAGGCCATAGAGATCTGCCAAAAGAAAGTAAAGAAAATAAAAATTACCATACAGGTTAATGCCTTGGGTCAAAAGTCAGTGCTTCAGGTTGAGACACAGACTTGAAGACCAGATAACTACATCGCATTCGAGATAGAGCACATTCGATCAAAAACACTGCCAATTCAGCTTAAAACTGGCACTTACTGGTGCAAAATATGCGACACCATGCTTGGTCAGCATTCAGGGTAAGACAAACAGCTTACTTACTCAAAGCGACGAAGTATAACTGCTGATTGCTTTCTTTACGGTACATGTGCAATGAGTTCACACTTGGAAACACAAAGCTTTAGGCTTACCTTTGAAATTGGGTGCTCAGGACATGTTCGTAGATTTCGTCGTTTTCAGCGTAAAGTGACTCCACCCCGTCACACTTCCTTCCAAAACTAATTGCTCATTACTGAAGCTTGAAGACAGCGAACATTCAAAACGACAAACTGTAACAGCAACGCGCGTGACCGCAAAGCCCGAGAAGTCAGCTTATCGTTGCAGCAGCCGCACGCCAACCCGATCGTGGACACACAGAGAAAGAAGGTTATGACGGCTACTAGCGGCTATTGCGTCAACTCTACATGGCTGGCGCCACCTCACGGCATCTGGCGGCGTAATCCCAGGGCAAAGTGAAGGAGTGAGAGCTGACAGCCAATGGTTACGCTTGGATCATGAGGCTGGCACAGAAAGTATAGAGAGGCCTATGAGTGGAGATTGCTCCCTGTGTCATCTGCTAGCCATGTCGTGTTTGCATGGAAGTGTACGCCATGCACGCTCTCAAAGGGTAGTTTGTTCGATTTTGTTAGCGTGGGCTCAAGTGCTTTTACACATGCCTGAAAAAATGTACATAAGCATTTAGTCTTGCTCAGCTGTTAATGCACAGTAATAAGTACAGCTAGTGCAACTTTCCATAGTGCTGTATATTATTGTGGTACTTTCCACTCACCAGAATCATTTCTGTTTTCTGTATGGGTGCCACTTTCTGCTTGAAGCACATCATAAAATTAACTTGGCATCATCCCAAACCTAGGCACTATTAAATGGTGTGCGAATGCAGCGTTTTAGCGAGCCAGATGAAAACAAAAACTATTAGGTGCATAGCTATAGTACTGTAGTGTGTCAATTAGGTTTAGTAGTGTTTATGGGGCCATGGTACCGCTACAGAGACAGAAAATATTGTATTTCACACAGTGGGCTGGCAGTTTTGTCTTGGTGGCTTCAGGTGACGGCACCCAGTCCCTGAACTCTGGCGGCATGCTCAGCCTGCCAGACGGTGCTGAACAGGGCGTTCAGCTCCGAGCTGAGGAGGGCCGCCTCCCAGCAGCGGCGGCGCAGACTAAGAAGGCTCCCTGCGGCTCCCGCAGCTGGGGCAACGGCAAAAACGATCGATCTAGAGACTGCCTCTGGTCTGGAATTTACTATCACAAAAGGCGCATTCCAATCGGCAGCGTTTTTACGACAGTTGTCACCGGCACATTCTCAAAGCATGTGGCTCAGCGTTGCTCTGGGCCCATATGCTTCACATGTATCGGTGGGGTATAAGTACGGGAAGCAGTGACATAAAATGAGCAAACTGGGGTATGAATGGGTTTGAAGCAAGCGAAAGCTTACGGCATCAAGTCTGTTTAATTTATCGTGCAGTGGCGAGAACTTACGCCTTTCAAGCCTAATGCTGGGTGATGTCCTGGAATGTTCTCAGATGATCAACCCACGACCACAGTGATCCTTGTTGCTGCATGTCTGTCAAGGTGTTTCGATCCAGTGGACCCAAAGCCTCGTTCTTGAAGTCGGAGGTGGCAGCCACGTAATAGGCCGCGGCTCGGCGAGTGAGACCTCGAGCCGCGTTTCCACGCAAGCGGGACAGTGTGTGCCGGGGTGCATAAGAGGAAGACTGTTGGAATTTGTGTTTGCGAGTGCGAGGCCGAGTCACCATTGCCACACATTTGAAGAATGCGGTCCGCTTCCCGTGAGGCACGGCCGCATGCGAGACCTTGGACTGCCGCCCGCGAATCGCTGAAGCCCTAACTACATGCACGCAATTTCCTAGCAACGGCAACAAGCGGCAGCAACAAACTTGCTCCGTCGCACCGTGGCGTCGTGACGGCTGCACTGCAACAGCATGTTGGCGACGAAGTGTCATTGTTGCTTGAAAACTGTCACGTGCATACACATAAATTGAAAATAGAAGTTTAAAAATTGGTCGATGACAACATGCCAAATTCATTACTGTCTTGTATAGCCTAAGAAAGTCACAAAAACGTTTCGCGACTTTCTTTTTCTGCAAACTTTGGTGTAACCGCTACAGGCTGCCTAGAAGCGTATACGCTATGGCGCCTACAATGCACTTCGCATGACGATTTCGCATTGTAGCAAGCGACCAAATTCTCACAAGCTACCGTCGAGACATCAAAACAAACCTTTGATAACGAGATTTATGAGAAAATATGGCGGTTCTCTCACTCTCCGCGTGAGATGAGAATGTGAAAAAGGTAGCCGATACCTTGCATCCCTTGAAGTACACGCGGATAACAAGCATAAAGAAAAAATTGCAACCGAAGCGAGGACCACAGGCACAGCCATATTGCCAGAAATCCTCACGCTGGCTTCCGGGCGACAAGCGATCTTTTCTAGTTTTCCACAAATGCGCGATGCGATAAGCAGCGGCGACGAATGGGCCTCCGCAACAGCAAATCTTGTTGCTCGTTGCTGCCACTTGTCGCTGTTGCGAGGAAATTGCATACATGTGGTTGTGGCTTTATGACGATCTCCACATTTCGCATTCAGACAGCGTGCTTTGCGTTTATGTTGTACAATTTCATGAAAAATCTCACCTTTTTCTTCACAATATCTTGAGCGTTTTAGTGGCATTGCTATTGACTGATGAAAGGCAGCAGTCATTTTTCTTTTCAGAAGAAAAAAAAACATTCTCATCACAAAATAACCAGACTTTGTTATCTCACTATTACGAACGTCATCCATCGATGAAAGCTATATATCTGCAGAACTCTGACAAGCTTTTTATACTTTTACTGGTGCAAGAACATTTGCATCCCTCGTAAACGTCAAGGTAGAACAAAGCATTGTCAGCCACTAAGCTTTCCTCACTGGTCTTATCGACTGTCCCACATTTCATCGTGAACAGAATAAAAAAAATGCGTATGCATGTTTGTGCAAACAGTAGTACTGAACTTATCACACCGATATGCTGATTTCCTACAATTTTTTTTTCCTTTTTTTTTTGTATCCAGATGAGCAAAAAGTAAATAAGTAGTTCAGTCGCACTACAGCACTGCATAGTAGACAGAACACAAGTATGTACAAACAACACAGCAAAAGCATGATTTAGTGCGGAAGTATCCCTTTCATACCGCGCAGAATGCGCTTCATTCGCTAATTATATTAACGCTGCATGAGCTCTGTGCATCGATTAGGCAGAGAGGAGCGTAAATATTACCAGAAAACTGCAGTCAATGCATTTCATTCGCCGACAATTCGCTGCACACAAGGAAGCGCTGCTGCGTGTAGTGTGTATTTGCATACGCGTCGCAGACCACTTATCCCCACTACCGCAGAGTGCCACCTATGGCCCGAACTCGCCACGAATAGCAACTCCTGCTTAACCACAAAGTAATCCATAGACTATCGGCTAAAAGACATCCCACACAATTATGTGTTAGCTGGATCAGAATGACTTTTCAACGCACCAATGACACTCTTGGCAAATGAGCGGTTCTTGAGAGTGGCGAGCCCCAGGTCTCCAATCTTGACGGAGCCAGTGGTGCCGGTAATGAAGATGTTGTCGCACTTGAGGTCCCGATGAATGATTGGCGGTGGCCGCGAGTGCAGGAAGTGCAGGCCTTTGAGAATCTGACGACACCAGGACTTGAGCACTTTCATGTTGATCTTCTTGAAGCGGCGCAGGTACGTCTTGAGCGTGCCCGATGTCATGAGTTCCGTGATGAGCACCAGGAACTTGCGCTTGGCTGTGTTCACCTCCCAGTAGTCGTAGAAGCGCACAATGTTCGGGTGCTGGAGGCCCTTCAGCATCTCCGCCTCCTCACGAAAGCGCTGCCGCTCACTTTTGTTGAGCCGTTCCTGCAAACAAGAATAAATTGTGGAATCCATCATACACTTCTTCCTTTGTTGCTCTCTCGCTTTTAAAGCACAGCATCACTACTGAAATTCGTTGCTGGGCTAGTTGGTTTGAGATTGAAAATCAGTTTCAAAATTTAGCTGTACAGCTGTGGTAACCACCGTTAAACGACAACAATGCCACCATTTCTACGATGCCAAGCCTTTTTATTTGGTGCACGTTATGTGTGGCCCTATTCTGACGTGTAGGCACACGTCCAGGCACCACTCGCGACACCGCCCGCTAGCATACGCCACTGTGCTAAGCCTTGTCTTCACTGGACGCCAGTGACAGCATTCCTCTCCACATGAGCTTGATTCTGTTGAGTGCTTGGTTGGTCGCTGCTGGCAAGATGATTGCACCCCTGCAACAAGTGCACCACATGGTGCCTTTGCAGTAAGCTTCTCGGCAACACATTCAGGGGCCCCCTTTTGAGTGGTAGCCGTGATGACCTTCGCCCTGCACGCAAGCTTGATCGGTAGAGACCGGATTATAGGCAAATGCCTATTTTGTTCCTTTCGTTCCTATCGTGCAATTTAGATATATGAGAATAATTTAGAAGTTAAGAAGGGCTCTTATAGTATTTTTATAGTGCCTATAAATGCCTATTTTGGGTGTTTTTGCCTAAATGCCTATAAGTGCCTATAAATGCCTATTTTAAAAATGAGAGCCAATATGAGCGCTATTCAAGCCCAAATTTTGTTTTCGAGTATGGTGTGAGACTATTATTCATGTACAAAAGGCAACAATGATATTTCCAAACACTATAAGGTTCAACAAAGACAAAGCTGACATGCTGCGAGTGATTGGAAGAGGAGCATGAGGAGTGCAAAAGACGCTATTTTTGCATCTATAAGGTGAAGCATGTCTCAGCGTCTGCAGTGGAATTGACTGATTGATATGTGGGGTTTAACGTACCAAAACCATCATATGATTATGAGAGACGCCGTAGTGGAGGGCTCCGGAAATTTCGACCACCTGTGGTTCTTTAACGTGCACCCAAATCTGAGCACACGGGCCTACAACAGTCTGCAGTGGTAGGAGGAGAGAGAAAGATTAGGTAAGAAAATAAAAGTGACGTCTATGGCTGAGGACGTTGTGACCGCCTTCTAGAGACAGACGTCCAGTGCCCTAAAGGAACTGAAGAACCACCCTGAAAACCTGGGTGTTGCGGTGGGAAAGGAACATGTGGTTTTTCTGGGCAGCCACAGGTAGCAGGAGAACGAGTGAAAAACCATGGGGGGCAGCTCATGGAATGCTCTCGTTGATTCAGTGGTGATGAAGGTCGCCAAATTGTTATACTTTATACAGTGAAGCCTGAGACAGGCGCCGGCATGTTTTCAATCAACGGTGTATTAGCGTACATTAACCGTATGCTTGAATACGCTTGTTCCGTATGAAATCCCTGGTCATATGTCTAAGTGACAAACAAAGAAATACAGAAAGGGTTTCAAGGTTAGACCTAGGCCATTATTCAAAAATGACAGCTGTAACAAAGTGAAAAATGAACTAGGATGGGCATTACTTTCATCTGGTTGAATCAAACTGTGGTTAAAGCTCTCATGTCAAGCATTTCATGGTAAAACTCGCATTCGAAAATAAATGTACCTATACAGTCCTCTTTGCGCAATGGTAGTTAAGATTCTGGAATGTCATATCAGATATAATTTTTTCTAATAATTCGTTTTTTGTTGGTTTCATAACAGAATGAAATGGCTTATAAAGAGAACAAAGTGTGTTGTGTCAATAAAGGCATATTTCCTTTGACATTTTAACCGATCAGCTGCAGCGCCTTGGGGTAAAAAATGTTATGTTCATGAAGCTTTTGTTTTGTTTGTAATTTACTTTTTAAGCGTCCCTCTCTAGGTGACATAATGAGTTGTAGTTAGACACTAGAAGTTCTTGATTGCCCAATGAAAAGTGTTCTACCACGGTGATTTTGCAAATTTATTTCATTTTTATTTTTTTCATTTATTGTTTCACTACGAGCCACCAAAACATGATGCAAAGAATCAAGCTTGAATCCCTTGCCTCTCGTCCCATGTAGCCATTGCGACCCTCGTTTCTTTCATGTTTTCTTCGGTATTGGGACTGAATCGCGTAATGCATACACACCAAGAAAAACATGCGTAAGCAAGGTCACGCACGCATGACGTGCCCCAGCCTACATGTGCATGAATGTCCTTAATGTTTTCTTTGGCATTCTCTGTTGTGTATTACCAGTTTCTGTGGCATGGATCAGTCAGTGCGTGTACTTTAGGAAAGGCTGGTAAGAATCATGTATAGTGACCGCGGTACAGCATGTCGCTCCGCTGAAACTGCGGTCAGAGACGACACACCAAACACAAACTAAGCGTTGTGAGGGTTGGTGAAGGCACGATGCAGGAACGACGAGAAGACAAATGCAAAAGAAATGGGATAGTAATAGTAGTAGTCGTAGTATTAGTAGTATATAGTAGGAGGAGGAGTGGTAGTTTGTGTGGCGTTACATAAAAAAACACAATATGAATATGAGGGATGCCGTAGTAGAGGTCTCCACAAATTTTGACTATCTGGTGTTCTTTAACGTGCACTAACATCGCGCAGTACTCAGGCATCTACTTTTTCGCCTCCATCTAGATGTGACGGCCACGGCCACAATTGCACGTGCAGCCTTTGGGTCAGCAGCATGACTGGTCTACCGAGGCGGACGCGAAACGAGGGCCGATTAGTGAATAGCATCTCTAGGCTATTCAAAACAAAAATAATAATATCAAATTCCGTTTGCATGTTATTCCGTTTGCATGTTCTATTATTTTTCTCAGCTTTCATTCATTATAGTGATTTTGAAAGGGCCGTGCAAAGACACGGAGAAAAGAAAGACATGGAGACAAACACCACCGTCTTTCTTTTCCCTTTGCCTTCGCACTTCCCTTTCAAAATGACATGAAGCAGCTAGCCCAAACCAAAGTACTGCTCGTTCATGCTACACAACAGAACGCACAAATTGGGCATGCCAAGTAGAATAATGTCACGTGCGACGCTCTTAATAAGGTACCGCTTAAAATACAACATATAATCAGGAGACAGGACATTTTTTGTCTGTTTTTCCAGATATAGCTAGCACTTAACGAAGTTCTGATGAAGAGCATACGGTATGTGGCCTCAGCCCACAAATGTCAACGTAAAAGAGTGACGTAAAAACAGGACCGTTCCTTGCTGTACGTCACTCCCTAGATCTTGGGGCGCACGTCCGCAAGAAGGGCAAGTGGCATTCATTCGAAATTGAGCTTTTTTCGGCGACATGTTTCAATCAGTTTATTACGTGTAAAATACATAGAATTGTTTGTTATTATTATACAGTTAGGACCCCGGAGCCCATTGAAGGGCAGTTGCAGGGGTCCGTTTTGTAATGTAATTTTGCAAATCTTAAAAGGAATGATCCGAAATGCCCAAACCTAGTGAGGGGCCCTTTAAGGTTTTCACCTATAGAGGAGAAATTAGTTCTACGCGATTAGACCTAGCATCTCTCTCTTCCGGGGTATCAGTGGTCTGGTTATTTGCTCCTGCGCTGCCCTTCCCAGCCACAACGAAACAAAAGAAACCCAGGAGAGTGTTAATTGAATGGTGGGCAGTTGACGCACAATGCTAGACAACAAAACGGAAGACCACATACTGCGAATTGCGCACGAAATGCATGCCCACGTTCAATCATTGGTACCTTTCATTTTTTTACTTCTTGTCGTAGATACAAGTCACCAACGTCGTTGTTTTGGGATAATTCAATTTGGTAGAAATTTATTGTGCCTATAATTATATTTTTGAGGGCCTAAAACGGTGTCTTACCTGCCTGTCTTTGGCGCCTAAAACACACTTTTTAGTGCCTAGAAATCCGGCCACTATTGACCGATATTGCAGAGTTACCCTGTACGGCCCCCAACTGCCATGCTGTGCTGCATGTTGAACATGGCTGAGCAAAGATACTTTGAAACTGTATTGCAATACAATACAAGATAGTCAGAGTATTGGAAATACAGATCAAACATACTGCCCACAAAAATTGTATCCTAACATACTTCGATACATTTGCAAATTTGTTGTTATAGACCCCCCCACCACTCTAGTAGCTAATGTCATACCTGCGAAGTTCAAGAATTGCAAATCCGGATGATTTCTGCAACGGAGGGGGGAGAGGGGTTGATAATATTTTCTACTTTTTTTTTGCACCAACAGAAAACAAAAAAGGTCACAAGAAATGGGAGGGGGGACCGCGTTGATTTATTCCCTTTTTTCTTAGCAACAAAATAAAAAAACAACGAAAAAAGGGGGGTAGGTAAACATGAATGTTGAGGACTAATAATGGCTTGGAGTAGCCAAATTTACTCGTATTTCTAAAAATTTCCCACCATAAAATCAAACAAGCAAAATCTATTACTGTCATAAGAATTCGTGTATGCCTTCCTGGGACACACGTGAACGGACAAGACGGCGCAGCCGGCTGCCGGAAAAGCATGGGTCAAAGCTTCGCTTGCAACTACTGAAAATGAATGCCAAAGTATATCCAATGTAGATTGACAGGAACAACATGTGTTGCTAGATTATTTGGACAGGAATGCCAAATCCTTTCAAGCCTTTTTGTAGTCTTTATTGCCTTTAAGCTGATGATCGCACGTTGCGGCCGCAGTTACCCGCGTGCCGGTTGCGGAAAACGGTAGTTATATTTTCAATCCACACACGCCATCAAAACCAAGTAATTTCTTGTGCTATCTATGATTGTATCTGCCGAGGTTTTGTCCGCAGCTCTTGTGGAAAGCAACATCATATTGACTGGTCGAGCATTGGACACGCATGCATTTTCGGAGTTCTGTCAGTTCGTTGCCATACATGATCTTGTCTAAAGCGACCACATTTTCGTCTATAGCGGTTGAGGCAAACGATAACCAAAGTTCTGATAGTGTGTGCGCTAGCTGCGCACGTCCTTCCAAAACTTCGAACCCGCTGATCTCGGTCTACTTTCGACAGTTTCAGTGCAACAGACGAATTCCACCAGACATGTCACGAAAATTCAGTAACGCTGTCGTCAGGTTTTGCATGGTAGGCACAAGCCTACCACAGTTACTCTTGTGTTTTCGCTGGTGCGTGCTCTGTTTGTCGCCATGCAAAGAAAAAATGGGACACCGATGAGCTTTCATAGTGTGGGAAGGCACGATAAAGATGGGCCAGGTCTCTCATTTTTTTTCTGTTTACAAAAACTGTCACAAGAAGATTAGCTGCACAAGAACTTGCCTTCGACACTGGTTCATCAGTTATGTTTCAGAGCGTTTACCCAGCCAAAACGATTAGCTCTGTCAAGAGTGGGCATCGGAGCAGAACTTTCCGCATGGCTCGTAATCCCTGTTTTTGTCCTGCGTAGGTGTGTACTATGATTCTGTTATACGCTAGAAAAAGTGACAACTGCTTCTTAGTGTTGTTCCCGAGCCCACGGGTGATATACGAAATTACTTATGAATATTTTAATTTGACACTTGCCTTGTTACTGCTGTGTTCAAGGGATATTGAGACAAACACTGGACCTAATACTCGAGTGGATTCCCTTTTTTTATATTTGACACTTCAGAGCAAATAAAGATAATGTTTCGCTTCATTAAGGACATGCACACCTGCTCACTCCAGTCTCCGAAAACTTCAGCAAAGCAATCCGCCGATATTAAAGACATCAAGAATAACCCAAGAAGAATGAAAACGAAATTCAAAGCACTGAGCAAACGATTAGACAATGTGGAAGAAAAATGTAAAAATTTTCAAGCACAGGATGCAGACATCGCTAATATAAAAAGCACTATTCATGCCCTAAAAAATGAAAATGAACGATTTTGAAGATAGATCACAGCATAACAATCTAGTCATCCGAAACGATTTGATTGAACCTGCTCATCGCTTAGGTGTTTTATTACCGTGAAAATGCCGACACCTAATAGTGAAATTTCCAAGTTGAAAGAAAATGTCCTTTCACAACAATATTGCCTGAAGTAAGATAACATTTTGCCTTCCCCCCCCCCCCTGGTGAAGATACTATTCCCCCCAATCCGCCTTGCTTGTAGAAATCTCATCAAGTTTGGAAAAGATAAGCCTGGCACACCAGCTCTTAAACTTAGACAAACTGATCATGAACAATAAGTGCTACATCATCGATGCTCTTAAGCGCGTTGCAGAAAAACAGTCGCAGGGGCAGCGCACAGGAACCACGGTTTCTGCAGGTGCTTTGACTTAGCGAAGCGAGAGGGGTTGTGGACGGCCTTCAGAGTGCTATATATCAGTCTTCTTTAGTAATATATGAAGTGCATTGAACAAATATTTTTCTTTGTTTTCTACCATTGACACGTGTTCACCACATATCATTGCTTTAATCGAAACACGGCTTTCAAAGGATATCAATGATTAGGAAATTTTCGACAATGCCCATCGTTTTACGATTTATGAGAAAAATAGGGCTGTGCATTGTGCTGGCGGCGTTTTACTCGCCATCTCTAATGACATCCCTTCTTGACATATTTCTCTTGCTACTGACCTTGAAATTGCCTGGGTATCAATAATTATTAACCACCAGAAGTCAATTATAGGCGTGTGCTACCAATCTCCTCCTTCCTCACCGGCATTCATTTACGAATTGCATGATGTAATAAATGATGTTAAGTCACGATTTCTATCATCTCCCCTGTACTTACTAGGCAATTTTAACTTTCTTAACACTAAATGGAACACTCAACCTTCTTCATTACAGCCATTTTCATCTCAGGCTAAAGAATGTTTAGATTTATGCTCAACTTCTTTGCTTTCACATGTTGTAATGCAGCCTACAAGGAGCACTGCTAGTGTATCAAATTCTCCTGACTTAATACTTACTACTGAACCCAAGCTGACCTTTAACCTCACACTTCTTCGACCATAAGTGATCATGCTGCTTTACATTTTATCCACTCGACTACAGGAAAGCTGATTTCGAGGCTATCAGTACAGAGTTATGCGCGTTTCTTGATGCATTCCCGACTAATTTTGATAATCGTTCCGTTGGAACCTGTTTATTAATAAAGCTAATGAACTGTTGCACAAATATATTCCTAGCCGCACCAGCCCACAAGCTCCCTGGTATAACACTTGAATTAAGCGACTTTCTAATCGTAAACAGCGCTTGCACCGAACAGCTAGATTGTCCCCAAGTGTTTTTCATTGGACTACATACAAAACCACTTCTGACAAACATCTTCAAGTTTTAAAACAGCCAAAACACTTTTTCCTTACTGTCACTCTTTCATAATTTATTTTGCAAACTAAGGTAAAAAAATTATTGAAAGTAGTTATGTTTTTTCCAATAACTTAATTTTATTAAATAATTTTAATGGACAGTCCATCATTGAAGATGGTGCTGCAACTCATCTGAATGAAACATTTGTTCAAAATTTTTCGTTTTCTTTCAATAAAAAAACTTCCTGAATTACATAACTATGATTACTATGCAATGTTCCCAGTAATAATTGATACACATGGTGTAGCTAAACTTATTAGTAAACTCGACTGCAATTCTTTGCCGGGCTTCGACTCAATGAACACTGACGTTTTCAAAAAGCACTTTTGTATATAGTTCTATTATACTAACAAAAGTTCTTCAACAATCACTCATCACAGCTGCTTTACCTTATCAGTGAAAGGTTGGGAAGTTGGTTCCACAAACAACCAACTACCACCCCATTTATCTTACCAGCACGAGTTGAAAACTACTAGAACATATCATATTGAAAGGCATTGTCGATATACTTGATGATAACACCTTATTTTTCTTCTTCACAACACGGTTTTATTAAATCGTACTGATGTGAGACTGAACTCATATCTTTCACTGATCATTTCATTTGAAATCGTCATTCATCATGCGAAGAGTATATTTTCTTAGATCATTCAAAAGCATTTGATAAAGTCTGTCATAAGCTTCCCATCCACAAATTACGAAACTTGAACATTGATTATAATCTATTAATATGGATTCAATGTTTTCTTACTATTCACATTACGTTACCACAAACAGCTACAATTCCTTAATGTCCCTAGTTGCCTCAGGAGTGCCCCAAGGATCGGTTCTCGGTCTTTGTTGTTTTTAATATATATTAATGATCTATTCTCACAAGTGTCTTCTAATACAGCTAAACCTGCCTATAACAAACTACCATTAAACGAATTGCTCAATATTACAAAGTTTTTCTATTTCCAGCTTTTACTCCATCGAAGCACACATATTTGTGACCTCTTTGCAGCAAAGTAACAGCTAGAGACATTCTGGATATGACATATTTTTACCACGGACAATTTAGTAATCTTGCAGCGGATTTCACGATTCTAGCACGAGCATTCATCTTCTGAGGTGCACGGCGCGCTGATGTCCTCATTGATTCCCAGGCGAGAGCGAGAGCTTGTGTGCGCAAGAGGGGTAGGCGGGCCTGCACCCGTCTCTGGCCGCAACGGGTGCGTATGTGCCCTTTTCTTCCGTCCAACGAAAAAAAAAAAAGAGAATAAAAGTATGGTTTTTGCATTGGCAGTGCCACTATTTCATTGCAGCACAAGTCCTTTGCCTGCACCTTAGATGAGCAGGTGATGCCACATTGCATTGTTTGTTTTTACTAAGCGTCACACATGTGCGGCCTTGCACTGCATATGTCGTTGACTCTTCATTTTAGATGCCGTGCACATAGTAATGGCTTCACTGCACGTGCACGGAGTGGCCCTCGACTAGGTTTATCTTTTACTTTCTTTATTTTAATGTGGACAATGGTGTCGTTACTACCGATGAGATGTCAGATTAGACGCTGATGGGAACTCTCTGAGATCACGGAGACAACGACGAATCTTCGGAGGTCGACTCACCTCCGAAGCTCTGACAATGCTACGGTATGTTGAATGCTATGCAATAAAATCAATGTGACAGCAACAAATTGTAATGTCATACAAAGTAAAGCTGTGAGCCAACTCATTTGGGTCCAAGATCCCAGAGCTCCTAAAAACACTGGTGTAAGCATACCGCTCTTCCAGGGAGATGTGCTTTTTCCCCAGAGTCTATTCCTGTTGAAAGCAAACTGATGCTTGTTGAGATACCACACACACCAGCGATTGCGACCACGCCCTTAAACTGAAAGTTCTTTGTTGCACTTGAGCGACCCTTCTGCCCTCGTTTTTTCATGTGCTTGTTCAAAACTGGTGATTTTGTTTCTGCTGGACCATTTGATGGCATCTCAAACACGCGGAGGGATATTATCGTATGTGCGCTCCAGGCGATATAGGCCAGCTCATTTGATCTCTGCTTCGGCAGTGCTCGCGCGCTTTTACCCGTTCAAAAAAAATTACAATGCACGGGCCAGGCATGTTATCAATTTATAATTGTTACGGAACATGGCGGCGACGGCAAAAACCTGTTGAAAGTGTTCATATAATTGCTATCACAATAAAGATGCAGCTTTTACCACCAAATAAGTGCTTTGAAGGAGCTCTGCCTTCAGTTCCCCTTTCTTTTAATATGCACAATTATTTTTAGAGTTTTCGTACCGAACCTGCACATAACCAAATCCTCTTTACAATGAATTTTTTCAGGAATATGTCAATCTTGTTATACCAAGGTTTAACTGTATTCACCTTTTCTCTGACGATTGCCTTATTTTTATAGCAGCTACTTCAGACAACAATTGTAGTCGCCTACAATCCAACTTAAATAAAATATTTAAGTGGTGTAGCATGTGGCGCATGGAATTGAATACTAACAAGTGTAATGTCAAGCATATGTCTGGGTTACCTAACTCCTCACAAGTATACTACTTAAATAACCTCCCTTAGAGCAAGTAACCTTATACAAATACTTAGGGATTCATATCACATCCAACCTTAACTAAATAACAATACAAACCGCACCCTTAGCCACCTCAGGCGAAATTTTACTCAAGCTCCAACTCTTTAAAACTAGCTCTCAATAAAACATTTCTCTGCCCAAAATTCGAATATGCTTCATCTGTTTGGGACCCTCATAATTTAACGCATTAGATCTAGTTCAGCATAATGCAGCTCGCTTTATTCTTTCCACTTATAACCGAACTGCCAGCGTAACAGCCGTGAAAACTAGCCCATCACTTTCATCTCTAACAGCCCGATGTAAAACCTCCCGGTTATCATTGTTTCATAAAATATTTCACCACCCAACATTACATGACATGCCTATTCATAATGCACACTATGTATCATATTGCATAGACCATTGTTATAAGGTTCTTGTTCCTTCTAGCATCACAAACACATTTTGTCAATCATTCATTCCTCAGACGTCACGAGAGTGGAACCACCTCCCCCAAAACATTGTATCTATTAGTCATAACTTTTTTGTTTAGTATTGCATTAAACAACATTGCCAACTAGAATCTCATTTATTCACCTGTATATGCTACATGTCTGTTTTTCTTGCATTTTTTATGTTTGTACTCATTGTATAGCTTACCTTCACTTTATGCTTTGTAATGGTTTCGTAACGTTTTTTTTTTTCTTTGTATTACATTCCTATTTATGCTTTACCTATGCTGTACAAACTTTTCATTGTAAGCCACTCCTCTCTGTAATGCCTTGTTTGGCCTTGAGGATACAATAAAATGAAATGAAATAAATTAAATTAAATTATAATGTGCTACATAGCATTTCTTTTCAATAAGCCTTGTGTGGAGACATAGCGAGCATATTTATCTGAAAGCATGTGAACGTTGGGGGTAGCATTACCATATGCGAGGAAACGCAAAGAATCTTTCGTGGTTGCCATTGTTGATATAACTGCAAATTATAGACACATCAAAACGGTTTCGTTACACTTGCCTGAACTGATGCCGTCACTCGGTAAGAAGCATGTGTTTCTGCGTGGACATGCTTAATTAAAGCCACAGTGAACGTAAGCATGACTATGCTTTTCCTGTTAGTATTCGCCTGCGATGACACACCTGACACGCTGTGTATCAGGCATGGCTGTTCTGGCTGCGGTGCGCTTCATGAGCTTTTCCTGTCTGTGAGAATTCCCAGAAAGAAAGGGAGACCTGCTGAGTCTGTTTATGGTCTGCGCGCCTTTCGCGGCATCGACTTGAGCGTGCGAACTAAGCTGTCGACCTGACGAGTACGTAACTGCATTTGGCATTATCGCAAACGCGTGGGTAGAAGCGGGCTTCAGCCTTTCGGAGCAGCTTCGGGAGCAGGAATAATGCAGCTTTAGAGCACCAAAAGGTGTTTTAGAGCGTCAAAATTTTATTTTGTAAGAAATTTCTCGGGTACCACATCCCTGTTTATTAGAATTTGTACTTTTTGCTAAGCACAAAAAAAATTAGTGGTTTTTACTAAGCATGCAATGCTGATGAAGTGACCAGACTTACCCCAAAATTGATATATATTAAACCTTACAACATCAAAGCTGTAAGCACAGCAACTCAAACATAAAACATAAGTTGTGCTCCGGACAGCTAACCTCAAACAAATGAAAGAATTTAATGTTAAGGTGTTTAAATGTTCAAAATGTGATCAATACATTGCATCCAACATGAACATCAATTCAAGAATAGAGATGAGCTACTACATCATAAAAGTTATCTTCATACTAAACCCATGGTGCTCTATAAAAATAAATGTAAAAACTTATCTTTCGGTGATTGAAGTGTCGCAGCCGACATGAGAACCACGAGGAAATAAAGATTCGCTCGCTGCGTCATTGCTAGGCAATTAGGTGAAAATTTTTTTATTACGATAGGAATTATGTGGACACTCGACAGGTTTTCGCCATCGCTTTAATGTTCTGTGTAAACTACAAGTAACATTCCCCGCGCACCGTATGTTCTATTCGCATGTAAGGTTGAACATGCTGGGGTGATGAGAGCTGCTCAAGCAGAGATTAAAGAAGGCGGCCGATCTCCGCCGCTCAAAGGGGGCACGGGATAGCATCTCACCGCATGTCACACCTGTCGTCGAATGCTCAAGCAGAAACACGCCGCTCATTTTGAACGAAAAGATGCGAGGGAATAGGAAGAGGGGGGGGGGGGGAGTGTCGCTGGAGCTTTAACAGTGAGTTTTGATTCAAAGGGGGCGATTGCGATAATAGCTGGCACGCGCGTTACCTGCAAGTGTCCATGCACGGCTCGTAAACTATTATAGGAGACTAATGCTGGGTAGGTGGTGCTCCGAAAAAGAGCAGATGGCGCCCAGACGACCGGCCGCAGTGTACCACAGCGAGAGCATGCGCGTGTTCCACTGCTGTGCTTTATTTTGGGACGAACCGCCTGAAAAGCCATTGCGTCAGTAATACTGCACTGTTGTTTAGAAAAAGATACCTTTGTCCAAAAGCTACTCTCACTTAAAAAAGCATTAAAAAACAACGAGAATCCCTGCAAAGTAAACTGCGCCTGTGCATATGGCATCGAAGGGATATTGCTTTGTCATGATGGCGACTCCCTCGTCCTCATTTTCTGGTTGCATGCTGGGTTTTGTGTTAAAGCTAGTGCAAGCTTACATGTGCGTGCTGCGACCATACCATGCTGCCCACATTTGTAGTAAAACAAAACAACGACAGAGTAAACAGTAGCTGCGTCAATTTTTTTGCCGGCATCCTATGTACGCGCTATCCTTGGTATGTATGCACAGGGACATTGATCAAGCAGACCACCGTGGCAACATAGCACGTGTGGTATCCCGCTACCGAAACTGCCGACTCCAGAAAGCTAAGCTTCGAGTAGTCCACTGCTTTGTTCATAACAAGAACCTTAACTTCACAAGTAAGTTAAACAGAGGCAACTGAGCATCACATATTAATCGCGAGAGTAGCTTTTATAACAACTCAGGGGCATAGGCGAACGTGCCCCCGCAGAAATCTTGTGGACAAGGCAGCTGTTCCTTATATGCGTAACTGTTTACAAGTAATGTAACTACCTGCCTTTTTTTTTAGTGATGGTGGTGAGATTAGTGATGGTGGTGAGATGGATGGTCCTGAGGTGCACAACTCCACGCTCAGCGGGCCAGATAAAAAAATACATATGCCGTATGCTGCATAAGACACTCCCTTTATTTCCAGCAAAATGCCGTTTAAATTCAACTGTTTGCCCCTGGTTTCCACTGGTAGCCATCTTCACTTTCGAAGAAATATAGCAGACACACGCCATTCAGTTTAGAAACCAGCCCAACACCACTCTAAGCAGAAAAGCGAGAGCAGAACATATATGCTCACCTGACCGCTCGGATGCAACGCTGCCTCCTCTCTTATTAATATGATTGAAAAGAAAAGGCGTTGACGGATACGTCCTCCCTCTTTCTACATATTGCTGCACTTGAATATGCAGCAGTACTGCCAGCACCCTTTGAATTTTTTACGGCGAAGCACGCCCGCACTGCCTCTACCAGCCGCCACTCTCGTCTGCGGAAACCGCTGAGAAGTGCTCGATTTGACCACCAGGGCGGCCGTGGAAGCTCCAGCGCTGGTTACCTATACATGGTGCGCTCTCAACGGGAAGAAATGATACGATAGGAGCATTTTTGCCTGAAGCTGCCGTAACTACTTTCTTAGATTAGCCTTTTGTAGAGTGTGGCGATGTCGGATCTAAAAGAGTCAGCTGTCACCCTTCGTATTGTCACGGGGTCATGATGTTGACGCAAGCAGCAGCTGTTGTTTCTATGAGTGAACTTTTTATTTGGGTAAACCTATGCCCGGAAAACGAAATGTCACTCTACAAGCAATGCACGCTGTAAACTGATAGCAGCGAACATAGAGAGTCGGCCATTCATGCTCTGCGAAACAGCGAAGTGCATTGGCACTTGTACATGTGCCATCGAAGATTGCAGCATATAACTAGCGGCTGCGTAAGTTCCAAAAGAAACTTTAATGTACGCATTGTGCACGTAATCTGATCCAAGGTTTTAAGATAATCTAGATGGTTCCCAGTCATTTGGGCACAGTTTGCGCAAGGTAGCATTACACGCGTAACGGTATGGTAACAAAAATAGAAATGAAGGAGAGCATGCGGCATTATCATTACATTACAAATTTTGCTATTGTAGTCATAGGTTCACCAATACTTTTTTTTTTTTTTTTTTTTGACGGTCTCTATCACAGACCGCAGGCAGTGTTCGGCGGCTGCTCGGCAACGGCACAGCGAGTTTATTGCAACACCACTGCAGAACTTGTAGTTTGACTAACAGCTTTGCTGTTAAAACATATATAGAGTCGTTTCATAAGGCATGCACACAAACGCCGCCCAAACAAGATTCATGCATTTTGTTGACGTGGCGCAAGATTCATGCATGAACCAAAATACGACGTGACCGAACTAATTTAATATTGACACGGTTGCGTCCTTTGTGTAGCCAACGCGTGTTGCACGGTCGATGATAAAACTCGACTGAATTTGGCCTGACAGGCGCAAATCGCTGATTAGGCGCAGCTTGGCAGAGAAGGTCAAATTGGCACAGAATGGCGCAATCGGCATAGCACTTCCACCCCTGCAAGCGTACTGAGGATCAGTGTCACCGAGATCCTCCCTGGTCATTTGCGTGAATAACTTCTTGGGCACATTTGTTATAGGCACCGTGCAGTCGAGTTTTCCAATCTGACTGCAGCGCCAGAAAACATAGCCTAGCGGATGAAAAAAGCAAGACTGAGACGTGGTTTGGAAATATGGAACGCGATGCGCACGTCTCGCACCCTGCATCACAGGAAGGATTGTGGCCAGCAGACACGGGGGGCGCATGCACGCGTCTTTTTTCTGCATGCCCCTAACGACCTATGTCAGCGACTTTGAGAAGGGGCAGTGTGAGCAATACAGCTCTCTTTGATCAGTGGACGGTGCCTATAGATGGTTTTAAGATTGCAACCCAAACAAACTTCTAGTCACCTTATTTACCCACTTCTAATGTCGAAACTGAAAGCACATTTTCAAGTTTGTTCTAGGGTAAGAAAAGTCTATCTTTAAACTTTTCAATTAAAAGGAACGTGCACAAAGTTCAAGAGAATTTCGTATCCTTTTTATGTAGCTCAAAAAAACATTTATTTGAATATATTTTGCCAAATAAGGGAAGGAAAGTATAGAAAATGAGTGGGCTATTTTCTAAAGCTCTTCTTGCTCACCGATGCTGTTAGGGCACATCGGTAGACAAAACCGGATGTCATCAAGGGCCTGTTTTTGTAAACAGTGAAAGGGTCTATATGCAAGGATTTATCGAAACGATCTGGCTACATATTTTTATACCACACATTTGCGTATTGTATCCTAGAGCTTTTTGCTCAACTAGGTCAGTCGTTCTAGCATTAGTTAACTGTTCTATCGTGGCCGAGGAAAGACACGGACGCTGGGACCAGACAGGAACGAATGCCCCTTTCTTGAAGGAATGCTCTGCTTTTAAAGCGCTTTATCGTGACGACGGTCCTACGTCATGGCTCGTTTGATAACCGATATCACACTCTTCCCTTCTTAGTGAAACAACAGTCATTTATTTAAACTTGCTCTTTTCGTGAAGTCTTTTGCAGCGTACCGCTCAAAAGGCTTTCGCACGCGGGTGCCTCGTCGCGGTAATGCTGACGATGACTCGTTGCCTGTAGGAATAGGCTGCTGAACTGCTGGGGAGCTAGATCTGGTCTTGTTAAGCCCTGCATTCCCTCTTTCTGTACCTGATGACGCGTCTAGAGATGGTTCTGGTAATAGGACCTGGGGAGTCTGGTCGTCGCTAGAATCTCTTAACTCTGATGAGGTTGCCCGAGTTGGATCTTGTCTTCTTGGCCAAGGTTCGCTTGACACGTTGCCTTTCGAAAAGACCTCTCAAGAAGACGAATCCTGCAAAAGGCTTCTTGGCATTTTTGATCCTCCTGGGCGGATTCCTCCATCATTCTGCGAACCAGTTGCCGATACCGCATTATTAGGGACTTCGGTCCATACGCTAGTTTTCTTCTGTCGCAAGCGATTCACGTGTGTGAATTGTAGTCGCCCTTGAACCCTAATCATGTACGTGACTGGGCTGACAACTTGCTCAACAGTACCTTCTTGCCATGATACCGGCTCACCACGTGTGGTCTTTACGTACACTCTGTCTCCCACAGAGAAAAATTCAGCGGGTCCTCTGTGGCGATTATGTTACTCCGTGTCTTGTTTCAGGTGTTCCACCATGTCTCCTGCAAAGCTTGGTTTAAGAGGAGACAATGTAATTCAGGGCAGGTGCTTTAGGAAAACTTCAGCAGGCGTCCGGGAAGTCATCGAGTGTGGGGTGTTTCTATAAGAAAAAAGAAAATTGTTGAGACGTTTTTGTACTGTATACTTCACTCCAGCATGTTGATCGCTCAGAACCTGCTTCAAGAGAGCTTCCTTGGTTGTGCTTACCAGTCTTTCTGCTGCTCCATTAGAAGCGGCATGATAAGAAGGGGTCCTAGTATGCTTGATACCCCTGTGCCTCAAGAACTCTCCAAAATCATCCGAAGTAAACTGTGGACTGTTGTCGGTTACAATTTCTTCGGGGTAGCCGTATGCGGCGAATAACGTGTCCAGTTTTTCCCAAGGTTCTCGTGATTGTAGTCGATGGCACGACAAACACTTCAACCCACTTAGAGCACATGTCTACAAGAACGAGTAGATTTACACCGTCTTTGACAGCGTAGTCAGCGTGAATCCTCTCCCAGACCTTTGTTGGATACCGCTAGGGTTGTAGAGAACCTGTCGACTTTGCTGGACGAGTGCTTTGGCATATTTGACAATTCCGGATGGTTTCTTCTACATCTTTGTCGAGTGAAGGCCACCACTCGTATGACCGTGCAAGCATCTTCATACAACTCATTCCTGGGTGTCCCACGTGCAGCATTGAGAGAACGTGAGCTTGCAAAGTTTCTGGCACGATCACCCGATTGCTCCAAGTCAAACACCCCTGCTCTGCAGACAGGTGATCTTTGTGTATGAAAAATGGCCACAGTTCGTCAGGGTAATGCTGTGGCCATCCTGAAAGAATGTAGCTTAAAACACGTGTTAGAACAGTGTCTCGTTTTTTTTTTTCTCGAGCAACGTCTTTCACTGTCAGCGGGGTTGCGTCGAAAACAGCTAAACACTCCGGTTCGTCGTTCCCAAAACTTGTAGACAGTGGCAGCCGTGATAGCGCGTCAGCGACTTCCATTTTCTTGCCATTCCGGAACTTGAGATCATACTGATACGCTGTCAAGGTCAGTGCCCATCTCTGCATTCCGCCGTAAGCGGAAGAATCGCAACTAAGTCCGATTGGTTTAGTGACGTCGTAGAAGGCTAATACTCCACTGTTCAGAATCATTTCCTTAGTTTATTCGAATGCCTTCTTGCACTGTTGCGTGCGTTCCCACTTGCGGTCTTTTTGAAGAAGCTCATAAAGTGGTGCTACTACAGTTGCCAAATTCCGCAAGAATTTGCCATAGAAGTTTAGGAGACCCAAGTAGGCCCTCAGTTCCGTGATACTACTGGGCTCTGGCGCATCTCGCATTGCTTTTATCTTTTCAGCAGTGGGGTAGATGCCCTCCTCTGAGACCTTGTGCCCGAGGTAAACCACAGAATTGCGAAAAAATTTGCATTTTTCTTCCTTCAGCGTTATGTTGTGGTCGCTGAGTGCTTTCAGCACTTTTGTGGCAGTTGTGTAGCAGTCTTCTGCACTGTGGCCAGTGATGATGACGTCGTCTATATAGTATCCTACGTTAGGAATTCCTTCTAGGACTTTGTCCATCATGGCCTGAAATAAGGCCGGTGCGCTCGCAATTCCAAATGGAAGTCTTTGGAATTCGTAAAAGCCTTGATGCGTGTTTATCGTGAGCAGTGGCTTGAACTCTTCACTGAAAGGGCACTTGCTGGTACGCCGAGCAAGTTAAAATGTGCACGTGTGACGCAGACAACCGCAACGGCAACAATATCTCACAAATAAGCCACATTTCCGCCTTTAAGGTATCCTATGCTTTAACGAGACTCTCAAAGCTAGAGCTACACATCAACAAGGCTCATGTGTTCATTTCAGAGCCCCTCTTACAGGCACTGCAGCTACCTCAGTGGCCGCCGCTTGTAAGCATGCGGGTGGTGTCCCAACGTGACGTGATCAGAGGCAGCTTTTGCCTCTGCTGCGCCAGTTGTCCCATGATCATAGATGGTGGTAGATCGCTTTTGGCTGGGACAGCTGGACAGAGCTTACGTGCCATGCCATCGCTAGAACAAACGAACATATATTGACAGCCCCTAACTCTGTTTACAAACATGAAAAATGTTTATAGTTTATTCGACCAGCCGTGATGGGGACATACGAATTTCGGCCCAATGGACATTGTGGAATTTGACAGGAATTTGCAGGAATTTCACAAATTCGTATCCGCCGGTTTTGCATCACTGAGATTTTACTGTAAGTTTAGATTAACACCTCCTAAATTCGTTTACAACAAAATGTGATGGGCTCGCAGAAAGCCTGGATCGGATTAGGGTGCATTTTTGTCAATGCAGCCAGATCACGCAGAGAAATTTCGGTTTCCGAGAGATTTTCCTGAAAACCATACAAACATAAGGACTAAAATTTCTGAAATGTGCCTAATTTCATTTTAACGAAATGTTTGCTGGTATCTCACGAGCTTTGTCCCAAAATAAATTCGTTCAAGTTATTAAGGTTTAATTTATCTGTTACATCTCTGGAGATCCTTCGTTATACTGTAGATCTCTGTTATCTCTGTAGATCCTTCGTGTAGATCCTTCGTCTGTATATACTACCCCAATGCGTGTATATTTTTTGCGACAAATAAATATTTCTTCTTATTCTTCTTCTTCTTCTTCTTCTTTCTTCTTCTTCTTCATTGACAGCAGTTCTTGCTTGTCATTTCTGTAACTGATGGGCGTTGCTGATAAGCTTGCGACCAGCAAGTGGATTGCCACCCAATCACATAACCCTCAATAAGAAGCCTTGGCACGACGACACAGATACCGGTGTGCACTTTCAGCTCGTCCATAAAAAGACTGTTTTGCATTACCGAATAACCAGTCTACAAAAGCAACAAGGGCTGTAGTGCCATTTTTGTAGAACATTGTGTATATAGGCAGGCCTATGTAGAGCACATAAAGCTGCTATAACTTTTCTTATTCTTCTTATCTGCTGACGTAAACCGTTCATCATCTATATACTTACTAACATGTAATCAATTTTCCTGAGTCTGAGGACATCTGCACGTCAGAAACGCCTCGGAATTTTTCATCATCTCGTGGTAGTGACTACAAAGAAAGCGGCAGTCACTCTGCTAGAAATTAAACTCACTAATGATCTAACTTGAGCCCAGAAAATTATGTGATTCGAAAATACAAGCAAAGTGCGCTGTACTCTAAGTGTTGTTGGCTTTGAGGGGTTCGAAGGTGTGCCCGCGACCATTTCATGGGCATTTCGCCGTATGGCTGCTCCTTCCCTTTCTCATTCTCTCGAGGGCTGCAAGAATCAGCGAGGCCGAGTCATGTGTGCGCGACAAGAAGGCTCTCTCGTCCGTTGGTCGGAGTCTGGTAAGCACGTGGCTTTTCTTCATTCGTGTCCTCTTTGGGAATCGCTGGATTGTAGCCTGCCTGGGTGTCTGGGGATCCCCGGCGGACGTGTTTACTTAAGCTTCGGTACCGTACCCTAAGCCAAACAGAGGTGCTTAGTGCTTCAAGTGGTCGTACCACTTCAAGCACGTTGCGTACGAGGTTTGCCGTAACTCTCGCGACCAGGCCCAGTGGCCATCGTGAGAGTGCACAGCCACAAGGGACCTTTTCCGACCAGCGTGTCAAAGCTCACCACTGCCAGCTGCAACCTGCTCGCGGTCTCCCCTTTTTCGTGAACGTCTGTGTGCCTTTGGTCCCCGCATCCCGGAAATGGATGTTGTACAGTTGTTTGGAGTGCTGCCAAAGGCAATAAAGTGTTTGCGTGTTGCTGTTAATCGAACACTGTCTGTTTGCCGCACCATGCTAATTGCTTTGTTAGTTGAGTGTGTGTGGAGCGGTGCGCTACATGTGATGGAGACGCGGCCCTGTGGCTCACTAAGCCTGATCCCGCGATGATCTTCCATTGCTGTGAGTAGCGATGTCACCACAGCCTTCAGCAATCTGATCATCGGCAGAACGTGCCTTGTATTTGTACAGCAGTGATCACACTTTCTAGCATTACCACTGGTGCACACCTACCACTGGTGCACACCTACCACTGGTGCACACCATGAAATAATAACAAGAGCACTCACACTGTGCGTAATTTAAATAATAATTATTCGGTTTTTACGTTCCAAAACTGCAACGGGGAACGATAAGGCAGAAGCTGTCATATTACCACAAAGTTTGCCATATAAAAAGAGCTGTTAATTTATTTCGATTCAAGTATAAAGCTCATTTTTAAATGAATGGCCGCATGGTGCAACTTGCGACTCAATGTGGACAAAAATGACTATTTTGTGAAATTCGTGATTTTTCCTCCCAAAGTTTACCGCTTGAGAGGTCTAAAGATATTTTATTATGCAAATATACCCTCTGTGAAGTAAATATTCACTGCTCAGATATTCATACAAAGAACAGTACAGCAACAAAATAAATGCAAATGTAAGGTATCTTGGCTAAATTCTCTGAAGCATATGTGGCTGAAAAATCGCCCTAATGTTACACAGGAGGCAAGCTTGCCGCTTCAATCCAGTCAGCTTGGTGTCCATAACCTGTTGGAAGGTCGCAGGTGCCAAGGAAAGACCAAAGGGGCATGACCTTGAACTCGAAGAAGCCGTCTGGTGTTATAAATGCAGTCTTCTCTCGGTCTGTCTCATCAACTTCGATTTGGCAGTAGCTATTCTCATAATCCTTCGATGAAAAGTATTTCGTGTTGCGGAGTTGAACAAGGGCATCATTTATTCGGGGAGAGGGTATATGTCCTTCTTTTTGATCTTGTTGAGGCTCCGATAGTCAACACAGGAGCATAGTGTTCCATCTTTTTTCCTCACTAACACCACAGGAGACGCCTACGGACTCATGGATGGCTGAATGATGTTGTCATGCAGCATTTCATCAACTTGTTTTTTTACAACCTCACGCCATTGCGTCGAAACTCTGTACAAGCTCTGATGAAGTGGTCTCGCACTTTCCTCTGTTATAATGCGATGTTAACGCAAGAGCGTTAATAAGCTTGTTTCGCAGAGATTATGGCGTCGGTGTTGTTGGTTGTGAGTAAAAAATTATCATCTTATACGTGACCAAAAAATCAAGTCTGATGCATCTAAAACAAACTATAAAGAAATCCTGGGTCAGAATAGTGGACCAAACCAGGGTCGTCTGGATCTAAGTGGGGATAGAACCGAAATTGTTTGCGTGGCAAGGGGATATTCTATCACACGGCAACACACCTGCTTGTAAATACAATGAAAATAACTTCCTATGCTTAGAAATGAAGTTAAAGTAGCTTTCATGCTTTACAAACACATGTGTCCTGCATACATGCATCCCAATGCAACACAAAATATTGCAGTAATAATTCGTGGTAATAGTGCACATTGTCAGTGAGTGTCATAGCCTCACCTAACCTAATCTAACCTAACCTAACCTAACTCAACCCAACTATCATAATGAATTGATGGCTCGAAGCCGGTCACCCACTAAAAAAGGCATACATGCCTATTCCCTTGACTTTTTTGTTACCACGCCTATTGAAATCGATCACCGGTGATCGACGCTTTAGATCGTCAAATTTGGCATGTTGAATTTGTTTCTTGTGACTTGGGAAAGGCCAGGGTTCATGTCGTAACTTGACTGGAAAGCTTGGTTTTTTTGGAGTTGGATTGATAGATTCCCTGAGCGTGAAATCGCTGGTGGCTTCCAAAATTTTCTCGATGAAAGCGACCGTCATGCCTTTGCTGACGTGCTTGTACTCATTGCTGACATTCATGAGAATCACTGTTGCTTTTCCTCTACACAGCTCGGCGATTCCTCTTGCGACAGAAATATCGGGGGTGACCAACAGATGCTGACTGCCTTCAACAATTCCTTCGATGTCTATTGGTTGCAGAGTTTTAAAAAAATTATGCCTGAGCAAGGTGAAATAGTGACTTCTTCCAGCACATTCAAGGCATGGTTTTTTTATGGCATGCACAGCCATAGTGCTTTTTCTGTTGACGGCATTATCGACTTTGTTCTGAGGCCGATGACAGCACCATGTAGGCTTAAGAAGTCTACACCAAGGATCAAATCTCACGAGCAATGCTGTAGTACGACAAAGCCTGCGGGATAAATCTGGCTGTTAATAGTGATTCTGGCTCTGTAGATTCCTGCCAAAGTAACTAGGTGACCTCCAGGTATAAGGATTTCACGGCCTTCCCAGCAGTCCTAAATTTAACTTCGCGGCGAATGTCCCATTGATGACGGAATAGTCTGCTCCGGTGTCGACGAGAACAGTGATGCTGTAGCCTTCAATGACATCGTCGAGGTTGCTAGTATGTCATTTCACGTTGCAGTAAGATCATAGCATTGGATCACAGCTACAACGATTTGTACCGCTGCTTCGATATTGAGTCATCAAGGCGTCTTCTGGCCGTGAAGTTTCGACATTGGGAACACGCTGACGTTGCAGCGGGTTCTTGAAGTTTCATCACGGCGAAGGTGGGGGATCATTCGTAAGGTAGCTCGTCATACGGAAACCGCATCTCCATTGGTTGCTGCCCTTAGTTTTCCGAGTAGTGGCTAAGCAAACGGTTCTGGGTTGAACCAGTGTACCACCAGCAGTAGGTGACATGTACCAGCAAGGTGGCGGCGAACGAAAAAATCCTCGTGGCGCCCACTGCGCTGCTGCGAGATAGTCAGTGATGTGGCATGGTTTTTCACACCGCTGTGGACATTGACGTCGAAACCACGCATTCCCATCTGGCGGCACTGGCAGCAGCGATAGGTTTGGCCAGCTTCTCCACAGTGGTAGCAGAGAGCTCGGTGGTCCAGGGCGCACCATGCATCAATTTTCCTCGGAGTGTTGCGCTGGCCGGCGGGTGGACAGTATGGTGGCGGCAGCGGCGGTGTCTGTTGGCGGAACTGCGACCGTGCCGCCTCTTGACGTGGGCATGGAGGGGGAGTGTCGGGCTGCAGCAGCGTAGTTCATGGCTTGCAGCTGGAATGCTGCAGTTCAGGGGAGCCAAGTGACCACTGTACTTTTTTCTCAAACAATATCTGCGATTGAGTCCAATAGAGACTGTGGTGAGGGCAACAGCTTGCGAGGTTCTTCCCCTACAATCCCTCGGATCGTTTTGTGCAGGTCGTTGGAGCAGAGGGCATGTACAGCTGTGCTGTCTGTAGTCAGGCAACGATTGTACTGTCGGGTGCGCATTTCTAGCGTCTTCTCAATCGTCAACACTTCCGACAGGGATTCTTCAACACTGTTTGGTGAATTCCAAGTCAGTCACCCAAGGAGTTCCTGCTTCACTCCTCACATGAGAAAGTAAACTATCCTGTCTTCAGGTATGGCTGGATCAGCATGGCAGAACAGCTTTATTATTTCGTACGTGAACAGTGCCACGTTTTGGTTTAGCAGGTATACACGTGTTTTGAGCATACCTTCTGCCCTCTCCTTGCAGACGATGTTGGTGAATGTTGCCAGGAACTTTGTGCGAAAAACGTCCCACGTTTACATGGCTGCGTCTTGCAGGGGAAAGTAGGCATGCAGTAGCTTGTTTGCACAGCTGCAGGCATTGAAAACAGCCACTTAGTCGTTCGCTTCAAGCCAGCTTCCCAGATCTTCAAGAGATGAACCGCAGAAAGTTGGAGGCTCCTTGGGTTTCCCGAGCAGGATCAGTGGAGGCGGCACAGGGTGTGTTATCGTCGCTGCAGCTGGGTATTCTCGAGTAGAGGCCTGAACTCTGGTGGTAAGTGTTGTTGCCGGCGGCTTCTTCCCTGCTTAGGGTATTCGAAGATGTCTTCATGACTGGCGCTGGGTTCCCAGCTTGACGGGGGGAGTCCAGTAGATGAAAAGAGCAGCACCTCTACCAGATGTCATGGGGTCGCGAAGTCCATGAAGGGAGCAGTCTGTAGACCCCAGGATGAAGGTACTTATTTGGCCGAACTTGTGACCAGTGAACAAGAAGTAAGATTACAACTATACACACTGGCACTGATAGCGGCAAACTGAGCATTGCCATCGATCGACATGTCAAGCAGTGATACATGTTGGCATTTATAAATGTGCGGTCGAATCTTCCAGCGTTATCGCTGGCCGTTCCAGAACAATCTGTAATGTTCACGTTGTGGGCATAATCACATCTGAAGATTCTACGATTATCTCAGTGGTACTTAGTCCATCGGCACGGTTCGCGCAAGGCAGCCCTCACACGTGTAATGGGGCGATAAAATTTAACAAAGGAGTGTGGCAATATGCTCCCCGTTTCTTCTGGTATGCCTCAGGACGGTGCACTGCATTTTCTAGTTTATGTGAATGATCTCACTCAACATTTGTCTGATACAGTGTCAGTGATGCTAGCAAAGTGTGCTATTGGGCTAGCTGGTTTTTCATGACTGGAAAAATTTTGCTACAGTTGCTGTGGAAAACGAAGTTAGGGAGCAGACAAGAAATGAAGTGGGCAGTACAAGCGCAAACTATCAATTGAAGTTTATTGAAAAAACTTGGAAAAAAGAAGGCTTCCAGGAAAGAAAAAAAATTGGTTTACGAAGAGGGTGAGGCACCGCAAGCTTACTTCACTGTCTTTAGATGCTACACCTGGGGTGATTACGATTACCAGATGTGGTGCTGATTCAATGTTCTTATCCGAGTTCTTATCAATGTTCTTATCTGGCTTCTGATGAAGTGTGGGTGCAGCCCACTGTTTGAAAAACTACAATTCTGGCCAAATTGAAAAAATAAAGACTACACACGAAATTTAGGAAGCCTTTCACATATCAGACCAAGAAAGTGCATGCGTAAGTATTCAGTTCCATTGCACTAACCCCCACAGAAATCGAATTCATCAGAAGCCAGAAATAGCAATTTAATCAGCATACTCGGATAATAACTTCGAATCAGCACCACATCTGGTAATCGTAATCACCTCGCATGTAGCACCTGAAGACCGTGGAGCAAGATTGCCGTGCCCCACCCTCTTTCTAAACCGATTTTTCTCTTTCCGGGAAGCCTCCTTTTTTCCAAGTTCTTTCAATAAACTTCCGTTGATAGCTTGCACTTGTACTGTCCACTTTAATTCTTGTCTTCTTCTTCATTTCGTTCTCCACAGCAACTGTAGCGCAATTTTTTCAGTCTGTGATCCTACTGGCTCAGGCTGCTTTGGAGCAGCTTTTGGAGCAGGCAAAAATGCGTTTTAGAACAGCGAAACTGCCTTTCAGAGCAGATATTGTTAAAAATAATTTTTTGTATAAATACTCTGTTCATGAAAAAATCCGTAAACAAAGGTTGTGTCAAGCTGACATTTTGACAAGGGGACAGAGCTAGATTATAACTTTTCTATTCTAGCCTCAAAAAAAAAAAAAAAAAAAGCCCACCTGTCGAAATGTCGACCCGACACAACCCCAGTTAATAGATTTTTTTCATCGCAAGCTTCCATCTTCCCCTTTTTGCCATTGTTTAGATACTGTGTTTATGACACATGATTGAAAAAATCACGATGTACTGCTCGCTGTTCAAGCATAATAGAAGTATAAAAAAGAGTATTATACCACCCTCAAATAGCTGATCATATGTAGTAGACAAAGCCAATGGTGAAATATAAAACCATAGCGCTTTATTATAAATGACTGAAGATGAGTTGACTGTCGATGTTTCGTATGCCAAATTTTTCAGACATGCTAACGAATTAGAATGATTTCGCAAAAACATCACAAGCCTTATGCACGTCTATGAACAAGAGCATCTGAAATTTTGGACACTGAAACTCTTCGGCGCCGATTTTTTGGGCTTTCAGCCAACATGCCGAGTCTGAAACAGCATTAAAGCCCCCCCCCCCCCCCCCCATCTGCTATGTCTATGACCTTGTAGGCTTAAACAAGCGCTTTGAAGAGTCATTCGACGTCACAGCAATGTCCCAAAGTCGGCTTTGCCACAATGCGTCAATGCTACAGGATGAAGCAGATTTAAAAAAAAAAAAACAAAGGGGCCGGTATTAGGCCGCAGTGAGGTGATGTCTAACGGATAAGCACCAGAAATGCACGGAGGCATGATGGCGGCAGTGAGGCAAATGTTTCAGTGAGAATCGCTTGATGATAAGTAACTTAAGCTAACTGTTTATACTCCATGTGGCACAGTTGTCAGCGTACTGGGCGCTTTTAATTGGCCACACGCGCCACGTTACCATCCACACTGCTTTTTTGTGCAAGTCGGCTAAGTGCGCCGCACAGACGTGGTGCTGTCACAAATGAAAACAGCTCACCATCAGGAACATAGTGGGCATCAATAACACATTTTCAAGACAAACATGTGTGTACGAAAGTGCCCCAGTAGGAACGGCTTCAGCTGTGTTCACGATGTCCTGCACACAACTAAGAACTATCAGTCTTATGTGGCAGCGTATGCTATGTGTCGCCAGAGATTTTCGCACAGTGGCGCATCTTCCGAGTGCACACACTCATCCCGGAGGTCTGGACAAATATTTCTCTCTTCTGCAACACCCTATACATTCTGCGTTATCGCTTTCGCACGCCCCATGCGATAAAGCCGCAATTTATTCCACGCTTTACTGGTACTGGCAGCGCTCATCACACGACGCAAATTTGCAAATGGACATCAGCGAGTTTCGAATGTATTTATGAGAGTGTGCTCCTAAATGCCTGAGAAGTGTACTGTGGGAGGCATTAAAGCTATATTTCGGACATGGCTGTGGCGACTTCACTACGTGAACGTAATAAAAAGGCGCAAATCTTTTATCGGATGGTTTAACAGCCCCTAACAAGTCAGAAAAATTGGGCATTAACTGCATCCCAACAGCGACATTTGGCCCAGTTTGGCTTGGCTCTGGTTGTGTCCTACACAGGTCCACTGCGAAGTTACTTTCAATGGGAGAACCTCAAGTAGTTTTCTTTCTGAAAGTCTGAGCAAAACCTTTGGAGCAGGCTTGGCGCAGACTCACCAAATATTGAGGAAATATAGCAGGGTGTAACAGCCAGGGCAATTAGGCGCAATTGGTGCAGCAGTAGCATTCCTGTGGTCTGTGTAAAGCATTTTACTGATGATTTTGTTGTGAGAGAATGATTTTGTTGTTGTACAAGACCAGTTATCGAGGGTAGAGCAGTGGCATGTAACATGGAACACAAGAAGTAGCGTCCGAAAAACAGTGTTATTAACAGTTACACATAAACTGCTGCCTAGTTCTTATACCTATACTCTTGTTACCATGAAAAGCACGGGTTAGTAAAAAGTATATAGGAGCAACGCTAACTTCTATCTTATCCTGGTCATGTCATATATCGAAAACAAGTGAATCAGCGTTTAAATGTTGTACGAAGGAAACTCAGCAAAGTTCCAACAAAGCTAAAGTTACACAAGAGTATTGTACACAAGACATAAATTAGAGTATGCTTCAGTAATTTAGCATTTGGAAACTAATATACAAAATATTGAGATTTTGCCAAGGAAGGGATTAATTTTTGGCAAATATAAAAGATTTGACTCTCCTTATTTAAGAACATGAAATCCCTACACTAGAAACTCACCAAATATATGCTGCTATAGTTTTCTTGCATATCATGCCTACACCTTCATATGTAAAGTCCTTAGACACCAGGAAAGCTCCACACAATAATGACTACGCTTTGAAACCTATCTTTGCTAAAACTCATGCATTTAAAACCAGCATTTTTCCACAAACTATTTCCGACTAGAATGCCCTTCCTGAATACATTTTTGAAAAGGTTAACTTTTAAGAGGCACTGAAAAGATTGTTGTTGTAGTATTCTTTTCCTCTTTTCTTTTTTTTTTTACACTTGTACATACTATCGTTAGCGATAGGAGTTCGAACACGTGAATGCGTGGCAAATATAAACACACCTTACACTGGCTTATTTGCAGAGGCCATTGTCGGAAGGAAAGTTGGAAGGTTGATGCACTTCTGGTACCTCATGACACTCCCTCTTCGGTATCCTCGATGCAGCAGCTCATTGTATATTTGTGGCTGCCAGCAGTGACATGAACTCAAATAACCTACACACCCTATCAGACTATGTATAGCTGCTTTAGTATCGACTGTGACGTAGGCTGCCTTATTTTATTGTAGGCGGTATTCGCTGCGAATTTTCATACACCTTTTACACTTACTTTGCTTTTTGTGCATTCTTCTTGGCATTATCATCGCTAGTGACAGATTTCACGCAACTATATGCTGTTTGCCCGCAATGCTAGTGAAGCGGGAGTGGAAGAGCACCCCTCTTTTCCCATCAGGTTTTGGCAGCGCCATCCACACATCACTTTATTTCAGTTTTGAGGCTATTTGCCATGCGCTTGCGTGTTTGAGCTCACATTTTTCACAATAGCACACATTATTCCTGAATGCCTGTTTGAATGCTAATTGTGTTACAAATCTGCAATCCTGATGTCTTTATTAGTTTAGTTTTATGCGTGTGTGTCTGTGTGCGTGTGCACGTGTTTCCACATCTACTTGTGCCTGTCATGGCCTCCAGTATTATGAAATAAGTAAATAAATAAATAAATATCGTGGCATATTAGTTCTCTTGGTTATGCTTCCCTTATCATGACTAAAGCAAATAATGCTCACAATTTTTCCGTGTTGCACTGCCTCATTTCATTTAACCAGTGACTGCCAATACTGAAAACTCTCTTAATGTTTACAGGGGCACCGAGATACTGTACCTTACACAAAAAACCAGCACAAGAAACTGTAGTTAATTGATTCACTTAATGGTCCCAATTATATGCTTTTCATGAAGTGTGCAGTGCAGTGCATGTTTTTTGTTCTACAAGCATAGGAGAGACAAATCGGGTGAAACGAGCATTGTGAAAACGGTACTGCAATGTGTAACATTGCACAGGTTCTCCTTCATTCCATTCACAGCACGTGAAATTATGCCTTTCTTGGGGATATGTAAAGATCTCTGAAACATTTCAATGAGTGCTTGTTGTCATCTGTTCTTGTTTAACTGCAGCTTGCATGCCTTTGCTAATACTAGCACTCTTCAAAACTGTCCGGTCAGACAATCAAGTAAACCAGCCGCGCCACTGACCTGCAATTCGCACCAGGCGACAGCCACCCCTGTGGCGGTGTCCAATCCCTTGTACACAGTCTTGAAGGATCCACGCCCAATTTCTTCCTCAAATTTAAGAAAACGACCATCGGGCGACGTGTCCCGGGCCTGGACGTCCTCGTCGGCACTGACCACGATGGCCGATGCAGCTTTTTCCAAAGCGGCACCATCCTCGGGCCTACTCTCAAGCATGAGAGTGTCATCACCATCACGCACCATCACCAGTGGCTCACTGTCGCGCCGCTCATCGTCAACGACTGCGGAGGAGGAGTCCACCACTGCGGTGTCCTCCAGTTCGCCGGCTCGCCGGGGCGCCGTACGGCGCTGCTGCACCGTCACGTAGCGAAATCCTCGTGCCGCCACCGCCAGTTCAGGTCTAGCACGAGTCGAGCTGGCCGCCGGCCGCCGACTAGGGCCGCCATCAGGCGGCGTGCGGCGACGAGCGGCCGGCTGCCGTACCGAGGGCGGTGGCGGCGGCTGCTGCCTGGCCTTACAAGGCCTCCGGCTGGGCTCGCCACACTCGTCAGGCTGCTCCTTCGGCTGCCTGTTGCCCCTCAGCATGTCCAGCAGCCACAGCAGTGACAACCTGTCCCAGGCATTGGCCGCTGCAGTCACCGCGGTCGGTCGACCGGCCCCACTGTGCACAATTGAGTCATTTATGCTTCAAAAGCCTGGACTGCATAGGTCCTTCACACTCTTTACAGACCAAAAGATGCTCAAAAGATGTTAAGCATAATCATCATTACAGACCAAACTAAGATTTCAGCAGCCCATATCAGAACACAATAATGTTTTGTGATGGCATTTTTGCAACAGATCAGATTGGCTTATTAAAAAATTGACCGCATATTTGTATGCACTGCTGCAAAGCGCGTTGAAAGACAATAATCTGTCTGGAGACGCTGCGAGAGATGTGGGGCCATCTGGCAGTAATTTGAAGAAATGAAAGTTGTTTAGAATACAGAGCCACTGGTAGGTGCAGTACTGAGGCGTTTTAAAGCACCTGCCTTTTTTTAGCGAAGCGAAGCAAACACCCGCTTTTTGTTTCATAGCGTCACATTGTCAGCGCAGTGTAATGAACACTTCGGTAATTAGAATTGCATATATGTGCATTTTCTAAATAAAAAGACATACTGCCTAACACATATGTATTGATGTTACACCTCAAATATGTGTAACATTTCTTTTTCGATTGACAAAGTTGACAATTATGAATGGAGCCACCAGATAAACATTGGTGGGCATTGAGCAAGAGATTAAACTTTTACCTGGTGGTTGAAGTGGTTGGATAGAATGGCCAACGTCTAGACAAACCAAAATATTTGCATTGAAATATCTCAAGAAAGACTATCATCTTTAAAGGGCATTTGTACCATGAAAGCCCATACAAGCAACTGAGTAAGTGGCAGCAACTGGTGGTCGCTAACACCTAGTGTGGCCACCACAACTTGCAATGGATGGGTGGAAGAGCAGAAAATATAGAGCGAACAACACGTGGGAGTAACCTTCAATAACCCACTTGACACAAGGTACTTGGCTTGACTCACTTTAGTTGTAGCATAACTGCTTACATAATTTTAAACTGTGCCCTTGACATTCCAAGAGCCCTTTCTTGGGACTTGCACATACTTTAGTAACTCGCATTTGAGCCACACCTCAGCACTCCTGCCTGATAGACTCCGTGCCGTCTATGCAGCCAAGAAATTTCAGCGAATTCTTTTTAATTTTCTCAGACACTTCTTGGCGATGTAAATAATAAGTCAATATTAGGCATAATTTTTCCACATGGTTCCAAGAAAATGAAATATCCAGAAGAAGCAAAAGCAATTATTAACAGTAACAGCAAGTAAAATGTCTTGGCTGTATGTTTAAGTGTTTCACATCAGTGTAATATATAATGAAAAAAAGCGAGTGGTGTGAAACTAAAAGTCAAGTGTGCTGTGCCAAGCAAATCCTTTTTCAATGTCAAGATGCTTTGCCTACCCCAGCAGTCCCTCCTATACCTTCGCACGGATTATGTGGTCAACTATGTCTTTGAGAGTCTACACACCTCGGACAAGTCTCAACAACGTGTTAGTTGAAAAAAGCCTGAACATATTTACATCATTTATGTCAAAACAATACAGTTCTCTTTGGCTGCACAAATAAACTGACAATCAGCCCTCCATCGATGTCTTTAGAAGGAATGTAACAATGCCAGAAAAAACAAAGCGCTTTTTACGCAAAAATGCTAGATGAGAAGAATGCTTCACTACACACCTGTAGAAAACAGCTCTCGGTTATTCCTCATTTGAGGTCATTTCTAATCAGTAGGGAATGCACACAGATCCAAGTGCAACATTAAATTTTTTGCTATGCCGACTGGTCTGTACAACTGCTCGACATGTGACGTTACGATGAATCTAGTCTCTACACATTACAGTTGAATTTACACCAATATAACCCGAATTGACGCCAGCGGAAACAAAGTATGTGTGTTATTCAGTACTCAATTGTCCCTTTTTCAATCCGTCAATACAGGACAATGCATGCCACCCTAAACATTAGTCTCGGATGGCTCTGCTAAAAAACCATAATCAAAATCGACTTTTGGTCTGACATTTGAAAATGTCACAAGCACTGTTAACATTGTCTGGACAAGGGTCTGAAATAATAACAATTATAATACCTAGGGTATAACATATTGAAAACTCTGTATCATTATGAGGCATACCATAGTACACTGAAGAAGTTGTCCTTTGAACCTGAGATATCAAGATATTAATGAAACATGAAATATATTTTTGTACAATATTCTGAACTGTGCACAAAATGTTCAACCTTATTGTTTCACAAGCCAATCGATATTTGCTACAGTTACGCATAAAACAGACAACCATTTGTTGTCTTCTTACTAGCCTATATCAATTCGATCCGCTTGAGCGAAACTCCTTGAAACTTTTAAATAAGCAGATACATTTTTTTGCGACAATAACAAAGTGCTTCACCACTGGTCGTTAAATACAATTACTCTGACTAACCAGCAGTCCCAAATACTCCCCTGAATGTAGAAGACTGGTTTACCTGGTATGGACCAACAGGCTGCAATTAAACAGTGCTAAGTGAAAAAGGACATTCACAAATGTGCTATTGCTGATCATAATGCAACAAAAACAAAGTGATGCCCCGATTTCACCAGATGATATAACTGCAGCCCCACGTGAGGCAAGAACATGTCGGCACAGCAAACCATTGTGCTGTTCTTATGAAATGTCACAATGGTTTACAATACAGAATTGTCCAAATTAGTTTGTAAAACAGTTGGTAAAGGAGCACAAAAGCTTGTGGGATAACTGGCACATGCACGATATCTAACTTGTTTTGAACATTAACGACCACCTGAATTACCATTTCATGCTCCTAGTGTCTTTCCTTTTTCAATGGGGAGAAAGCTTTGTGAACCTGCACAGGAGCACAACGCCTGATGTCCTTGCCTTAGCAGTGCATTTTTACAAGAGGATCAGGCACACATCCTAGGGATCCATTATTTAAAAGAATTTGCAATGGGGTGCTGATGTGCATGCAGATTTGTATGTGCACATGCAAGTGTCAATTCCTGGAGGGTCATACATTGCTAGTGACATAAGGCTACACCAGCCTTTTGTATCACAGCAGATCATTTAGATATCTGTCAAAATTGGTACTGTCCCAGCTGAAAATTAAGAAAGGCTTGTAAAGAAAAATCACAGACAATTTCTGAGCATAAATGAATGTGGAAAAAATAATAATCCTGTGCATGCAGGTTGTGCCATTTTCTCGCACCTCCCAACAAAGAATTGAATGTGTACTCTAGCAAACACAAAGGCCTGTCACTAATGAGAACAATGGTGGCAGCCTAACTGCGTCACATCCCAACGGACCTTGACATTCTTCATAGAGACGCCGCTACACTCCTCCTCTGCCCCGAAATCTTTCAGCTACTCTTTAGGGAGCCCCCATTTGGCACAGGCACTTCTTGAAGCATTTGACAGTGTGGGCAACTCTCTTAAATTGCACAGTAACTACATACAGCACAGGACACCTTGCTTCTATGGTTCCAAAAAAGCAGTTAATGCACCATCACAGCACAAGTGGGACCTAAAAAAAGAGGGGACAGTGCCAACCAACAAACGAGTGTTTTATTCTGGCCAAGAAAAGGCCACAGAATGTTGTTTTAGTCACTCATAAAAGGCACCTTGTTCTCAAGGAGCAAAAAAAGATCACGGGTTCACACACACGACACAGTTTGTGAATACCAGAAGCCTCTGAAATGATCAGGATGATGGTGCATTTAAGTTGGTAGCCGCAATGCACACATTGCACCACATATAAGTATACCTAGCCTGCTCGCTGCCTCATTCGAACAGCCCTTGACACAGCAGAAAATGCCTGACATACTTTGGGAAGACTTTGGAGGAGGGCAACCCTAAAACCTCTATGAAAATACCCAGGTCAGGCGAGCCCCAAGTGGAAAAAAGTTTTGCTACCACTGCACACAGGTCAAAATGCAGGCTAACTTTGGGTCTTCATACCAGAGAGATGCAGTGCATGCTCACCAGAGGGGATGGATAACTCCAAAAATTTATTCTTTAAAGGAAGTGACAAAAGCTCTAAACACCAATTGAGATAACACCAGTAATATAAGATCGGTACAAACTTTATTATATACATAAACCAGACAGGCTCCAGTGCCCCGAGGAATATACAGTGTGGAAAACAGTCTGTCTGGCATGGTGGTGGCCCTACTCCAGGGCCCCATTGGCACGAGCCACCTGTTCAGCTCTGTGGATCAGTCGCACCTAATCCACCAGGGCTGGGCTAGACAGCAGCGCCTCCCATGTGCCATTAATGTCGTGTTCTTTGTCGTGCTCTGCACACTCCCACGTGATGTGGAAGAGTGTTGGGGTGGCTCCAGACCACGGGCATGTGTCTCTGTGCGCCGTGGGATAGATCATGTGAAGACTGCGCAGATTTATGTAAGTGTTTGTCTGTATTCTTCTTAGCGCTGTCGCCTCCACAGCGCTGAGCTTTCTATGTGGACATGGATAGAGCTGCCTATTTTCCCTGTAATACTTAAGAATCGTCTTGAATAGCTCGGTGATTTGTGAAGCCTAGAGCCGCCTTGTCCGCATGCAGGTTCCCTGTCATGCCCTCGTGCTCAAGTCACAGTCTGTACAAATTTTACTGTGGGGTTCCATCCTGTCCCAATCAATATCCGGAGCACCTGTGCCAATTTTGCCCTTTAAATAGTTTCTGCAAGCTTTTTGTGAATTTGTAATGATTGTTGATGGAGCGTTTCGCATCCCTCTTTTATTGCGAATGCTATGGCGACCTCTTCTGCTTGTGTTGTCGACGCCTGATCTATCGAAGCACAGGCTGTAATTTTTCCTCTACGGTCGGCGACTACACACCCAGCTCTATTTGCATCGGTCTGATAAAGCACAACGTCGGTGAATCTGGCCGTGTTCAAAAATCTTGTCATTTTGTTAATGTGGTCAGCCCTTGCCTTTCTTCTGCCAGCATGCAGAGTAGGATTCCTGTTGCTTGCTATTGGCAATACGGTGCACCATTCTCTAAGTTTGCTTGGTCCCTGTATAGTTTCTCGGTGTTTTTGTATTAATGTATAGTGCCCTAGTTTTGTTGGGACTGCTCTGCCAGATGGGGTCTGGAGAAGGCAATTTTGTTGTGCTAGAGCTGGGCCTCAGATAATTCTTCAATTGTGTTATGAAGACCAAGTGCCAGTTGCTTGTCGTTTGAAGTATTCCACGGTAATCTTAGGGCTGTCTTGTAGGCCATTCTAATTATTTGGTTTGCTTTCTCTTTTTCTTTCCTGTTATACAAAAGCGAGCATGTAACACGACTGATGATGAGGCTTTTGATCAATCTGAGGGTATCTTGTTCTCTCATGCCTTTATATACGGTTGTGCGTTATACGCGAGATCATGCGTGAGATCTGCTGTACCGATGTTTTGAGTTCATTTAGTGTGCGCAGACATTTCTGATTAGCTTGCAGCCACATTCTTAGTATTTGTACGGTATCTTTCTCCGGAATAATATTTCCTTCGAGCCTGACTTCCAGCTTTGAATTCGGGTCGATCATTCGTGCTTTTCTTTTAGTGAAACAAATGAGCTCAGACTTTTCAGCTGAGCACTGAAGACCCTGGATCCTTGCATACTTTTCTATAGTGCTAGCTGCCTGTTGTAACCTATCTTCTTTCTCTGCTAGGCTGCCTGTGGTTGTCCATACCGTGATATCGTCTGCATACATTGCATGTTGTAGACTAGCAATAACTTGGAGTTTTAATGCAAGGCCTGTCTTGGCGACATTAAAAAGTGTCGGTGAAATGACCATTCCTTGGGGTGCTCCTTTGCTTGGAGGTCGAATGATGTCGAATTCGTCATCTCCCAGCTTGATTGTTACAGTCCTGTGACTAAGAAAACTTTTGACGTATTCGAATATTCGTTCTCCACAGTTAGCTTCCTCCAGACCTTCTAGTATTGCTTTGTGACTGATGTTATCAAAGGCTACCTTCAAGTAAACTGCCATAATGACGTTTTCCCCAATCTTAGGAATGTCCGTTAATACTTCTTCTTTTAAAAGTAGTAGAACATCTTCCATTTAAAGATGTGGGCAAAAGCCAAACATGGCGTCGGGCATGAGGTTATTGTTCTCGAGAATATTGAGGAGCCTGGTGTTCACCAGCTTTTCAAAGATTTTTACTAAGCAGGACGTGAGCAAGATAGGTCTCATGTTCTGGATGACGACTTTTTTCCTGGTTTAGGCACCATGACCAAAATCGCATGTTTCCATTCATGTGGAACAGTTCCAGCAAGCCAATATTTGTTTGTGTATTTTATGAAAGCTTTAATGGCTTCATCATTTAGGTTTCTGATGATAACATTGGCAATTTTATCATCACCCACTGCTGTGTTCTTCTTGTTACTATATATGACTGCTCTTATCTCAGCATCCGTAAAAGGCTTGTCTAAATCAGGTTGTGGTGATCCTTTACACCTTCCTTGATATGAAGGCATCGTTCCGTCTTCCCCAAAGCATTTTAGGGGCGAAGCTTCTTATAGCGGCACCCGTTCGTCCCTTTTAGTCATAGTGTGTAACCAGTCTTACGCTTTGACCTCCAGTTTTACGCTTTGACCCTAACCAGTCTTATGCTTTGACTTGATTCTATTTATGCCAAAACAGTGTTAATGACTTGAATACAGATATATATATTTTTATATCTTTTTGATTTTTCATATTTCATTATTACAGCTTAATTGGGATTACTAACTATAACACACATAAAGTAGCCCATTATGGCCTTATTTTTTTCCAACAACCGAGTATCGAGTGCCTCGAATTAATGTATCAATTTGACACCTTTACAGGGTGGCACTTGACATTAGGCAAATGATTATCAGCTGCATCATTGCAGGACAGCATCAAATTAAACCTCTCTCATCAGTGAGTACTTGAAAACAATGTAGCAAATAATGCAGCAAAGATGAAGTTTTTCTGCTATATTTGTGTATTGAAGTAAACTGGTTCCAGCTGTAAGAAAAAAAATCACCCCCAGAAAATTTCGGCAGACACTATGCATCAAGGCAGTCAGCGATGTAATTCTTTCCCAACACCTTGAGGCAAGCCTCAGGTTGTAAAACTTAAGCATTGAGTAGTAGCATGCAAATTGTCGGTTTCACCTCATAACATTAGCATTCATCACAGACATACCTTCTATTCCAGCAATGTGTAAGCAGAACCGGCTGGCAATGCAACATTGTAGCTTAATGAGTCACATGTGCCAACCTCTAAACGACCAATGAAAATGCTAGTTTTCTAAAGGTCAGAATATTTTAAGAACGCTCCATGTCTACCCTATGCCAGCAGATCCTTTTAGTCCGCCAACACAAAATGTTTCTAAGAAGTGCCCGGAGCAAGCTTTCATTTGTTAGAGTGAAGCTGCAAAGCTTTTCGTTTTCTTCTTCGGCTTCGCCCCCACAACACCGATCAGTCTGGCGTGGGACAGAAAGAAGCTCTACCAGCTGTGCTGCTTTCTCAGTCTTCTTCACACTGACCGAATAGTACTGTGTCATCGGTACAGTCCATTGTACACTTCGGTTCAAGCTGGCATGTGGCCCAGCGTTCAGGGCACTCACCCTCGAATCGAAGGAATCAAACCCCAGTTTCATTCATTTTTGCTGTGCGCCAGCTATAGATAAAGAAGGGCTTTTTATGCCATGTAAGCTTTTTGGAACAGCTTGACAAATCAATCAATACAGGAGCAGCGATTCAGTTCAATTTGAGCATGCTCGTGCCGCTCGCCCTGTGCATTCTTGCCATTTGTCAAGGTGACCTTGAGCACATTTCCCAACACATTACCGCCTAGCACTTCCCTGAAATTTTAGAGCCTCACTTCAAAATTGATAGAACAAAAAGCACCGAATTAAGGTACATGTTTTCAAACCTTCAAGTGTCCCTAATGCAAAAAACTGAAGAGCGGGCCAATGGGACAGAAAACAACAGGCAAGAGTTTCGAAGACCACAGAATCAGTAGCGGGAAGAACAGTGGCAACCTGATATTAGGCACAAGAAGAAATGGTCCTTGACGAGATATGGCCGGAAATGGACACTAACGTATGACAATCATTACGGAACTTAAAATGTAACTCAGCTAACAAAAGATAGGCTCAGTTGTAGATGATAACCAGACATCACAGAGAATTTTCAGCTGGTTGCAGTTACCAATAACTGAGTTGCCATTGAGTAATCACAGGAAAGCAATCAGCTGCTGCTACATTACATTGAATTCACAGTGTACAATGTTCACAGCCAATGGAATATTGTGGCCTGGCTATTTCACTTCTTACACTGCAGCCCTTAATAAAGCTAACCGACAATTGCTTTTCATCATTAGCAAGTTCGTCTTAGCTCTTTATAACAGCAACTTCGACCCGAGGAAATGAATAGCTGTTGTGAACTTTTGCAACCACTGTGCATGTTCAACTGCGATTCCCACTAAATCGTACAATTCAAAATTCGAAGGAAAAAACTGAATTACCATCAGCAGCTTTGCCTCTGAAGTAAGAAAGGCTTCGCCATACAAAGGAGAAGTATATATTTTTCCGTCAATCTCTTTTCTGGAATCCGGTTGGCAAGGTACGGCTACCACCAAGCGCCTTCATTGAGTTATAAACAAAAAAACAGCATGTTATGGCCGATACTATACCAGCTCGTTTAGAGCAAATGCAAGAGGAATTTTCTGCTGAGTTGACGTATTGTGCATGACACCTCGGTCACGCCTTGTACATACCAAGTGGGTGACAGCACACACGGTTGTAAATACTACTAGTAGCGCACCGGCCATGTTTCAAAAATATTGCGCTTTAAAACAAGATCACGAAGGCCGTCAACTCTCGACTGTGCCGAAAACCAGGTCATTGTCAAGTGAGCTTATCGCCGTCTAGACTGGACTTCCCCTTATTTTTGCTTATTACAACAGCATTCCAAACGGGTCAACACATCTGCTGCGCCGCGGTTTCTCGGACTCTCAAGGCACTGTGACAAAAGAGCAAACAAAATCCAGATGACCCATGTGAACAATACAAATCTAAATGAAAGCAAATGCACATTCACAAGCGATAACTAGAACGTGAAATATGTCAGAAAAGTTGAACAAGCCCAACAACGGTACGGTGAGTCACTGACGAACAAAACCAAAAGCTGTTCGAATGAGAAAAGACGTTGCACGATAGAAGACGAGTCGGTCGGGTGCATTACGAGAAGGTGCGTCACTAATCGGCCACTTGACCACGAGATATGTTCGGGAACAACATCTGCGAAGGGCACGACTGTGGCGCCGATGTGGGTACTACAAGACTCCCAGGGCATTCTGGCGAGAACATTGCGTGGCTCTTTCTAACACGGGCTGACACACAGAAGGCGGGGCACGAAATACGTCGCTCACCTGGATTTGTCGTGGAATCCATCATTCTTGGTGCCCGACAACCGAGCAACGTGCGCGGCCGGAGCCGAAACCACACACACACACACACTTATAGGCTTAGGCACACGTCAGTGGTGATGATGTTGCCGGAGCAGTACGACGATCACCGATGCGAGTCCCGGTGACCACAAGGAGACAGCAGCGCTGAACGAGCCATCCTGCACTGCTGCTGCTGCGGCCGCCGCCACCGCAGGCACCACCACACCGACGGCACACACACACGGACACACCAAGTGCGGGCGTTTTTTCTTTCTTTTTCCCTCTTCTTTGAGCTTGTCCGATGTGTGGTGTAACTGCCAGACGGTCGTGATGGCGTCCCTCGACGAAGACGTCGGCAGCTCCAGCGAACAGCCCTAATGGCTACCGGCGCTTTCCGTAACTTGATGGCCAAAACCGTTGCGTAGTTTACGGACTACTTTCTGCCACGGATGCTTTGGTGCAACGACAAGCAACCGCCACTCCTGTCTGCGCAGCTGTCTGTGACAATAGTCAAATAGGTCTCCCAATTCTCCTCTACTCTGCCGAGATGCCACTCGGTGGCGCTGCCTTACTGTCCTGACGGCGGCCGTGCAGCGCATGGAAGCTAGCATCAAAGGGCTTCAGGGAGAGCTTAGGGCGGAACGGGAGCAGAAGATAGAACTCCAAAAACAGCTCGGAGCGTCTCGTGAGCGGGAGGAGGCTGCCGCCAGCCTATTAGAGCAAATGAAGGGCGACCTTCGAAAAGAACGGGAAGTAGGACCGAGCTCGAGCAGCGGGTAAAGGAGATAATGGCGCTTTGCCTCGGCCCCGAGCGGTGTGAGACGAAAGGCGTGGGTAGCGGAGAAGGCGACAGGCGGGAAGGAACAGGCGAGAAGGCAGGTCAGGGGGGCGCAGTGTCTGGCCACAGCATGGAGGCTCCGAGAACATTCAGCTCGGCGGCGCAGCAGTCTTCAAGCAGGGCAGAAACACATGACAGACGGCAGAGAGAGAAACAGGTGAAGCAAACAGGGGCGCCATCACAAACAGGAAGACAGCGATTGGAGCGTAGAAGGGCACTAATGATGGGGGACTCTAACGTGGCCAGGGTTAGGGATGGCGTCTTAAAGACAGTGAAGGAAGATTGAAGAGTCAAGGTGGAGGCACAGTCAGGGAAGTACATGGTGGATGCACTGGCCAAAGCCCAGGAGGTTGTAGAAAACAGCATGGAGGGCGAAAATCTAGTCATTATTCATGCTGGGGTCAATGATGTCTTGAAGGGCAAGGATCAGAACCTTCAGAGAAAGTTAGAGGTTAGGATATGTGTAAGCTCCGAAAAGCCGCTGGGCATATATGTGACCATATGCACAGTCCCAGAGGTCTAGGGGCAGCCTCGTGGAATTGAAAGGAGGGTACTAGAGGCCAATAGTGTGATCAAGGGTTTGAGCCGGCAACTCGGATACAGCGTAATGAAAGTTAACCGAGACGTGTACGAGCCCGGAGCTCGCCCCTTTGCACAGGATGGCACTCACTACAGTGGTGCAACGGGCAGGAGGATCGGTAATAGAATGGGTTGTCAAGCCACAGCTTTTTTAGGGGGACCCGGAACCCTGGGGCCAACAGTGTAGCCAAAGACAGTTCTAGAGAGGCAAAAATATCCACGCCACACGGAGTCCGTGGGAGAAAAAATCGACGTAAGCACAAGGGCCGAGTTAAGTCAGACGTAGGCTATATTAACATGTAGGGTGGCAGGAATAGGTTAAAGTGGGAAGAGATAGAAGAGCAGTTGAGGCAGGAGGAGCTGATGGTATACGGGGTTGTGGAGACACATCTTCGGGACCTGGAGCAACCACCCTGCAATCCGGACTACGTATGGGAATATTGCAATAGAACACAAGGCAGCAAAAAGGGGGGGGGGGTGGAATCGGTGGATTTATACATAAGAGCATGGGTTGGCAAAGAGTCAAGCAGGGATGCAAGGAACATTTATGGTTAAGAGGGAAAGTAGCTGGGCAGATGACACTCCTTGGTTTGGTGTACTTGTGGACGGGAGCAAAGGCCAGAGAGGAAAACCAGGCAATGGTAGAGTGTATATCAAAAGACATTCAAGAGTTAGGAGGAGAGTGCGAGATAATTATAACAGGAGATATGAATGCGCACATAGAAGATATAGATGGGTTTACCGACCCGACAGGCAAAATGATCATGGATATGTGTGAAAGGCTTGATTTGATAATTTGCAACGGTACCGAAAAGTGTGAAGGGGCAATATCATGGGAGGTAGGAAGGCTGCAGTCAACGATAGATTATGCACTGTTGTCACATAGGATCTATGATAAGCTCAGGGGAATGCACATAGATGAAGGTGGCTCCAGAAGTCTGGGTAGTGATCACAAACGTATAGAGCTAAGTTTAGGAAGAGCAGCGAAAGTGGGAAGAAGACAAGATGACCAACTACAGGAAAATTTTCATTCAGAAAGGCAAATAGAAATTGCTACTAAACAAATTGAGAAAGTAATCACTGAAGATAACAAAACTGTGTGAGCATACACAAATCTAACTAGACTGTTTGGGCTAGGGCTTGCTAAGGCACGTGACAAGTCACCCCGAAAAGGAAGACACAAGCCCAAGAGTTGGTGGGATGAGGAAGTTAAGAGAGCCATAGCAAAACGTCAGGAAGCTCCTAGCGAACACAGACATGCGAAGCAACGGGGTGAACCGACAGATGATGTTGAAAGAAAATGGGAAATCTTTCTAAGCGCTAGAAGGGAAGCGTCCCTCCTGATCAATGAAAAGATTAGCAGAAAGGGTGCTCAGTGGCTGGCAGAAGTACATAAAAAGGACAGAAAGACAGCTGCGAAATTTTGGAACCATCTAAACTCCCTAAGAAATTAAACAAACCTAGAGCAGAAGTTTATAACTACAGCTCAATGTGCTAGGCTAGAAGGGGACGAAGCTATTGAATATATAAGAGCAAGGGTGACAGAAAAATTTTAACAAAAAAGTGCCTTATGCACCACAATAGACAAGGATGGATCAAGTGGCGCAATGGCTCCATTTTCATAAGAAGAGTGGGACAAGGCTGAGAAAAGGGTTCCTAGTAGTACATCAACAGGCCCAGATGTCATTCCAATTATGCTGATAAAGACATTAAGTCCGAAGTCTAAGCAGACTTTGAAGGAGGTAGTGAGCAAAATAATAATCGATGGAGAAGTTCCCGATGGATGGAAACTTATCAGGGTGAGCATGATCTATAAAGGAAAGGGGGACAAAGATGACATAAATAACTACCGTCCTATAACAGTGACATCGGTGGTCTACAGGCTGGCGATGCAGATTATAAAGGAAAGACTGCAGGCATGGATAGAAGATGATGGGGTGCTGGGGGAACTGCAGAATGGGTTTGCCCTCCCTATTCTATTTGCCCTCTATTTTGCCCTCCTGGTAACTAAATCCCAGTGCTTTGAAAAACTCTGCGCCATCATCCTGGACTATAGGGTGAAGCCCTTTACAGAACATTATCAAGTGTTCGGTAGTTTCTTCTTCCTCTCCACACGCACTGCATACCGTGTCTACCCCTTCGTACTTGGCCCGATATGTCTCTGTTCGCAGTACTCCCGTCCTGGCCTCAAACAGTAGAGAACTACCCCGAGTATTATCATAGATCCTTTCCTTGGCAATTTCTTCTCTAAAATTTCGATAGATATCTAGTGCGGACTTCTTAATCATACCAATTCTCCACATGTCAGTCACCGTTTCCTTCACTTTCTTCTTAACCGATAGTTCTTTTTGGTTTGGCCACCTGCTGTTCTCTAAGTATTTACCAGTCAATTTCCTGGTTCGCTTCCTCCATTTTGCATCGACATTCTTCATGTACAAGTAGCTGAATACCTTCCTAGCCCAACGCTCCTCCCCCATTTCTCTCGATCGCTTCTCGAATTTTATCTTGCTGCTAGCTTCCCTGCCCTCGAATGATGTCCATCCCATATCACCTTGTAATCTCTGATTCGGTGTATTCCCGCGAGCTCCTAAAGCAAGCCTACCTATTCCACGTTGATTAATTTCTAATCTTGCTAGAACTTCTGATCTCATGCACAAGACCGCATTGCCGAACGTCAGCCCAGTAACCATGACCCCTTTCCATATTCCTCTCACAACATTATACCTATTGTAATTCCACAGTGCCCTATTTTTCATTACTGCTGCATTCCTGTTACCTTTAGTCGTCACGTATATTTCGTGTTCCCTCGGGTACTCGGTCCCATTGCTTATCCATACGCCCAGATATTTGTATTTACCTGTTATCTCTAGCGTGACCTCCTGTATTCTAAGCTCACCACCTTCATTGTCATTGAAAATCATGATTGCTGATTTTTCCTTACTGAATTTAAAATCTAACCTATCTCCCTTATTACCGCAGATGTCCATCAATCTCTGCAAATCTTCCTTGTTGTTGGCCATTAGCACTATATCATCTGTGTACACTAATGCTGGTAGTGCCTGATCAATGAGGGTGATCAATGAGGGTAAGGATCAATGAGGGGAATGATGGGTAGTACTCCATGGGTAGTACACATTTGTCTAATCTTCGTACTTCTGGCCTGCCTTTGGCTCCGTGTGTGTTCGTGTGGCTTGGAGCTGTTTTCTTACGAAACAAGTATTAGCAAATGTTCAGCGGTTGCGCTTCACCATTTTATTTTGTAAGACTTACTTCTCAAATTGGCTCACGAAGTTCAAAAGGGCTTAATCTTTCTTTCAAAACAAAACCGAAACACAGCAATAAATGGAGCCGCAAATACGATTCGCCGCCCGCAACAACGTTTCTAGAACTAGGTAAGTTGCAAAACTGAGCGGTGTTGCGCGGCGCCGCCGCTGCCAGCGACAAATGTGGCGCTGCTGTCGCATCCTGATTCACTCACTGCATGCTCGCTCATGTCACTCCCGTAACCTCCGTCGGCTCTGCATGTTGCAGTGCGTCTTTATTCGTGGAGGCTTCTTTCTGCGTGAAAAATTTTATGCTTGAGCGCACCCTGTTCTGCTTTGTACGTGTTGCGTGTTTTCATCATGCCCAGATGTTGCGTTCTCGGCTGTAGAGTAGCTACAGGAAATGAGAGACACCACATTTCTTTTGTCACTACAAAACTGCGCGAAAAATCGACAAGAAACAGAGAAGGCACACACACAAGCGCAGACTAGCAACTGACAGTTTATTGAAAGAAAACACTTATATACCTAAAGAAAAACATGACGTGAAAGATTGATTTACCAACTCGCCCAGCGTTCAGTACTCTTAAGTAATTTCTTTTGTGCCCACGTTTACCTGAGCAGCGAGAGGTATGAGACCACGCTATTCCTCGTGCGGATAAGAAACTGCCCAGCACCTCACGTGTGTGTGATATACTCTTTCATGAGAAGGACATCCTGAAGACTTTCACTCACGTCATATGGTAAGAAGGTACAAATCGCAAGAGGAAAGTGGGACCTCGTCGAAGGATGCGTTCCACGAATATTCCCGAATTTACCTGCTTACCTTGCCCGCTTACATTTGTTGCGGGGCCCGCGACGAAGAAGCGAAAGCTGCCCGATAGGAGTGGGGTCTTTTCCAGAATACCATCGGCGAAAAAGAATAGACTATCTCCGAGCACTGAGCTCGAAGACAGTGAAATAAGTCCCGACATGCCGTCAACTAGTGGCGTCATTTCGCTTAAAGACACAGAAAACGTTCGTTTGCATGCTGGCGGAAAGTTGTTGAGGATGGCGAGACAAGATGTCTTGTGGTGTTTCTAGGGCTCAAAAAAAAAAAAAAAAGAGCGCTATTTGTGGAGAAATGCGTTTTCGTCGCAGAAGACATAACAGTCACCTTTAGCAGCCGTCACAATCGCTTAGCCAAGTCGCCTGGCAATGCAGATACCATCACCCTATGGGCCGAACTTCTGGAACACATAGAAAAGCTGCAAGTGTGTTCATTTTGTCCTAATGCGTGAATAGGCAGACTCGTGAGTAATGACAACGAAGTGCTCACCGATACCCCAAAGTGTGGTCTCTGCTAGAAGCTTTCGCTGCAGCTGTGTTAAAAGATTTCATTAGAGGAACTCTGTAAGAAGCAGAGGGAAGACATACTCAAGAAAATGGCCGCACGCGTAGCATTTCGACCGTCTAAGTTGCTAAAGAATGTGACTGACATGAAAAAAAAAAAAAGCTGACTACATAACCAGACAAAAGCCACGAGATTGCGCCACATAGTTGTAATTTATTTTCAAGCACAAAAAACACATCCACAAAAAAGGATGCCAGACATTTTAATGGCATTTTTCGCGTCTAAAAATTTATTGCGAACGTACACTAACTAGCAACTAACCGACAACTCGTATGCCATGCTATATATATCAAGCATTGTTTATTGTGGGCAGTTCAGAAAACCATAATTATACTGTATTTGCCTTACACCGCTTAATATTACGCAGTATTAAGTTTCTGCGGCAGCACAACAAATCTCGATAATATACTGTTGGCAAAGCTCTTGCAAAACGGCCGCCACGGCGTCTTGCCACGACGACTTCGCGTTTTCGTCTGCTAGCGTAAGCTTGTTGCGCCGCCAGCGTCACCAAACCGGAAGCTGTCCCGGCGCCGTGTGACGAGGATTCTGACGCGGGGAGTTTTGCAACTTACCTAGTCTAGAAACGTTGGCCCGCAAGTACTAAGACTAGGCAAATGTGTGTACTACCCATCATTCCCATGGTCGACGACTCGCTTGCTGGATTTCGGGCTGACCGATCGCGCGCTTGCGACCTCCGGCGTCAGCGTGGCTCTGGCCGACTGGGCTCGCCCTACGTCACCTCCTGCCGCCGACGACCTTCCACCTCCGACGACAGTGCAGCTCTGACTTACTGGACTTGCTCTACGCCATCCACCGACGCCGAAAGGAGCTCTCGCAGGTGCGCCCCGTCCTCGGACTCCAGTGACCGTGCTCCCATCTTTCCTATCTCTTCTATCCCCTCATTTTGTCGTCTCTCGCTCTGGCTTACCACCTCACGTCTCTTCCTCTCTTCTCCTTCTTCGGCTTTCCTACATCTTTACTCCTATCCTTTTCATCCCTCCTCACCCCCATCCCTCGTGAGCTACTGTGGCGGTGTCGCTCACTGAAGCAGACAATAACGGGGCTCACTTTTCTCTTCTTTTCTCTTTTTAAGAATCACTTCTCTCCCATGGTCGCTGAACGATAGATGGGTGGATGGATGGATGGATGGATATGGCTGTACCCGGACGGTGGCTAGCGCCACCAAGCCGTAATACCTAATGAACCAAAAACTATATTTATTTTTTTTCCTTAAAAAGTGAGTTTGAGGATTCGTACTTTGCAGTGAAGAGTTTAATTTTCACTCGTGCCTTGACTTTAGCCACCAATCAGATAACCTCCTTCTAGTTAAGTCTACCCGCTTAAACTTTATTTTGCCCTCCCGGTCCCTAAACCCCAGTGCTTTGAAAAACTCTGCGTCATCATCCTGAACTATAGGGTGAAGCCCTTTACAGAACATTATCAAGTGTTCGGCAGTTTCTTCTTCCTCTCCACACGCACTGCATACTGTGTCTACCCCTTCGTATTTGGCCCGATATGTCTTGGTTCGCAGTACTCCCGTCCTGGCCTCAAACAGTAGATAACTACCCCGAGTATTATCATAGATCCTTTCCTTGGCAATTTCCTGCTTAAAAGTTCAATAGATCTCTAGTGCGGACTTCTTAATCATGCCCATTCTCCACATGTCAGTCTCCGTTTCCTTCACTTTCTTCTTAACCGATGTTGGTTTGGCCACCTGCTGTTTTCTAAGTATTTACCAGTCAACTTCCTGGTTCGCTTCCTCCATTTTGTATCGACATTCTTCATGTACAAGTAGCTGAAAACCTTCCTAGCTCAACGCTCCTCTCCCATTTCTCTCAATCGCTTCTCAAATTTTATCTTGCTGCTAGCTTCCCTGCCCTCAAATGATGTCCATCCCATATCACCTTGTACTCCCTCATTTGTTGTATTCCCGTGAGCTCCTAAAGCAAGCCTACCTATTCCACGTTGCTTAATTTCTAATCTTGCTTGAACTTCTGATCTCATGCACAAGACCGCATTGCCGAACGTCAGCCCAGGAACCATGACCCCTTTCCATATTCCTCTCACAACATCATACATATTGTAATTCCACAGTGCCCTATTTTTCATCACTGCTGCATTCCTGTTACCTTTAGTCGTCACGTATATTTCGTGTTCCCTCAGATACTCGGTCCCATTGCTTATCCATACGCCCAGATATTTGTATTTATCACGATCTCAGCGCCAGAGTGCCCTCTAGTTAATATTGAGAAACTGTATTGGAAAAAAGCGCCGCGCTCATCACACCTCCCCAATCTAGCCACCCTATCCTAGACTTCCTGTGCCTTCCGGATTATCGGTTGCACGGAGGAAGGAAAGGTAATGAGAGGGCATGCCCAGCCGGCGCAGGGCGTAAAAAATGTGGCGGATATTACGTCACGCGTGGCCATATTCACTAGGCACAATGGCGGCGTTTTGTTATTATTGATGTAGGGCAGTGCGGCACCGTTCAGGCGCTCCAGCGGCGGTGTGTGCGTTTTCATGGGCCTCGCACCTAACCGTGGCGTACTGTAGGTATTCAACAGCATCCATTATTTGTGCCGCATTGTTAGCTACGCGATTTTCCTCGGGTGGTGGTTGTAACCAGGTGTCTGAACTAGAAACCACGGAACGAGCGCGCGTATACGCACTCCGAATTTGCAGCGTCCGTCAAAATTATGCTGAAAAGCCATCATAGAAAATAACGACTGTGCTCAAGAATTTGTTCAATAAATGCGTTGCAGGTTAGTGACAGTTATGCGGTGTTGCTTTTTATGACAACGGACGATGCATTTGCGGTCCGCAGGCCCTTATTGAGACTGTAATCTAATCTTGCTTTTCATGTTCCTTCACAGTTACCGGTTGGCGGTTGGCGCTGAGCTCTGTTCCAGATAAGGAAGACAGAAACAAGCGCCTTCTCTTTATTTCCCTCTAATGGCTAGCCACTTATCCCGGAGACAGCTTCCCTCGCATTTGGCTGGCTTTCCCTGCCGTCCTTGGCGGCTGTGTCGACGCGTGAAGCTTCCCGCGGACATTTTCTCACGCATTCCTTCGGCTAACTTTCCCACCTTTCGCCCTAACGTGATCCTGGTCTGCGTTCTCCGTAGCTACTAGTGCGCGTGAATCACACTGGAGACGTGTTCCCACGCACTTTCTTGTGGTCTTCGCTGCTTTCGTCCGAATGAAATCATGGTCTTTAGGATATCCGTAGGAACTAGTGCATGTCGGACAAAAGAGGGGCGAAAACAAAGAGGTTGGCGCAAACTCAACGGGCTGCCACGCACACAAGCTCCACTGACGCCGACTTTACTGGCATAATTACGGACCTCCGGGTTTATTGCAGGGAAGACATTTTTTTCTTTTTTTATCGTTGTGTCTAGCCCATAGCCTGACCGAAAATTTCATAAAACTTAAAGAGAAGCGCAAAAGGGGAAAAAAGTGACCTGAAAGAAGCTGTACAAATTTCGGTGCCTGGTTCGTCGCGCGGCAATGTCCGAAATATAATCTTTATTTTCACAAAGAACACATTAAATAAAAAAAAAGCTTAACGTGCAACTTGCCGTGTTTATCGTTAACGCCGGCAGTGCAAAAGTACAAAAGCCATACGCAGAGATTTCGTCAACCATACCGCAGCAAGACAGCGTGTTGAAATCCGTTCCGTTAGTTTCGGATAGCACCGACGCACGCGGCGCGCAGGCCACGTGCTTTTTGAGACAGAGAGGGAATCGCTCCTTCTGCTTCGCATTCACATGTAAACAAGAGAGGAGAATTTTCCTAGTCAATATGGCCGACTTCCGGCTTCATCGCAGCTTCACACCTTTCCTTCCTCCGTGGCAGCTTCACAACGAGTGACGTCAGGGCCTCTCCTTACTTTGGAAGCGGCGGTCGTCGGAAATACGGTGGCGGCGCCACTCAAGTAGGGGTGTCTAGGGATGTAAAAATTAAACCCTTCACTGCAAAGTACGAATCCTCAACCTCACTATTTAAAGAAAAAAAGAGAGATAAATCTAGTGGTTAGTTTATTAAGTATTACGGCTAGGTGGCGTTAGCCGCTGCCCGATCTAAAGAATACAGCCACATCCATCCACCCATCCATCTATGTCTTTAAATAGGTTTTTACGTTTTTGGAGCTTATATGCAACAAAAATAACGTAAAAATTTTTAAAAAGGCGTAAATGCAATTATAATTAACCCTAAGTTAGTGACGCCGTCATTCAACGAGCAAGTTTTTAATAAGAGGCATCCTCTGAAATTAGTTGCAAACGCCGAAATGGCCGATATTAAAGGCCAAGTACAAAGACCCTACCCCTACGTAGGCAGCGCTGCCACAGATGACCGGCGTTTCGTGCTCATCCGGCAGGCACGGGAAATCTAGGAGGCGTTGCCACGGGCCTAGTAGTACTTGGTAGGTGTTCTGTGGTACTTGCGCATACCTGGTAGTACTTGCGCACTCGGCATGTATAATGGTGTTATCGAGCCATCCATAGTAAGTTTCCTCATTTCTTTATTACTGATGTAGGTATTGAATGCCATGATGGTGCTGGAAGTTATACATAGCGTGCACGTGCGTCACGCAGCGCCTCTTCGTCACTTCCTAATTGCGCCACGGACATGCCGGGCACCTACAGACTCCGTCGCCTACCGCTGCCGTGTTGTCTCCTCGTGTTTGCGCCCGTTTAGTTTTGCCTCACGATGCACGTTTGAGGGCTGCTAGTGGTGCAAGTTGATTGAGTAGTCTCCGAAGAGGAAGCAGAGCTTCGGGGTGTTTCTTCGCCGAAAGTTATTACCTAAAATTGAGAACGAACATTTTGATTTTCCGAAAAGTACCGGCGTGTTTAGCTGGCGCGGATTAACTAAAAAAACTGCTTGAAGAAACTCGGTGATATTTGCGTCTTCAGGTGTAACTTTATTCCGGGTAAGTGCCGTAGCCAAGCTTCACCTGCCAACAGAGATGGCTTACCAAGATGCTGTACATACAAACTTGTCCGCGACCACTGCGTGCGCAATCGGAGTGTCAGGGAGGCGGTTAAAATCGTGATGGCGAACGCGGAAATTCGGGTATTGCCACGGAGGAAGGAAACTTTTCCTTCCTCCGTGGCAATAACCGAATCGTGGGTTATTTCATTGAAACAAACTGAAAAAGGATGCGAAACAATATTAGTTCACTTTGAAGTATAGCCGATAGGTTCGAGTTGGGGGGTCAGGATTTTGAAAAATTGGTCGATTCCCTAACACGGTAACACATTTTTAGGGACTCAACTTTACATTAGCGTACAAGAATAGTAAAATGCAAGGTAAAAATGGTGTCAAAACATACGCGAACAAAAAAAGTGATGACCGGCATTACCACCACACGAGGTCTCTATCTGCCTCGCATAATATTTTCCTCGGCTGTTTCCACAAATTTCAATCAAAGAGGCCCAACATCAGCACTGTTTAAAACATTTGGGGGGAGGGGGGGGGCTGCTACTTTGGTGGCGTGGGCTGCAGCAATATATTGATATTAATATTATATCTCTTGTAAACTTGCCTAGCTCTGCGCGAATCGTTTTCATTGGGAACTGCTGCGCTTCGCTCATCCACTCTTAAAATTGCGGCTCGAGAGACTTTGGGCTTTCACTTGTTCTTGGGCCACGCAATTTGTAGTGTTTGTAGTGAACGCGAGATAATGGGCCCTCGTAGGTCGTGGCGGGCAGCCGGTGTACGTGGTGGCTGGTATACGTGTCGCACATCTTGATTTTCTGTTCTTGTATCGAGTGAACAAACGAGGCCTTCCTGATCCAATGAGTTCAATAAACTACGACAACAAAAAACCACAATGCTTTTCTTTCAACACCGCACACAGCGACGGATGACAAGCCCCCAACAAATCGCGCTGCAGCACGCGTACTGCCGTAGGTACCCAGGGAGGTAAGTAAGTAAGTGTTCCTATTTCCTTTTGATACAGGGCAGGCGTTTCATGCGACACAGGAATAAAGTTAGTAATAAATAAATAAATAATTGGTCTGTTCGTGCACTAGCCAGGCATCACGATAGTTTCCTGTGTGCACGCACGAACATGATGGATGAATGGATGTGGCTGTACCCTTTAGATCGGGCGGCGGCTAACAACACCTAGCCGTAATACTTAGTGAACTAACCACTAGATATATCTTTTTTTCTTCCCCTCTAAATAGTGAAGTTGAGGACTGGTATTTTGCAGTGAAGGGTTTAATTTGCACTCGTGCCTTGACTAGCCACCAATCAGATAACCTTGTAGTTAATTCTACCCGCTTAAAGTCTATTTTGCCCTCCCTGTTCCTAAACCCCAGTGCTTTGAAAAACTCTATGCCATAATCCTGAACTATAGGGTGAAGCCCTTTACAGAACATTATCAAGTGTTCGGCACTTTCCTCCTCCTCTCCACATGCACTGCATACCGTGTCGACCCCTTCGTATTTGGCCCGATATGTCTCGGTTCGGAATACTCCCGTCCTGGCCTCAAACAGTAAAGAACTACCCCGAGTATTATCGTAGATTCCTTCCTTGGCAATTTCCTGCTTAAAAGTTCGATAGATCTCTAGTGCGGACTTCTTAATCATGCCAATTCTCCACATGTTAGTCTCCGTTCCCTTTACTTTCTTCTTAACCGATTGTTTTTCTTGGTTTGGCCACCTGCTGTTTTCTAAGTATTTACCAGTCAATTTCCTGGTTCGCTTCCTCCATTTTGTATCGACATTCTTCATGTACAAGTAGCTGAAAACCTTCCTAGCCCAACGCTCCTCCCCCATTTCTCTCGATCGCTTCTCGAATTTTATCTTGCTGCTAGCTTCCCTGCCCTCGAATGATGTCCATCCCATATCACCTTGTACTCCCTGATTTGGTGTATTCCCATGAGCTCCTAATGCAAGCCTACCTATTCCACATTGCTTAATTTCTAATCATGCCTTAACTTCTGATCTCATGCACAAGACCGCATTGCCGAACGTCAGACCAGGAACCATGACACCTTTCCATATTCCTCTCACAATATCATACCTATTGTAATTCCACAGTGCCCTATTTTTCATCACTGCTGCATTCCTGTTACCATTCGTCGTCACGTATATTCTGTGTTCCCTTAGGTACTCGGTCCCATTGCTTATCCGTACGCCCAGATATTTGTATTTATCTGTTATCTCTAGCATGACTTCCTGTATTCTAAGCTCACTAACTTTGTTATCATTAAACTCATGACTGCTGCTTTTTCCTTACTGAATCGGAAATCTAACCTATCTCCCTCATTACCGCAGATGTCCCTCAATCTTTGCAAATCTTCCTTGTTGTCGGCCATTAGCACTATATCATCTGTGTACACTAATGCTGGTAGTGCCCGATCAATGAGTTTTCCTTGTTTGACGAAAGAAAGGTTGAAGCCAAATCCACTTCCCTCTAATTTGGCCTCTAATCCTTGTAGGTACATCATGAATAATAAGGGTGACAGGGGACACCCCTGCCTAAGCCCCCGTTTTACCTCTGCAGGCTTGGATACCTGTTTTTCCCACTTTATAACTACCTTGTTACCTTTATAGATATCCTTCAAAAGATTAGTGACTACATGTTCCACGCCTAGTGTGTCCAGTATTCCCCACAATTCCTCTTGAAGCACGCTATCGTACGCTCCCTTGATATCCAGAAATGCTAGCCACAGGGGCCTCTGCTCCTTTTCTGCTATTTCGATGCACTGCGTCAGTGAGAACAGATTGTCTTCCAACCTCCTGTGTTTCCGAAACCCATTCTGCAGTTCCCCCAGCACCCCCTCATCCTCTATCCATGCCTGCAGTCTTTCCTTTATAATCTGCATCGCCAGCCTGTAGACCACTTATGTCACTGATATAGGACGGTAGTTGTTTATGTCAGCTTTGTCCCCCTTTCCTTTATAGATCATGCTCATCCTGCTAAGTTTCCATCCATCGGGAACTTCACCATCGATTATTGTTCTGCTCACTGCCTCTCTCAAAATCTGTTTAGGCTTCGGACCCAATGTCTTTATCAGCATAATTGGAATGCCATCTGGGCCTGTTGATAGACTACTTGGAACCCTCTTTTCAGCCCTTTCCCACTCTCGTGAAAATAGAGCCATTGCACCACTTGATCCATCCTTGTTTATTGTGGTGCATAAGGCACCTCTTTGTTGAAATTTTTCTGCCACCCATGTTCTTGTATATCCAATCGCTTCGTCCCCTTCTAGCCTAGCACCTTGAGCTGCAGCTATAAACATCTGCTGTAGGTTTGTTTCATTTCTTAGGGAGTTTAGATGGTCCCAAAATTTCGCAGCTGCCTTTCTGTCCTTCTTATGTACTTCTGCCAGCCACTGTGCCCCTTTCTTCTAATCGTTTCATTGATCAGAAGGGGTGCTTCCCTTCTACAGCTTAAAGAAATGTCCCATTTTCTTTCAACATTATCTGTCGGTTCACCCCGCTGCTTAGCATGTCTGTGTTCCCTAGAGGCTTCCTGACGTTTTGCTATGGCTCTCTTAACTTCCTCATTCCACCAGTTCTTGGGCTTGTGTCTTCTTTTCTGGGGTGACTTGTCACGTGCCTTAGCAAGCTCTAGCCCAAAAAGTCTAATTAGATTTGTGCATGTACACACTGCTTTATTATCCTCAGTTATTATTTTCTCAATTGGTTTAGTAGCAATTTCTATTTGCCTTTCTAAATGAAAATTTTCCTGTAGTTGCTCATCTTGGCTCCTTCCCACTTTTGCTACTCTTCCAAATTTTAGCTTAATACGTTTGTGATCACTACCCACACTTTGGAGGCACCTTCATCTATGTGCATTCCCCTGAGCTTATCATGCATCCTATGTGACATCAGTGCGTAATCTATCATTGACTGCAGCCTTCCTACCTCCCATGATATTGCCCCTTCACACTTTTCGGTACCGTTGCAAATTATCAAATCAAGCCTTTCACACATATCCATGATCATTTTGCCTGTCGGGTCGGTAAACCCATCTATATCTTCTATGTGCGCATTCATATCTCCTGTTATAATTATCTCGCACTCTCCTCCTAACTCTTGAATGTCTTTTGATATACACTCTACCATTGCCTGGTTTTCCTCTCTGGCCTTTGCTCCCGTTCACAAGTACACCAAACCAAGGAGTGTCATCTGCCCAGCTACTTTCCCTCTTAACCATAAATGTTCCATGCATCCCTGCTTGACTCTTTGCCAACCCATGCTCTTATGTATAAATCCACCGATTCCACCCCCCCTTTTTGCTGCCTTGTGTTCTATTGCAATATTCCCATACGTAGTCCGGATTGCAGGGTGGTTGCTCCAGGTCCCGAAGATGTGTCTCCACAACCCCGTATACCATCAGCTCCTCCTGCCTCAACTGCTCTTCTATCTCTTCCCACTTTAACCTATTCCTGCCACCCTACATGTTAATATAGCCTACGTCTGACTTAACTCGGCCCTTGTGTTTATGTCGGTTTCTTCTCCCACGGACTCCGTGTGGCGTGGATATTTTTGCCTCTCTAGAACTGTCTTTGGCTACATTGTTGGCCCCAGGGTTCCGGGTCCCCCTAAAAAAGCTGTGGCTTGACAACCCATTCTATTACCGATCCTCCTGCCCGTTGCACCACTGTAGTGAGTGCCATCCTGTGCAAAGGGGCGAGTTCCGGGCTCGTACACGTCTCGGTTAACTTTCATTACGCTGTATCCGAGTTGTTGGCTCAAACTCTTGATCACACAATTGGCCTTCGGTACCCTCCTTTCAATCCCACGAGGCTGCCCCCAGACCTCTGGGACTGTGCATATGGTCACATATGCCCAGCGGCTTTTCGAAGCTTACACATCCCAACCTATAACTTTCTCTGAAGGTTCTTATCCTGGCCCTTCAACACATCATTGACCCCAGCATGAATAATGACTAGATTTTCGCCCTCCATGCTGTTTTCTACAACCTCCTGAGCTTTGGCCAGTGCATCCACCATGCACTTCCCTGACTGTGCCTCCACCCTGACTCTCCAATCTTCCTTCACTGTCTTGAAGACGCCATCCCTAACCCTGGCCACGTTAGAGTCCCCCACCATTAGGACCCTTCTACGCTCCAATCGCTGTCTTCCTGTTTGTGATGGCGCCCCTGTTTGCTTCACCTGTTTCTCTCTCTGCCGTCTGTCATGTGTTTCTGCCCTGCTAGAAGACTGCCGCGCCACCGAGCTGTATGTTCTTGGAGCCTCCGTGTTGTGGCTAGATACTGCGGCCCCTTGACCTCCCTTTTCGCCTGTTCCTCCCCGCCTGTCGCCTTCTCCGTTACGCACGCCTTTTGTCTCGCACCGTTCAGGGCAGGGGCAAATTGCCATTAGCTCCTTTACCCGCTGCTCGAGCTCGGTCCGCCCTTCGCATTCTTTTCGAAGGTCACCCTTCATTTGCTCTAATAGGCTGGTGGTAGCCTCCTCCCTCTCACGTGACGCTCCGAGCTGTTTTTGGAGTTCTATCCTCTGCTCCCGTTCCGCCCTAAGCTCCCCCCGAAGCCCCTTGATGCTAGCCTCCATGCGCTGCACGGTCGCCTTCAGTGCCTCGCACAGCCTTCACAAGAAGCTCGGCTTCTGGGCGTCGGCCAAACTCGAGAATTCTGTCTCGTCCAAGTAGCACCAGCGCTTGCATTCTTCTCACTGCACCAGCTCACTCTCGCCCGTGGTTTTCCTAGCCTTCTTAGCCATCGCCCCCCCCCCCCCCCACCCTCCCGTCCATCGGACCAACGTTGCCCGTGTCCCACACCTACAGTACTCGCAACGCAAGTTATTGATTAGGAGAAAAAAAATAATAGTGGTGTTCACAAACACAAAGAAATAAAGGAAAACTTATCTCTTGTTGCGCGCTGCTCCTGCACCAACGGACCTGCTCGACCTTGCAGAACCTGCAAACCTCCCCCACACGACCTGCAACTCATGCACCCACACGAGCGCCCAACTGTTTGGTGAAAGTCGAGCCAAGCCAAGACAAGCCGTGTTTCGCGCCTGCACCATTCACTTGGTTTAAGCCTGGATGTTTACGTGTTGGATCACTTTAGTTTGCCCCGACTTATCGAAACCGGCCGATGGTCAGCCGGTGCGCGGGGTTGAAGAAGAGTAGGGTGTGTGGGGCGTTTCCCTGGCCGGTGTGTTTTCGGCCCCTCTGTTAAGCCGGTCCCAGCGTAGCAGGAGAGTCTTCGTGGAATTTACCCGGTTGAAATGGGTTTTATCTGTTTGGCCCGACAGTCCCAAAAGTTCCGGCAGACTTGGCGAGGTGCGGGGCACATTGTGCAGATGCGGGCAAGCCTGTAGAACATGGGTGATTGTTTCTTCGGCTGCTCCACACAGGTGGCACGTCGGGTCGGAGTCGAGAAAAGAGTTCATGGCGTCGTTGTTGAGTCGCCATAGAACCTGTGCGAGCTTGGAACAGTAGTGCACTCGATTTGTCTCCTCTGTAATGAGGTTCGGTGCCGGTACCAATTTATGTGATGCGTAACACGATAGGCTGCGTCTCTTGGTGACCGCTTTATGCCTGTTGTCCGTGCTGATCTGGGTGATCCAATCGCTCACTTCCTGGTGCCATTCACTTTCTGTTTTGGTTTGTTGGAGCCTTGGGTTTGAGCCGAATTTCAATTCTAATGTTGCAAGTTGTTGCATCCAGAGAGTTCTAATGGCTTTGTATTGCAGGTGCAGGTATATTCCTCTGCTGAAATAGGTTTTTGGCAGGAATTTCAGTCTAACCATGTATTGGAATTTCGACCTTGCCTCTCGAATTTCAAAAGGTGGCCACCCCATTTCACCTGTTATGGCAGCATTTGGTGTACAGAAATTTCCCCCCAGCAACCACCATACCAGTTCGTTTTGATGTCTGTTTAAGCACTTCAAGGTTTCCGTTGGATATATGATTGCGTCTATAGCATGCAGTTGTTGCTGGCACAGTGAGCGTTTTCCACAAAACTCGACCAACCGAGTATGGGTTGTATGAGTGTCGGGAAAGATGCCGCATCCTGCCTTTTGGGCAGTTCGATTTCTTTGTAACCAATGTGGAATGTTGTTGCAAGTAATCTTTTTTGTCCGATATTTCAATTCCGAGGTATCTATAAGTTGTCCTCTTCTTTATACGGTTTCCTTGCAGTGTGAATGTCACTTCATCAGAGTCTGAGTTCAGGACCATCCATTGAGTCTTTTCGGTATTGCGATTTTCGGTGTTGAACTTGAGGGGGTCCTCGGTCGCAATTCGTGAGCAGATATTTAAGGAGTCCTGTTGGTATGTTGCCGACTCAGCCAGAAGTACAATGTTATCGGCAAATGCCAAACATGAGATTTTTGTGTATTCCTCTCAATGATCTGTTGTTATTGTCGATAGTCTCAGTACAGGTCCCTTTTCATTAAGTGTTTCCAAAAGGTTATTTATATATATATTAAATAGGGTTAATGATAATGGGCATCCCTGCTTTAGACTCGCTTTTAAGGTCACTTTTTGGGATTCGTGGCCATGTAATTCATAGATTGCAGTGCAGTCCTCGTAGAGTGCCTTCAGCAGTTCTGTAAATTCTTTATCCAGAGGCACTTCATCAAGCTTTTGTCATAGTTTCGCATGTGAGACCGAATTGTAGGCTTTTTCAGGTCTAGGAAGGCGAGGTAGAGTTGTGACTTTTTTTCGCGTTTCATTTCTATCACTTGAGTGAGAGTGAAAATATGGTCATTTGTGCGTCACCAGGGCCGAAAGCCATTTTGTGATTCACAGAGTATGTTGCTTTTTTCGCTATAGGTTTGTATTCTGCAATTTAAAATTGTGCTGAAGAGTTTCAAGACGTTGCTGAGCACTGCTATTGGGTGATAGACATTGATGTCATTTTCTGCTTTTCTTTTGCCTTTGTGGGTGAGTTGTATACGAGCTTTTTTCCATGTTTCTGGTATGTCATAGGTTTCGAGAATGTTGTTGAAGCAGTTGAGTAGCATTTCTCGGGAATTTGTACGTAGAGCTTTCAGAAATTCATTTGGAATATCTTCGACGCCAGATGCTTTCTGGTTTTATATGGCACCGATGCGTCTTTTTAGTTCTCCTTTTGAGATTTTCCTGTTTAAAGTTCCGGCTTTTTGCTGTTCTGTAGATCGGCCTTCTGTTGTGTTATTTGTGAGCCGGTGCACTGGCATGTCGTAAGCTGCTTGTACAGATCTAAAATGCTGCATCATGTATTGTTCTATTTTTTCTTTTGCGTGGGTACTGGTTCCATCCCATGTTTGGAGAGAGACAATATTGGGTTGGGCCTTCTTTGGTTCCATGTTCTGAATATATGTCCAGAACTTCTGGCTGTAATGTTGACGTTCTTTTCTTATTGGGTCTTCTTGTTGCTTGAATACTCTGTCTATCTTTTGCGCAACCATAATCTCGACTTTTTCTTTTTGGGCCAGGTATTTTTTCCAGATGGCATCTTTTAGGATAATGTTCTTATCTGATGTGTGTCGATGTTGTCTGGAGAGTTTTTTTCGTTCTTGTATCTCGTTTTAGTTCTTTGTCGAACCATAGTGTCATCCGTGTTCTGTTTTTTCCACTTGTTTTCCCGTTGGTGTTATTTGCCATTTCCAGACATTTTTCAATGAATTCTTTATATGTGAGGGTGTCCTCCATGGCCTCATCCAACTTTCCTGCGAAGGTTTCAAGACGTTCGTTGTCTCTCACTCTCCAGTGTGGTTTGGTCTGCTCAGTTGAATTGTTTGTATGGGCTTGTTTTTGTTTTAGGGTTACTGTAATAACCTGTAATAAATAGGTACCAGGCCATGGCGGGAGAGAGCGACAATGGCGGAAGTGACATCACATGAACCAACGTTACTTGAACCAGGTCAGTTTCGCAGCTCCCCGCGCGCGCCGGCACGAGCGGCTGACGCGTGAACTAATGGCGCTGCTGTTCCGTCTTGCTTCACATACCACGCCGCGCGTCGCGACGCGCGTGTTGCCGCTTAGACACGACAACACGTTTTCGGCGCTCGGTTGCTTCTTCGCGCCATTATTTAGTGAACTGTCGTTCCTTACGAAAGAGTTCTAACATGTGACAAGAGCGCCAATAAGCAATGCCTTATTGTTGTGCCCCGGGCCGCAAAAGCGGCTACGGAAATGACATTTATTATCATTTCTTTGAGCCACACTGGGATCGCGATGAGTTTAAAAAAAGCCACCCGCATGTTCCTGCGGAAAGAAGCCGAGTAAATGCGCCGCAGAGTGAGGGGGGGGGGGGTATCGCGTGTATGTTGCGTAATTGGGTATTGTTATTTCATCTTATTTACGGAATGATGAAGACGCGCGTCCTTCAAGGAGTGTTTGGAGGCTGATGTTGGGTTGTGCCCCACTACTGGTTGAAGGTACTGTTGCTTCCAGCGCATCTACTCGAGTCAAGCAAAGCGTAGCCAAAAATTTTTTTTGGGGGGGAATCGGGAGTGGGGCACCTGCTTCATTTCGGGCAAGGCACCCCCTTGAAATGGTCATTTGTTATTCTCTATGCTATCGCGAAAAAATTTCCGGGGGGGGGGGGGGGGGGGGGCATGGGCCCGGTGGCCCGGTGTACTACCTCCTGGCTATGTCTGGCATGAACACAAACTGCACTCTGTGTAACGAACCGGAAACGGTTGGACATGCTGTGAGTGAGTGCTGGGATCCGATATTCTTTTGGGATGTGGTACAAAAGACCCTGAAGAAATATCTGCCGATAACACCTCATGGCATACGTTATATTTCAATACAGAATGAGGGTGGTGTTCCATATAATATGATGCGATTACTGGGCCTTTACAGTCTCTGGATAAAATGCATGGCCGTGAGCCACGTGGATCCTAAAGCAAAATCGGCACGGGAAACTTCATTGAATGTGTAATATGTGCGCAAGATAGATCGAACGTTTATATAAACTCAAAATCGTATGCAGGTGTTTGATGAATTAGTGAAAATGAACCGTTCTTAACCGTCGAAGTGGTGCGAGTAGACCAATATGGTTTTTATGAATATCTATTTATTTATTTCTCAATAAAAAGGTTCTTAAAAGCACACGCGTGCCTGTGTAGTAGAACTCCCGCTCTCCCCGCAAACTGCCAGGGTTCGACCCCCACTCAGACCCAGAACTTTTTATATTTGCATCTTGCTCAATTTTCCAGTCGCACCCAAGATGATTATTCTTCGCTCACAACCAACGAAATCGACGCCGACGCGAGAATTTCTGCAAAACGAACTCTTTAATGCCGTCGCGTTAAATATGGGCACAGATGCTGTGCCCCAAGGATGGGCGGGTGACTCACAAGTCCGCTATATGTGAGTGACATTTTTTTGAGGCGGACGATAATGTCAAATATCATAAGTACATTATAAATGGGAAATTAAATACTTCCACCTCGAGGAAAATGGGCGCTAGTACCAAACACATTACCTCACCTTTTTCCCGGTCTGCCAGAGTGCATATCGAAGGCACATGTGACGACAAGAACAAGGAGGTCACACACACACACACTTACACACACACACACTCACTCTCTCTCTCTCTCTCTCTGGTGGGTAGGTTTTTTTATGGTAGTGCACTCTAGTTGAGGTCTGTCCACACTTCGTCGTACAGGCAGAGTAATTAATATTTGTAGTTCCCGGAAGGTGTTCATGAAGACATCGTTCAAAAGAGTTCAGTTCACGTGCTGTTGTCTTAGTCTTCAGGGGGGGGGGGGGCTTTCGGTAAGCAAAGATGGGGGTGCAGTGACCAACAATTGGCCCCTCTATAAGGGAACCCTGCGCCGCGCCGGTGTGCACGCTTTACAAGTGAAATGAGGTCGCAGAATCCATATTTTGAATTTTTTTATTTGCACATTTTACCCCTCTTGAGCTTACCCCAAGGGCTTCTAAGTCTCTAAAGGGAGGCTGGTTTCGCAAATTGTGAACGCCTCTGTGCTAAAAAAAAAATTCTCTCCTCTCGTCAGGAATGAAGAGGCACTTGTCGAAGATACTGCTCAACTGGCCCGGCAGAAAAACCTTTGGCCCATACTGCTTTATGCCAGTGTTCTTCATCTTTGGTGCTGCACTTGAGTTGGCAATGATAAAGTGGACTCCTGGTGGAAAAACCAACTTCTGTGAGAAAGTACTTTTTTTGCTTGTTGATTGCAAGGTGCAAGGTGTGGTTACATGAGGTGTTTGAATGAGGTCAGTCAGGTGGTTAGGCTCAACTGGACAGTTGCTGCCTCGATTGCAGTAAAATAAATTATATGAACTATCGTAAGCACGTAGAGGTAGTAGCTTCAGAGAAGGTTGGCTTGTGGATGCTAGGCAGACTCCCTCCCACGTTTTCCTTCTTTCCATGGGCATAAGGATCAAAAGAAATGCTGCACTGGAAGCTCTTCCAACTTTGCGGCAGCACGAGTGAAGCCAGCGTTTAGATTAAGAGCATAGCCTTCTCAAGTGATGCCTGATTAAGTGTATGTGTTCTGTTAACGTAGGTGCTAGGATAATTGTAAAATGAAAGGTCGCTGTTCCCGAGGAAAGTGTTCTTCCGATGGTTGCATGATTTAAAGGAAAACTCGGTGGGCTTGTGGTGAGCAGTTGCTGCCCTGAGAAAGACTAGTTCTTGTGTCAAATAGTATGCTCCATTCTATGTTGCGATATTTGTCACAGCAAGTACTGTAGTTATGTGGGCATTGTTCGTCACGGCAAGTTATGTTGGCAGCCCCACAAACTTTATTTTATTTTATTTTCCTCAAGGGTTTCTTGCAGAAGGGACATTACATGAGAGGTGGGCACACAAGACATGGGTAAAGGCAAAGTCGTATGTGCAACAAAACTAAAAACAGAAATTTTAGGACATAGCTGAAGCGACAGAAACAAAAAAAAAAAAAAGAGAACAGGGGGGGAGGGGTAACAGGTACATTTGTTTGTGGACACTAGATAAAAACATTTTACAGTGACAAAGGTACCACTTATAAGGTACAAAACATTGCCAAGTACACAAAATATACATACACGCCATACTAGGAAGATGACACTAGAAACCATTACACAAGAATTAGTATGGCAAGTCACACGAAAAAAAAAAAAAAAACTTATTACGGTTCAGTGATGGTTGACAGGGAATTTTTAAAGGCTTCTGCATTCTGAATGCTAACAATGGTATACGGTAGGGCGTTCCATTCCTTAGCTGTCTGAATGAAGAAGGATTTGGCAAATGTGGTAATTTTGGTACGAGGGTAATGCACTTGCATAGTGTTGCAACAATGATCAGAGAAATAGGGGCGTTGGGTGACGTAAATGCTGGATGGGGATGCATGATAGAATTTGTGGAATAATACAAGCTGTGCAGTTTTTTCGGCGTTGACTAAGAGGAATGAATGCGGCACGTTTCTTTAAGGCTGTTACACTGGTGAACGATGAGTAATCCGAAAAGGCGAATCTGGCAGCGCGGTTTTGGATGGCTTCTAGGTTTTGGATGAGATAATGCTGGTGTGGGTCCCAAATTGCTACGGCATACTCTAATTTGGGGCGTATTATTGTGGTGAAACCTAATATTTTTAAGTAGCGGGGAGCAAACTTCGGGGTTCTTTGGATATAACCTAAAGATCTACTAGCTGTTCAAATTACATCATTGATGTGGAGGGTCCATGATAGGTCACTTGAGATATGTATTCCAAGGTATTTATACGAGCTAGTCGGTTGTAGAAAACTGTTATGTAGGGCATAGTTGTACTTTAACGGATTAGTATGCCTGTGAAAAGACACTGATCTACATTTAGAAATGTTTAAACTCATTTGCCACTTGTGGCACCAATTTTGAACGGCTGTTAGGTCTGCTTGTAAAGCTATTTGATCTTCATGACTAGCGATTGTTGTGTAAACCTTCAAGATATGATCATTTGGGCATGAGAAGAGCTCACTACTTGCATAGCCACATGCCGTATTCTCCTGCATATAATGGTCATCTTGATAACTGCCTCATGTTTGGTTTTCAACACAGCTACATCTTTAAGCTTGACCTACAACAAACATACTTGATCTAAAGAACAGCTTAGTCTCAATTCATTTTAAACTTGTTATTTTTGTGAAAGTGCTCTCTCCAGAAATTGTTCATTTAAATTTTCAGGCGGGCCACTCTTGCCCATACTACGGGTCATTTGTACTTGACCTAAAAAAAAAAAATAATGGTAGTGCACGGTGGTTGCATTCAACCTTATTACTTGTTTAGTTAAAAACACAGTTTGTGATATGTATACTACATGCCAAACTTTTGTGCCATGATGTCATTGCTCAAGACATTTCTTCTCAAGGGCTCACTCCTTGCTTGTGTGTTACATTTCAGATGTGACATTTAAGAGGAGACTAGCCAAGAACATAGTCTCTCATCAGTCAAGTCAGTGATTCCGGTAAGGGCTCCCAATCTCTTTGAGAGCACACCAAGGCTTGCTTATTATGACACGTGCCATGCCTCATTTTTGTGCACTGTAGGTCAAAGTGAAGTTTTACATATGTGAACAATAAGACTAAGTTAAAGAGGCACTAAAAAAGAGAGGGATTTTTCTCATATACTATACCACAATTGCAACTGTTCCAACAAGAATGTGCTTGGTATGTGAGAAAATGCATAAAAAGGCAATTCTGGTGGAGCCTTCAAGTCCCTGCACCAACTCTCTTTGATGTCATAGATTTTGATGGTGTCTGCTAGGGCCCACACAGTTCTTAAATATGAAGCATGTTGTCTTTTCAGGTGGGCCAAAGGCTTGATGTACCAAGTTTCAGAAAATTTCATCGACTCGTTGCGACCAAAATACTGAAAGAAAAGAAATACTTGAGATAGTTCATGTTCATGTCCCAAAGTTTGTCGGGAAATTTCAGAAATGAATCTGTTACCTTCATTTTTTATTCTCTTAGTAAACCTATGATAGCAAAATTTTAGACAGCAAAGTTTTTCAAGAACAATGTATTCGTCTAAATTGAACCATTGCATTACTTTAGGGTCATTTAAAAATGTACACTATATTTGATGGATGGTAACCTAATAGCTGGTAGATTGCAAACGAAACTAATGCACAACAACTTTGGAAGGGAACAGCGCTTCGAGGTAGATAGCAGTACACTTGAGGTTGTTAAAGAGTACGTCTACTTCGGACAGGTAGTAATTGCGGAGTGGAACCACAAAATTGAAGTAACTAGAAGAATAAGAATGGTGTGGAGTACATTCGGCAAGCATTCTCAAATCATGATTGGTAGATTGCAATTATAACTCAAAAGGAAGGTATTTATAAGCTGCATCTTGCCGGTACTTACCTGCTGAGCAGAAACCTGTAGGCTTACAAGGAGGGTTCAGCTTGAATTGAAGACGACGCAGTGAGCGATGGAAAGGAAAATAATAGGTGTAACCTTAAGAGACAAGAAGAGAGCAGAGTGGGTCAGAGAACAAACCGAGGCTAAGGATGTCATAGTTGAAATCAAGAAGAGGAAGTGGACATGGGCCGGGCATGTAGCGCATAGGCAGGATAACCGCTGGTCTTTAAGGGGGCAGACTGCTCTTACACATTTTTTATTTATTTCTTCAGTGATCTTGATCAAACTGCACACAATTATGCAGTTTTTTCTGCTGATTACAAATGTTTAATTAGTTTTGCTGTAACTCATCTTATTCCTGAGATAACTTAAGTTCACCCCCCATTGTTTAAGGCCGACATAGAAAAAAAGTGTTTAATAAAAAGTGATATTTAAAATATCCTAACATAGACTAATGACTTTAGATTGAAATAATGCAAGAGCTTCCTGTTTTTAAGCCTTTCTTATTATTGTACAGTAAAATGAATGATCCATTTTCAAAAGCAGTTGGAATTGTGTTAAAATTTTGATGAGTAATTAGTTAAAAAGGTTTGTTCTCAAATCTGCTGGCATACTTGCACCCTACACACATACAGGTTTCCATTGCTAAAAGAATTATTGTTGTACCTGCCCTAGCTGCAGAAATATTGAGGCCTCAAAATTGAACTGTTGTAAATTTAGTTTTTTGAGAAAAATGAAAAAAAAAACTGAAAACACACAGCTTCTTCAAAAAGCAACAATCATGGTGCGCATGTTTTGTAATCCTCATAAACGTGCTCATGAATTCGTAGCAGAGCTTCTAACACAGGTGCCGGCAAATTATAAAGAGGCCTCGAAGTTGGTTCTCTATTTTTTTGCAGGTTCTGCATGTTAACAGCACCAAGAATCTGGACGGTTAGAATGACATTACAAAAAAATTACCACTTCCTGGTGTGTAAAAATTAGCAGAGAGATAGCAAAATACTTGCAGATACCGAATATATCAATTTTAAAAAATGATTTTTTTTTTGTCACTTTTTGGTCCCAAAGAGCAGTCTGCCTTCTTAAGGATAACTGACTGGATTCCCAGAGAAGGCGAGCGTGTTAAGGGGAGACAGAAAGTTAGGTGGGCAGATGAGATTAAGAAGTTTGCGGGTATAAATTGGCAGCAGCAAGCACAGGACCAGGTTAACTGATGGAACATGGGAGAGGCCTTTGTCCTACAGTGGACGTAGTCAGGCTGATGATGATGATGATAATATAAATGGTGAATTGTATGCGGCAGATTGGTCAGAGTGCTTTGCAGACTTCCGGTGACTGGTTATTGGATGCTCTTTGCAGTTACGGGGTTCCACAATGCCATATGGACATCCCTGGCCTGCGTTTTTACGCTTTTGTGGAGCAGCAATGCTGTCCATGTTTGCTGGAGCGCAGTGTGTTCACCAATATTACAAGCCCCTCTCTGTAAGTGGCCATAAGGAAATAATCTATGAACACTATTTCTTTTACTACTGCTGTTGAAATATAGCAATGATGATTTATTTGTGAATGTTTGTGCAAGTAATTGTTTGACGGGTGCTATTTTAGTGAAAGTTACGAATTTAATTGTTGCCAGATTATTGCTGCAATCCTTGAGTGCCAGGGACTGTCACCCAATACTCCTCGAAAAAATGGGCAACCAGTGGTAGGTTCCTTTGTGCTCCAGCTAACAGCAGTTGTGGCCAAAGTTGACATAATTTGAAGAAAAAACTGTTAACTCGTAACTTTGCATGCATTACAATATGACCGCTTAAGTTAAAATAAGCACAGTTTGGTTTCAAGGGAGCAATTATTGACAAGCATTAAAAGCAAAAGTACAGAATGAATAGAAACACTGGATGTCCTTTCATGCTTAGCCTGAAGTCCTCAGCATAGTTTCTCATAGAAAAACTTCTAAGATTGCTTGTAGGAATGCGTTGGCCACCGTGCGTGGTCGAAAGGTCCTCTCTCAAAATGAATGCCTGCATTTCATTTATTCTAAACTAAAGAGTAAATGAAATTGCTTATAGAGAAGAGGGAGGAGTCGTATTGTATGACCAGTTTTGTTTATTAAGGCAGTGCAAACGAGACATGGCGCCCTAAGAAAAAAGGCCGATTACATTGAAACATGTAAACACAGGACGCTGTAGTGTACCTTCCTTGCATTCATATCACACTTACTATACAGCTCTTCAAACAGTACAATCATGTCTCCTATACCTTCTTTGGTTTCATTATATCCTGGTTTTCATTAAGGTTCGGTCAAACAAACTTTCAAAATTTTTTTTTCAAGCCAACAAAAATTTGTGTCTTTTAGATATAACCTCATTTTGCACATAAGGTGCAGCACTGTGGAGGCTAGCAAGGCTTCTTGCAGCAGATGCATTTGTGGAAAGGTTCCGAGTTCTTGCTAGTCAGAATATGTATTTTTGTTTTCATTTCAGGCTGAGCATTGAATGAGAACGTTTTGTATTTTACAGATAAACAAACACTGCTACACAGTTGCCATTATGCGGTATAGATTGCTTAGCGTCTTCTTTTAGTTCTTTAGCGGTTAGTTTTTCATGCTGTGGTGGCTCATCAATTGGAGGCACTTGCTCGGCACGCGCGAGCCATTACGGCGACGAAAACCGGCTATAATACATGGGGATTGGTACATATTGCTGACCAAACTTATTGGGTGGCTTCTGCAGCATGGCACCTGATGTGTGAAATGTTGTATAGGTGATTTATACAAACATTAGTATGCTTTCGCGACTTGATACCGAATTGGTCTTCTATATCGAGTGAGTAAAGTTCAATCCTGCCATAAACCGAGGCCGATGGTATACCATATTTACTCGCGTAATCCTCGCACTCTCATAATTCTTGCGCCTCCCACATCACCCGACAAAAATACGATTTCTTTTTCTCTCGAGTAATTATCGCATCCCCGAAAACTGCCGCAATAATGTTGTCTGCTCGTTCCAGCCACTGATGAAGATAGCGCTCGCCATCTGGCGCCATTTGTTAAGCTTCAAGTGCACTATTATTGCACAGAGATTCAATCCAATCCAAATCAAGCCAAAGTGGCAAGTGCACGTTGCGGCGTGTTTTGTATGTTGTGTTGTAACCTTGTCACGTTATGGGGCGATACTGAAGCTACATGACTGCTTTCAAGTTGAAAGTAATAGATCATGCACTAAACAATGGCAACAGGGCCGCTGGTAGGCCCTTCGGAGTCAACGAGTTTTGTGTTCGCTACTGGTGACGGCAGGTGAAAGCCACCAAGGCGCATTGGGCCTGCCGTGTGCCTAAAACTGGGATTAATGGTAATCTTTATTTCTTCAGAAGAAAACTGCGAATGATTCTGTTAAATAGCCATCAGCCCAATACTGACGTCCTACGCTTATCTTTTGAGAGCTCTTGTTGAGCGACGAACGCTATCGCTATGCCCACAAGCTTTGCACATGGTATTCTAACTCTCGACTATTTGCTTGCACTTTTTGTGTCTCAAAGAAATCTTGCCTTGCATTGAATGTGTGCTTTTATTGTGGAGGTACGTTTTAATTAGTACTTATCAAAGCTAGCTGTTAGTTGCTGATGTGAGAATCCCGATTTGTGGCCACTTTATTTTCTTTTTCGCTCTGTACATTTTCGTGGAAAGTTTTCCCCACGTAATTCTCGCACCCCCCAACTTTGCATCAGTTTTCCATCAAAGAAGCGCGAGGAGTATGCGAGTGAATACGGTATGTTTTGCAAACTCTGGCATACTCGAGGCATCTGGAAGGTGGGGAAAGTACAAATGTCAGTTCATTGATTATTTGCACATTTGTCTGGCAACAGCAATCAGATTCATGGTAATTATAGTTCAGTAAAGGACGTCACCGCCAATGGGGCATGCCATTCATAAGGCCATAGGCGGAGACCTCTCATATTCCTGGAGAGGCCAGGTTGCCTGCTTTTCTTTTGCACATTTCTCCCTCTGTCTCTCTCTCTCTTAATCTCTGCGTATATAAACAGCCAGTGAGAATGTCTTATTGAAAGTGTTAAGATCATAATAAAGAAATGTCTATTTTCTTATTAAAAACTCCTTTTTATATGCATACGCTTACATCCCATACTTATTTTGCGCAATAGCCGTGCAAATGCCATGATTTTTGTCATTTTGTAACTTCATTCTCAATGTGACCACGGTGCCAGACTACCTACTTGTCACTGCCCCATGATCTGAATTTCACAAGCCTGGAAGGAAAAGGAATGGGCACTAATAGGCAAGAGGGCCAACAGTCCTTTGGCGGTGAATGAGAGCCTAAGCCAAGCTCCTAAAGAAAACATCCCTAGTGAGCTCCAGGGGGAGGGGAGGCTCGGCCCCCTGTGATGCAACTGGAAGGGGGGCCGAGACTCCCCCTACTCTCCGCCTATGCAGGAGGCATCATTAGGCTACTACAACAAAGGTTACAATCTGTACTATGTGTAATGGACTTATAAATGCTGAACCATTGAAAAGCAGCAGCAATGGTGGTTATTTCAAAGCAAAGAGACCACTGCACTAAACGACTTTGAATGCATAGCACTCCGCTGAAAGCATCCTGGTAATGATGTAATGGCACTACTTTTGAAAAACGCTGTATTTCACTTTCACATTTCTTTTTAGGATTTGGATGCGTATGTAGAAGAAGAAAGGTGTTTGCAAGCCAGCAGGATGCTGACATCAACAAATCAAAGCCGCAAGTGATGTAGCAGCCTCAATAGGTGTATTGGATATTGAGAAAATAAACAGGCTAAATGGCTATGTTTCCACACAGTTGGTGATACTTTGAACTGAAAGTTAGTGTGCCTTTTAAGCTGTGGGATCCCTAAAGAAGAGCGCCTCTCTCGGAGCACACATACACAGAAGACGTTGTTGAATCAAATGTAAACATTTTGTCAATTTATTATTATAGACACTCTTTGCTGGATATTGGCGTCGACGACGGCGTTGCTGTCATTCACCGTACACGTATACGTCTCTATATATATGAAAGTGCCAGAAAGAAAAAAAAAACAGAAAAAGACTCCGGCGCACGGAATCGAACTTGGTCCTCTGAGTCGTGAGTGCGAGGCTTTAACCACTGAGTTACCGAGGAGCACATCTTTCACCATTCAAATGGCAAGCTATTTATATCTATCACTTACCTCTGCTGACGGGCATGTAGGCGGGGGGGGGTATCTGTTTTCAGTTTTAAGCATCACCAGCAAGATGGCGCAATGAGCGTGGGTCCCCCCATCGCACAGCCGGGTGGGCTCTAATCTCCCACTTTGCCCCGCTTAGAGGAGGGGAGCAGCTCCCTCACATGTCCTTATCTCGGGGAGGGGAGGATCGTATGTCTTGGCTGGCCTCCGGCTTTACCTGGAACGATTCTGTTGTAGTTGCCATGCGCACAAAGGTCGCTGAAATCATTGCAGCCTCCGTTTGCGAAAAGCTCGCGCTTTTGAAACACAGTGAAGTAATAACTAGGACGTTTATTCGCATGCATCTGTACCTGTGAGTGCGTTTCGTGCGTCATTTGTGCGTGAGAAACCCGGGGCACGTTTCGATCTGCTTTCCACTCTGCGCGTGACCTTCCAATTTGTTGCGACTCTGTTCATTGCTGCGCCTTTGTGGCGGCAACACTGTGATTTTTTAAATTACATTTAGATCAATGATAACGTCAGCTGAATAAAATACATCACTAGTAATCAACATGCTAAACTCAACGTTATACAGTATTTCTATACACTCAATCAATGTAACAAACACAAGGTAACGCGAAAACGGCGTCGCCAACGCCTGACTTGCCACCACCAGCCCACGGGAGACGACCCGCGGCGCCGTCCTCATAGACCTACAGTGCGATACAACCGTTTGTGCAGCTGCCACAGGCCAAAGAGGCTCCCCAATCTTTTTGGCCACATAGCCTCGCCGCCAGACGTCACTGCTGGCGCTACCATGATAATTATAATAATGATGATGGCAAAAATGACGTGCGAGCGTTGCACCACCTACCTCTTAGCGGCTGTTAACCCTAAATGTGGCTTATCCGCGAGACACGTGTGCGCCAGGAAGCACAAACGCCTTTACAGAGGGCGATAGCAACCCACAAGCTGTAGTTGGGGTCCAAAGCAAATGGCATCCATGCAAACGAGTAACAATTTCCGTACATGAGGGAGTGTGCCATGATGAACATGTATGCATGATGTGAATGCTGCGCTTGCTGGTGTGCCCAACCCTTCTCTTTGGTACTAGGCTTGTGCAAATATTTGCATTTGCTGCGATTGCAATGCAAGTTATTTAAAATTTCCAAGTATTCGCAATCAACGAATAGATGTACTCCTCATGTAACGGCCTGTAAAAATAGTTTCAATGCAGTGCCAGAATGCTATGTTGTGAAAGCACTCACCTAGGGGAAATTCATTTTTTCGCGAAGCCCCTTTTCAAATTTAAAGGAGCCCTGCAACACTTTGAGCATGGTCAGAAAAGGCTCCCAATTGGTGGTGGAAGCTACTAAGGACACTGCAGCGCGTGTCCTACCATTCATTTCAAATTCTCAAAGCCATCTCAAAAATAGCTCTCTTACGCAAATGTCGCCACAAGCTGAAAAAATCGCTCATCGCAGCCATTGCATGAGCCATTGGCTGATTTTAACATGGAGCGCTCAGTCGTCACTGAGGCTGCTATAGGAGGCCGCGACTCGTTCACACGTGTGCGAGTGATCACAATGAAAAGCCGCGTATTGGAAGGAAAAAAAGAAAAAGAGGTTTTCAAGGCCACGAGGTGCGTGTGGCGTATTCTCTTTCGCTGTGCCATCTCTCCCTGCTTGGCTTCCAGCGCCTTCGTCAGGATGAGAAGAGCATGCAATAGCAGCATGCAACAAAACTTTTCAACTTCGTTTGTAATGGATTGATTCTAAAAATTTTTGCCGCAGTGAATTCCTGAGGCAATAGGCTTCTTTAGTGAATTCATTCCATGGCTTCTTGAAAAAGTGTTGCAGGGCCCCTTTAAATGAACATATTGCCCTTAAATCAATTCATTTTAATAAGCTTAAAAGCTTGTTAGGATGCTTTATATACTCTATATGTAATAAAATTTTAAATGTTCCATATTTTACAGGCTTTGGCTCGCATCCTACTAAAAATTAAATTTTTCTACTACCCAAAGTGGTTTCGACTTCCTTCGAACAAGCAAAGAAAGGTCATTTACATAGAGGCGTTATTTCAATATAAAAAAAATGTTGCCCAGGTTAGTTAGGTGATGATAAACATGCCCATTTCCCTTTGTGTGTCATATATACTATTCGAATTCCCTTCGAACCTAAAATTACTATTTGCACAAGCCTATTTGGTACCCATTGCACTAGGGTGAATGCATCCATTATTTCAGTTATTCTAACAGTTATAGCACAGTGTTAAGTGTGTGACCATGCAAGAAGTTGGGCAAGTTCCACTACTTGTGGCCTGCTGCAAGAATGAGTAACGAGAGAAAAACTTTTGCTTTAAATTCGCGTACTCTTGTCAATCCAAAGGAGAGCCTATCCAGGCATGCAGCATAGCGTACAGCATTGCAAAAGGTAAGTGAAAAGGAGAGATGTGATGGTGAGGAGAGTGACAGCAAAGCGTACCACAGAAAGTAAGAGGGAAAAATGGACCACACCAATGAAAGAGAAGGAAAAAAAATTGAAATGAAGAAGCAAGTATTGCACCGTCTAGTGACCAGCTGGCCTAGCCATGCGTGCAGATTAGCAATGCCACGCTCACCGAGTCTGGATGTGCCCGATCGAGTCCCGGTAATGTGCCAATGAGAAAGCCACGCGCCTCGAAGAAGCTTGGCTCTGTGCCAAGCTGCTTTGCGAGACTCAGTGTGAAATGACCAAAATATTTAGCAGTGGCAAGGTAGTAGACGATGGAAGTGGAGCCACTTGTCAGTTGCTATGCTACCTGGGAAAATATACTCAGAACGCCACATTCCTGATAGAATTAATAGCGCAGTAAACGAGCATCTCACAAACAGAACTAATGCTAAAGGTATGAGGCCAAGTTAAAACGAATATTTTTTCCAAATGTAATTTTTTGTTTTTCTCATGTTAAATGTACAATTTCTTTTCCCACCATTTTGATGCACAAAGTTTCAGTCTATGCAGTTTTTTTTTTTTAAGAGATACAAGCAAAATGTTAAACCGCCTTTCACCTACAAAACCGAAACTGAAAGGTGTCAGCTTTGTCTGCATCGTGAGGTTAGTTTGATATGTAGTATTTTGTTGGCTATTTAGCAATCATTGTTGTGGAGAAAAGGATGAGCCACTGTCCTCATGGCAAAGCCCCCCCCCACCGTCATCTGTATTCCAAAGATTGATCCAATCTTAATGATGATACTGGTACTTGTCATCATCAACATAATATTCAACAGCCTCTGCACCCCCACAAATGCCGCATGACGATTAAGAACACTTAAAGACACCCAGGTTCGTCAGACACAATACTGGTCAGCAGTTGTACGAGTTCCAAGTCAGTCCATATGGAACAATCCAGGTTTCCTCCTGCGCCGGCTCTTCCAGTGGCTTTTCCAACGCTTGTTTCAAGCCAGCTCATGTGAAGAAAATAAAACTAAGATAAACAAATGTAACTGTTGTATTTTCTGGCGTTTTTGGTGTCAGAGTCTAAAAAAAATTTAATGTTACTCACACTGAGCGTCTGGAGCAGCATCTGCTTGTGTGCAGACTACCATTCCAGCGATATCCGATGCACCTGAGCGATTCGCTGAGCCGCTATCTTGGACAGCAAAGTAGCCAGAATTGTATTAGTCTACGATGCGGTCATCTCGGAGTGGTCTATTTTGCCGGCTACGTGAGAATTAGAATGAAACTTAAGATGGCTGGCGTCCATTTAGCTGTCTATCAAGCCATCTTCGATGAGTATTGGAACGCACCCTTGAGGGGACTCTGGCGCTGCGATCGTTCAACGACCATGGGAATAGTAGGCAGTACACGGATTTGCCTAGTCTTCGTACTTGCGGGTGGCGAATCGCTCTTGTGGCTCTGTTTATTGCTGTATTTCGGTTTCGTTTCGAAGGAAAGAACGAACCCTTTTGAACTTCGTGACCCAATTTGAAATGGTAAGCCTAAAGGAATAAAGTGGTGAAGCACAATCGCTGAACATTTGCCGATTTTTGTTTCGTGAGAGAACAGCTTCAAGCCATACAATCACTCACGGAGCCAGAAGTACGACGATTAAACAAATCAGTGGATTATCTATCATTCCCATGCTCACTGAAGTGCCGTGAATCCCTGCTCCCATAGGCACTAGTGCCAGAGTTCCCTCTAGTGTACGTTTAGGATCTTTATGACACAAAAGATGCAAACGCATCTACATCAAATTAGTTTGGTCATGCCATATTTTGATTCATGCATGAATCTAGTGCCATGTGAACAGAATACATAAATCTTGTGGAGGCGGCGTTATGTGCATATCTCATTATGCGACTATGTACACACACACACATACATATATATATATATACACATATGTGTGTGTGTGTATATACACACACACACACACACATGTTCTGGCTACAAATTCTGTTGTCAAACTGTTGTTTGTAGTGACTGGAGCAAGTGTCGCCATCTGTCTGTAGGAGTTGTAGCAGCACGGGCACTGGTGACCGCACTACTGACCAGAGGGCACCACGTACTCTCAACCACCTTTTTTCAACTTATTTTACGTTTTGCTGCCAGCAGATCCTGCCGATCCCTTCCCTTCCTACACTTGTCACCGGCTTTGTTGTGCTGCTGCGTCGGCGCAACGGCTGATGGGTTATTAAAATGTAATTGTTGTTCTTTACACTTGTGCATACTCCTTTTGAAGACACAACAACTGGCAAAGAGGATGGGATAGCAACAGAGACTTCAAGGACTGGGAAACGGTGACTGAGTAATCATGGGGTCGGCGGTCCCTGCGATACTTGCAGCGTTCATAGACTGTCACGCCGCCTAACAGAATTTAGGAGCGTCTTCTCAAGGAAGATCAGTAGGCAGACGCTCCCAATGCTCCTTTGTTAGTCGGTGCTAGCCTCAGTATTAACACATTAGCCAGAAACGAACACAAAGCACTTTGTATGTTTCCTGCCTCAGTAAATATACCAGATCTTCCGTGACAGGATAAATCTGATTCGTTCTTATGAGACGCGAAGTTTTCGTGAAAATATGTGGCAACTCGCGCTTTTTATTATAGCCCGCAGAGTACACAAATCAGCTTTGCGAGATTTTTCGCAGCCACATTGAATATTTAAATGTTATTGCTTGACCTTTGGTGTTGAAACTCGTCTTGTTTTACGTGCGTATAACGTTCGTCAGCACTTGAATCCCATAACATTCAGTGTACACAGAAAGTAGTGCAGGCTCGCGATTTTCTCCCACCACTAGAGGTTTTGTTCCTTGAAGACACACTGAATCCTTCTCTTCATGCTGAAGAGATTGCCAGAATGACAACACAAGACCCCATCTTGTCATGTGTCCTCAACTGGGTGTTGAGGAGATGGCCATCAGCAAATGTGGAATTAGAATGTCAGGCATTCAGGATCAGGCAGCATGAACTGTCGGTGCACAAGGGGTGGTTTCTCTGGGGCAACAGAGTGGTAATACCTAATAGGGGAGGAAGGCGAAGTTGGAAGCGCTTCACATGGCTCACCCAGGAATCGTACGAATGAAGGCTCTTTGTGGTAAGAGATTATTTACCACAACCGAAAGAGCCGATCGGGAAAAGACGACGATGGTGTGCGCGGGAATCGATTGAAGATCTCGAGCGACGGGGATCTCTTGGCGAGCGGTAGAAAAATGCATTGGGCGGTCGAGCAGCGGGCCACGTCCTGCGCCTCGATCCGACGCTGCTGGTACGCGGGGCCCATCCCGGCTCCTACGATTCTGAGGGACTACTAGGCTGGGCATCGTCTACCTGTCCCCGGTCGCGGTTCTCCAGTGGCATTCCTGGCGAGTGGCTGGGGTTGTCCCTGGCACTGGCCTGTCACTGTCCGAGGTGCTGTTCTTGGCTGGTACCGTTCAAGCCACCCTTCGTGGCACTGTTCCAGTTGACGTCTCCGGTGCTGTACCAGACGCCGACACTCCTGTACTGGGTTTTACCCTGGCCTGTATCAGCTGAGCCGAACCACACACCCGTCCTGACCCAGTGGAGGCAGCTCATCCCCGTCGCGATGCCGAGTCCATGTGGCCGCTTCCGACTCGCTGAGATCTCGACCACACGGCGTGCATCGGCGACGTGGCTCCGTGTACCATTGCAATTCGCCCCTTGTTCGGGGTACGTTGGACGACAGCTTGGGGCTTCCCTCTTCGACAACTCCACGACTCAAGCACCGCGAGTAACTGCAGTGGTGTGAGTGTGGAACATGTTCACTTTAGTTACTTGTATGTGCATGTATATATGTTGTGCAGTGTAGTCCTGTATGTATATAAAGTGGTGTCCCTTCATCTATGGGTGTTTCCTGTGCCTGTCTGACTAACCTGCGCCCACATTTGCCCACATTCTGGCTCGGAGCTACATGTGGTGGCCCAAGATGGACACAAACATTGAAGAATACGCTGGAAACTGCTTGGCCTGCCAGGAGTCTCGACCCGCTCCTCCAAGAAAGAGAACCAGTTCATGCATGGGAGGTTACAAGGGCCCCTTACAGGGACAGACATTTCTTATTGTTGTGGACTCCTTTTCAAAGTGTTTGGAAGTGGTTCCCGTGTCTTCTATGACTACACGGAGTGTCAATAATGCCTTGAGGCATCTTTTCGCAACCCATGGTCTGCCAGACACCATCATGTCAGACAATAGTGCCCAGTTTACGTCCCAAAAGTTTGATGAATTTCTGAAGGCTGGACTGATCATCACATCAAATCTGCTCCCATTAATCCCTCATCCAATAAGCAAGCTGAACGTATGGTCTGTATCACAAAGGAGTCACTATGACGTATTGCTGAAGGTGACTGGGGGTGACGTCTTGCCAGTTTCTTGCTTCAACAGCACACTACACCATGCACGACAATAGGCTGAAACCCAGCATAACTACTTATGAACCGAAGACTAAGTACACTGGTGGGTCGTATCCACCCAGACCTAACACAGGATTCTTAAACGAGCCTTGACGGGATGCTTGATGAATCACGACCAAAGGCAAGGTCATTTACAGCAAATGACTCAGTATTAGCCAGGAACTACAGCACTGGTCCTACATAGATACCGGCCATGGTAGTGGAGAAAATGAGACTGGTGTCTTACAAGGCGCGCACCCAGAGAGGCACGATTCTGCGACGTCATGTAGGCCAGTTGTAAGGTGTGGTGTTCAGGGCAATGCATTCCGGGACGACAGCAACGAAAGGGGGCAGATGGAACCAGTCAACGATTCAGCATAATGTGGTGCCCCTCGACAACCAGAAGCACTGTCACAGGGTACTGGTACGGTGACCCATGAATGACCACACAGGGCTGTGGCTCCCCCTAAACGCTGGAGCGACTTCGTGTCGGACAAACTAGGGGGGGAGGAATGTTGCATAGTGACTGGAGCACGTGTCACCATCTGTCTGTGGGAATGGCAGCTGCGAGGGCACTGGTTGCCGCATAATTGGCCAAGAGGGCACCATGTACGCAACCACTTTTGTCCAACCTGTATTGCTGCCAGTGAATCCAGCCGATCCCTTTTCCTTGCTACAATGTCACCTGCTTCGTTGTGCCGCTGCGCCAGCGTGACTGCCTATGTGTTATAAAGGTGGCAGTTCCACTGTCGCCATCTTGCCAGTAACGCCGAAAACGACACCAGGTGCCACCACTAAGTGAGGAATAGAAAAACAACGATTCGGAGGTCAAACTCTAGAACTTGTGGTGGCCTGTTGCACTGTATTAGGAGATGGGTAGCAGGCTGTCATGGTTTGGAGAAATGAGGCATTTAGCAGGGGATTTTTTTCCCTCCCCTTCAACGCTTCTATCTTTGCCTCTAAATCCCGTGCTCACTTGTCCTCTCCCCCTGCGGCGCAGTGCTTTTCATGCAAAGAACAATAGCACTGTAAGCCGATCAAGTTTACTTTTGGTTTCGCCGGCTGTCGACCACTCCTGCCTCACTGGTCAGCTTCCCTCTATGACTGTGAGTGCGGAAATGGGCGACTGGCTGACAAACTCTCTCGCAGAATTTGCCTCACAATCTAACCATGAGACATCCTATGGTGTACATGTGTAAATGATCCCCAGCTGTAGCTTACTTCTGCCTCATTCAATGATGGCCATCTTTCAGTTGTGATAATGTTGAGACAGACAGTGGTCATCATAAGGAAATCACCTTTTCTTTTTATCTATTTATGTGCAGTTTATAAAGTTAGCAGCCATTAATTCCTATCACTCTCCACCACGCCACCAACGATAACTGTCCCTTCAAGAAGATACCTCATTCGGAACACACACGGGAAAGAGTATGAAAAGGTAACAGAGTGGGGAAAAGATGCAAAAGGGAGGGGGACTGCCCTACCCTCCTTGTGCCACCCAAACTTGTGTGGACGCGCCAAACTGGTTGAGGAGGGGGCGCAAAAAGTGCCACTACCCGATGAAATAAAGTGCTGAGCAGGGGCTTGTTTTTCCTTTCAATGACAAACCTGTTTTTCTTTCTCTGCTTCTCTAGACACCGTCGCTCACTTGTCCTCTGCTGAGCATTGCTTTTCACACTTCAAACCACTCGCGTAGGCTGCCTGGCCAGCTATTCTCCGTGACAAATAGTGCCGGAATGCAAAGTTCAGTGACGAGCTGTATTGCGAATGTTACATCACAAGCCAACCATGAGACGTTACGTTTTTTCGTGCACATGTGTAAATGATCCTTTATGTCGCTGTCGTTTGCTGTTACCTCATTTACTGATGGCCACTATTCAGTCATAATCTGAGCTATGGTGAATTCCACTGGCAGAGCAGGTGCACTCAAAAGTACGTTGAAAGTGCTCTCTTCAAAGCCGGCGTATTTCAGTGGTCAAACAGGTGCAGGAGCACTGTCATCCATTGGCAGAGCGAAAGTGCTTTTGCTGTCCCTGAGAGCAGCCAGGAGCAATTTGTAGTGCTCTTGCTGAAAAGCGGAGTAGGCGCAAGTTGACGAGTCACGTAATCTCTGAACGTCACTGTCTCCCAATGTTCCTTCAGCCAGCGAATGCAGTGGCAATGGTAGCAATCATGTGTAGTTTCAAACCACTGTTCTGATGTTTTGTACAGATAGCGACGATGACTATGGTTTCCAGGAACCATAGCAAGATGTCTGCCGAATGCGCAAGATGTCTGCCGAATTGCTCTTCGGGAGCGTGCCGCATTCCAGAGGCAGATCAAATGACCCTGCTACAGTGCTCTGTCTCCCACTGCTCTGACCCTCCACTCCTGTTCTCTCAATGGAATTCGCCCCTAGGCAGCGGTCATCATATCAACCTGTGGGTTTTTTCTATTTCCCACCACCCTATATTCCCTAACACACCCTGACACAAGTGATCTATCCACTAAAGGTTTAATTCTCTTGAGAAAGAATTGGGGCTAATAAGATGTAAATGGAATGCTATATTTATGGAGTAATTTCCAGGTACTGTCAAACGCCAAGGTACTCTGTCTCTCTCTCTCTCTCTATATATATATATACATATATTTCCCAATCCTTCAAGTTTTTTTATCACCCCGTTATGCTGTATGCGATTCTCAGGGCGAACTACTCCTACAGTGTTCAAGAAGCTTCAGGACTGCAGTAGATCATTTTGTTGAGATTACGCCCACTTTTCGTGTATTTCAGATTATTCTGGAATCTACGTCGCCTCTAGCAATAATGCTAGAATGTTCGATGGCGAGTGTATAAATGCCATCACGCTTTGCCGCTTGTCAGTTGATCGACGGCCGACGCTGCGGCTATGAGTAATCCGACTTTCCATTTATCAGGCACAGGTTCGCCCAAATAAACAGTTCGATCTGACCATCCAGTCTCCTGCCTTCAGCCATGTCTTGACCCCATGACATCTGGTGGAGGTGCTGCTTCGTTCATGTACTGGACACCCCCGTCAAGCCGTGAACCCAGCCCACATTGTGGAGAAGACACCGACGCTAACCAACCAGAAGCAGCGAACAAGCCTTCGGCTGCAAGGTCTACCACCGGAGTACGAGCCTCTACAGAACAAGGCGCGGAAGACCAAGGCCATGACTTCGACTACGGCGACAATGACAACTGTTGTGTCACAGCCCGCGACCGTCATGCATCAACCCAGGGAACCACCAACTTTCTGTGAGTCATCGTTCGAAGACCCGGAGACCTAGCGAGAGACATACCACTGCGTCGCCGCCCTCAACCACTCGGACACTGCAGACAAGCTCCGATGCATGTATTAAAGACAATAGTCTTTCTTGGGGACCTTTGACACAAAGATTTTGGTCTGTCTGTCTGTCTGTACATTTGTCTATTTGTCCACTCTCGGCGGTATCGGGTACTTGAAATGGCCGACCCCATCCGCAGCGCCCACCAATGTTGCTCAAGATTCAGCGTTCATACTTGTGCAATTGTCAATTAAAAAGCAATTATCGCGCATGTCTAAGGCGCCATAACAACACGTATATATTCTGCATGTGCCTCTTTTACTACAAAAGACATACATAAGTAATTATAAGAACCGTAGCTCTTATTACGCTACGCTGACCATGCAACGCTTGCACGAAAAGGTGAGTGTTTCCAACGCTTTGCTAAGAGGAGACAGTGGTGGCACCTACCCGTTGCGTTGTACAACTTATCACCTCCGAGACGGGCGCGCACACCGGTCTCAGAGCCACGCGATTTGTTTTCTGTGAAAACTGCCAGATGGCGCACCTGTCTCACGTGTGACGTGCCTTGATGCGCTCGTTCGCCTCCGCTGCACGCTCGAAGCACTCTAACGCAGTGCCTCCAGAATAACATTCACTGATTTTCTTGCGCAGAACATCAAATAAATGTTTTGTTCACTCCCTCCACACGCAAGCCCATCGTCTTTCGACAAAATTTGCTGATTAACATACAGATACAGGGCCATTTTTTTTTACCTGGAAGACACTGCAAGGACCTGGCCCGAAAACTGGGAGTCTGCGCTTGAAACGTGGGATGTCTTCTGCGGCGCATTCCTGTTAATATTCGCGAGCGTCGCTCGCAATAAGAGGGCCGCTGCTTTGTTTGAGACCCGGGTGCAGCTACCATATGGAAATGTTGCCATTTTCACAGAAAAAAATTGACCCGCCTGTTTTGTCACACTGACCTGGACATGTCTGAGGAAATCCTCATGTGAGGGGTCAAACAGAAGCTATTCAAGGGATTGATGAGAAACCCACCGAAGACCGACCGAGAATTGCTCACAGAAGTGACAACTATTGAAACAACCCTCGAAATGCGCAAACGACAGTTCAACCGCAACTCGGCTCCAGGCTATGCAGAGATAGAACCACTTCGCTACCTTCTAGTTCACTGTAACTTCGCTCTGATGATCTGCGTGAGACCATAAGGGCTGTAGTACGCGAAGAACTTTGCCGAATGTTCCCGTCATGCTAGCCTCAAGTTTAGTTGATTGCAGTCATCATCAGAGAGAAAATCATTGGGTATCCCTATGACACCGCAACTGCAACCTCAAGCCATAAGCTACGCTGTTGCTGTCCAATGCTATACTCAATGTCCACGTAAAGAGGCCGCGCTGCCACATTTTCGTTGCCAGACACCGCCACCGAGGCCGCAACACCGTCCACCCACTGGCCACCTCAATGCTTCGAGAAAAACCGACGTGTGGCGCGCCCCCGACCACCGGCCTCTCTGCTACCACTGCGGGGAAGCTGGCCACACCTATCGCCGCTGCCAGTACTGCCAGATGGGACTACGTGGTTTCGCCATCGACGCACCGCGTCCACAGTGGGATGAAAGACCACGTGACATCGCCGACTATCTCGCGGGAACGCAGAGGCCACCCCGGTGATCTTCTCGTTTACCTTCAACCGGCCGCTACATGTCACTGCACCGTCGTCAGTACACGGAATTTAGCCGGGGCCGGTCGCCTGGCCCGTACTCGGAAAACTAAGGGCAGCAACCGATGGAGGTGTGGTTGCTGCACGATGAACTGCCTTAAATCCTCCGGTGCCGCTGCCACGACGAAACTTCAAGAACCCGCCGTCACCTCAACGTAGCTCCGACGTCGAAACTTTGCGACCAGAAGTAGCCCTGATTACACAACGTCAATACAGTGGTGCAAACCGTCGTAGCCGTGATCCGGCGCCGCGACCCAACTGCAACGCCAGGCGACGAACTAGCGACCTCGACATTCTCCTTGACGGCCACAGCGTCACAGCTCTCATCGACACAGAAGCCAACTATTCCGTCATCAGCGGGACTTTCGTTGCGAAGTTGAAGAAAGTTAGGGCCGCTTGGGAAGGCCCTAAATTCGTACAGCCGAAGGTCATCTAGTGACACCAGTGGGAATTTGTGCAGCTGGAGTGACCATCAACAGTCGCATTTATAATGCAAGCTTCGTCATACTGCAGCATTACTTAAGAGATGTGATTCTTGGAATGGACTTCTTGGGCCTCCACGGGGTGGTCATCGACCTGAGAACAAAGTCAATAACACTATCCACAGAAAAAGCACTGCCACCGCACACGTCGTCCAGAAGGCACACCTTGAATGTGCTGGAAGACCAAGTCACCATTTCTCCTCGCTCCAGTGTCAGCATTTCCATAAGCCCTCAAGAATCAACAGACACGCCAGGCGTTGTTGAAGGTGACCAACACCTGTTGATCAACCGCGAAATTTGCATCGCCACAGGAATAGCCGAGCTGCGAGAAGGGAACGCAAGAGTGATGCTCATGAACTTTAGCAACGAGTACAAGCCCGTGAGCAAAGGCACGATGATTGCCTACATCGAAGAGATACTGGAAGCCAGCAACACTTTCACACTCACCGATTCCGCCAAATCTACTCCGACGACAGAAACCCTTCAACCAGCTTTCGACTTTAATCCGGGCCTTCCAACGCATAAACAAGAGCAGCTCGAAAACCTGCTCCTGAAATACGAGAACTGCTTTTCATCGTCATGAAAAGTTCGACAGACACCTGTCGCAAAACATCGAATCGTAATAGCAGAAAATGCCAGGCAACTTCGGCAGAGTCCGTACAGAGTTTCGACACGTGAACGCGAGGCTATAAAAAAACAAGTCGACGAAATTCTCTGGGACAACATTATCCAGCCTTCAAAGAGTCCATGGGTGTCACCGGTGGTGCTAGTGAAAAAAAAAAGGATGGAAAACTGCGCTTTTGCGTTTACTATTGCCGACTCAGCAAGATAACGAAGAAGGGCGTATATGCTGTCCCCCGAATGGCAACGCCCGTAATTGACTCCGCAACGCCAAATACTTTTCATCGATGGACCTCAAAACAGGCTATTTGCAGATTGAAGTAGACGAAAGAGACCGAGAAAAAGCTGCGTTTATTAAACCAGATGACCTTTTCCAGTTCAAGGTCATGTCCTTCGGTCTTTGCTTGGCACCTGCGACTTTTCAACGCTTTATTAACACAGAGCTGGCAGGATTGAAGTGGCAAACTTGTCTCGTTTACTTGGACGACGTCGTCGTGTTTTCTGAAGCTTCGACGAGCATCTTTAGCACTTTGAAGCTGCACTTCAAGCCATCAAGACTTCCGGACTCACCCTGAAGCCAGAAAAGTGCCGCTTCGTGTACGAGGAACTCTTGTACTTGGGCCACGTTATAAGCAAGTCTGGAGTAAAACCTCATCCGCAGAAAACACCCGCCATCGCCGCATTTCCACCGCCCGCCGACAAGAAGGCCGTGCGTCGATTTATCGGCCTGTGCGCCTATTACAGACGCTTCGTCAGAAACTTTGCCCATGGGGAAGCCACTCATTAACCTTACAAGGACGGACGTCGAGTTCAATTGGGAAACCCCACAGGAGGAAACATTTCAGGAACTAAAATGACGCTTTCAGGTGGCTCCGTTACTCGCGCATTTTTGATGAAAACGCCGAAATAGAAGTGCACACTGACGCAAGCAGCGTAGGACTTGGCGCCATCCTTGTGCAGAGAACTGATGGACTGGAAAGGGTTATTAGTTACGCTAGCCGGTCTCTATCCAAGGCAAAAAACAATTCTTCCACAACATAAGAGGAGTACTTTGTCGTCATCTGGGCGACAGCAAAGTTTCGTCCTTACCTCTACGGCAAGGCTTTCAAAGTTGTGAGCGACCACCACGCCTTGTGTTGGTTAGCTTGCTTGAAAGACCCTTCAGGTCGCCTTGCCCGATGGAGCCCAAGACTTCAAGAATACGACATTACCATCATCTACAAGTCCCGCAGAAAACACTCCGACGCCGACTGCCTGTCGCGAGCCCCCGTCGACTCACCACGGCCCAAAGACCTGAATGACGACTCCTTGGGAATGACAACTACCGACGACTTCGCTGAACGCCAGCGGGCTGACCCGGAACTTAGGAACCTAATCGAATACCTCGAGGACAGGACCTCTGTTGTTCCGAAGGTATTCAAAAGGGCACTTACTTCGTTTTCGCTGTGAAACGGCCTTCTTCAAGAGAAGAACTTCTCGCCGCTTCGAGCCAAATACTTTATTGTGGTGCCTTCAGCTCTGCGACCAGAACTCTCCCAGGCCCTGCACGATGATCCAACAGCAGGACACCTTGGTATTTCCCGCACGCTCGCGAGGATACAAGAAAGGTGCTACTGGCTGCGCCTTACCGCCGGTGTCGCTCATTATGTGAGCACATGCCGAGACTGTCAGCGACGAAAGACACCGCCGACAAAGCCAGAAGGCTTTCTTCAGGCGATTAAACCACCTCGCCGACCATTTTAACAAATCGAGATGGACCTACCGGGGCCGTTTCAGACGTGGAATTCGAGAAACAAATGGATCGTTGTAGCTACTGACTATTTCACCCGATACGCCGAAACAGAAGCCCTACCCAAAGGTAGCGCCGAAGAGGTAGCCAAGTTCTTCGTTGAGAACATCGTCCTTCGTCATGGTGCCCCAGAAGTTGTCATCGCCGATAGAGGTACAGCCTTTACTGCTGAATTGACTCAAGCGATCTTGAGACATGGCCAGACAAGTCACCGCTGCACCACCGCCTACTACCCAAAGATAAATGATCTCACTGAGCGGCTAAACAAGACAATCGCCAACATGCTGGCCATGTACGTCGACGTTGAACACAAGACGTGGAACGCCATCCTTCCGTACGTGACCTTTGCATACAACACGGCCGTGCAGGAGATGACGCAGATGCAACCGTACAAGTTTGTCTACGGAAGGAATCGGCAACGACGCTCGACGCATTGCTGCCCAACGTCCCTGACGAAGAAAACCTCGATGCCACCCTCTATCTTCAGTTCATTGAAGTGATGCCACCTAGAGAGACAATTTGACTACGATTAGTGAAGTAGCTGGAAAAGAATTCAAGACTTTCGTTTCTAAAGCCATAATTATTTAATTTTTTTTAAGGATGCTGTGGTCGATAGTGTTGAATGCCTTCTGTAGGTCAAGAAATACAATAAAAACTAGTTCATGGCTATTTAAAGCTGTGTTGACATTTTGTGTCAATGTTTGAACTGCAGTGGAAGTAGAATATCCCAGACGGAAACCATGCTGTTGTAGACATAAAATTTGATATTTTTCCAGAAATTTGTTGACTCGAAAAGAAAGTAGCTTTTCAAAGATGTTATTTATTATTCTGAGAACTGATATCGGCCGGTAACACGAAGGGTCAGAGCGATCACCGTCTTTAAATACGGGTAATACTTTGGCTACTTTTAGAGGATCAGGGTAGGACGAAGTTGCTAGGGAATGATTGAAAATGAAAACAAGATGGGGCCTAATATGTCTATGTTATCCTTGATCAGATGGACTGTGATTCCATCCAGCCCTAGGGTTTTGTTGTTACACAATTTTTCACGGTAGATAACAGCTCTCCTAATTCTATGTCATGAGTAAAGAAGGTATTGGGGTATTGGATATGGAGCTGGCTAAACACATGTAATGAGAGTCAGGATGATTAGATACCAAGGACGGGCCAATACTAGTGAAGTATGAATTGAAGCTTTCAGCAGTTTGTTCGTCTATTGTTAAAGGGAGAATACGACTCGCACTAGAATTTCCTACAACTACTTGTATAATTTTCCATATTGTTTTTTGTATCCCCATTCGCGCATTGAATCAAGCTGGAGTAGTAGCTCTTCTTGCGTACGCGGATTATTGCCACAGATTCATTCTGTAACCTTTTATACTGCTCTAAGTAATAATGATCATGCTTATGCTGTTTCCATTTAGTGTACCAGAACTGTTTTTTCTTCAATATAGCAAGAATGTCTTGGGTCATCCAAGCGCAGATCGGGACGTTATAAGAGCGAGAAAATATGGTATCACTAGCTTTATTGATTGCAGTCTTTATAGTTTCAATTACATTGGCAACCTCAGTATTTACATCATCATGGTACAGACTGCTTGGTACGAGAGATAGAGGTTCGTTCCTTAATAGGGTATAATCTATTTTTCTTTATGGCCGACTTGGCGTGAAGACGTGCTGAGCTCAAGAAACGAGTGATTTTGTCCTCAAGGTTCAGGATGAAGGTATAAAGGGAATTCGACGGATACAAAAGTCCGCCCAGATCCCACAGCTTGCCTGCCTGGGCTGGGAGATTTCCTGGCACATTTTCTTTCGAGACAAGACAGGCGTTCTTGCACTCATCACAATTATTGCTAAGTATACGCTTTCTCGCAACGTAGCCTGCGACATAATATACAAGGCGGGAGTCACTTCGCTCAGCAGTGTAAGATGCATGATCTATCGACACTATCGGCACCCAGGCAGAAAGCACCAACGCTGGGTCTTCTTTTTTACCGTTGAAATCCTCGGGCATTTCATAGGGACCTAGTGCAAACACTGACTGATCGCATACTTGCAATGTAGCGACTGCTTGCGAAGAAAATCTCAGCGCACCTGCAGCAAACACAGGGAAGTGCGCCGCTCCCTACCCGCGCCGCTGCCATCAGCGCCCCTTGCGGCATCGGCGTGCCGAGTGACCCTCTCCGACAAGCGAAAAGCGCCCCGCTCTTCACACCTCACCATTTCAGCCACCCTATCAGAGCTGTTCGGCCTTCTGACCCCGCAAAAAAACATGGCGTGCGTCCAGAAGTCACCACCCCTTCGCTTATGAGCAGACTAGTCCCTCGAAAAAGGTTTCGTTGTTATACCATCGTTCAACCGGTCTCGCGTGAAATAGTCGAACACGGACTTCCAAACATTTGTCACCTCCCCGCGAAGGGAAAGCTGACTACCAGGTAATGTCCTACGAGTCTCAAGGCTAGGTAAAGTTTCTTGTGTTCTTGAAACGCTTCTACGGTCCCCTGACTACAAAAGCGAGCAACTACGCTGGTCCTGGAATCCTCGGCTCATTGGCTACTTAACCTCCTCGTCAGAAATGTGGCACGCTTTCTTCCCTTCTTTCTTTCTGTCACTCTCTCTCTCTCTCTGTTTCTTTTCTTTTGTTTTTTTTTTTTTGCAGCTCCGCGTGGGTTACATTCTGCATTTTAGTGCACTGACAACGTAGTGGCTAGATTTCGCCACTGGGCTAAACTCTGACGTCTGGAGAAATAACTCGTACGTGTTTCGGCAGCAGTCATGTTTAGCGGCGTCACTTTTGACAAACCTCGCAGCTGACGCGAGACAGGCTCATGTTTTTTTTTCACAGATGGTGCCACCACCAAAAAAAAAGTATTTGCAAGATTTACTATTTTTTGAAAATCTGTTGTTACAAGCACGGCTTTGCAAAATTAGTAAGCACTAGTAATTATAAGACATGACATGGTCCTGCTAATGTGCAATACTTGTTGTGAATCGGCCTATAAAGGAAAAGTAAAAGTAAGTTTCTAGGAAGCTTAACAGTACTTTATGTAGCGCCAGTTGGTAATATTAAGTTGAAATGCGTGGCGCAAGGTTGCCAATCAGAAGAACGAGAAGAGACAGAAAGAGCGCCACAAAAATGGCGCTTCTTTTGTATCTTCTCGTTCTTCTCATTGGCAACCTTGCGCCATGCATTTCAACTCAAGTTTCTAGCAACCTGGCAATCAGAAAAATGAGGTAAATTCACTGCCGTCCTACAATTTTTCTAATTACCTTAGGACAATTTTCTCTTTATAAAAATTCAGACAAAGGCTTGCTGCTTGAATAATAAAAATTTCAGAGTTTCAGCTTGGACAGTTTTGTCACTTCATCGGTAATGCCTGAACATGTGGAGCCGTAAATTGTCGACTTCAAGTAGTAATTATTCATGCACTATTCATTAGAACGTAAACCAACTTTGCACATACATTAAGTACCTTGTAACCTTGAAGCCTATTCAATATTGTTGTTCTACACAAAGCTTTGGTGGCGTGGGTCGCAGCAATATATTAATTATAATAATATATCTCTTGTAAACTCACCTAGCTCTGCACGACTTGTTTTCGATGGGAGCTGCTGCGCTTCGCTCATCCACTCTTAAAATTGCGGCTCGAGAGACTTTGGGCTTTCACTTGTTCTTGGGCCACGCAATTTGTAGTGTTTTAGTGAAAGCGAGATAATAGGCCCTCGTAGGTCGTGGCGGGCAGCCAGTGTACGCGGTGGTTGGTATACGTGTCGCACATCTTGATTTTCTGGTCTTGTATTGAGTGAACAAGCGAGGCCTTCCTGATCCGATGAGCTACAAAAAAAAAAAAAAAACACGATGCTTCCCTTTCAACATCGTACACAGCAACAAATGATGAGCCCCAACAAACCGCGCTGCAGCACGCGAACTACTGTAGGTACCCAGGGAAGGTACCCAGGCAGGGCGGGAGAGGGCGACAACGGCAGAAGTGACATCACATGAACACTATGCATTACGCGTGCTACGGCACAGAGCACCTATATACTACGGCTGCTAGCAATAATGCTGGAATATTGTCACGAAGTTGTGACGCTGATAAAGGTAGAGGCGACTTGTCCAAATCAAAAGTGTTTATTTAATTGGCCGAACTTGTGGCCACGTAAAAGTCAGATTACAGCAAGACACTGGCACTGACAGCGGCGAGCAGAGCGTCGGCCGTCGATCGACTGACAAGCGGCGAAGCGTGTCGGCATTTATACACTTGCCGTCGAACATTCTAGCGTTATTGCTAGCGGCGGCGTAGGTTCCAGAATAACCGGAAAGGTTCACGAAGTGGGTCTTAACAAAACGATCTACTACAGCCTCAAAGCTTCTCTAACACCTTAGGCGCGGTTTGCGCTGAACTGTGTTACGGGGCGATAAACTTGAGGAAAGTAACGTGACACTGCGCCCTTCTGAAAAAGGCATCGTCCCGATACTTTAACACCAGGTGAAAGTGCAAAATAATCCAAGAAAGTACAAGTAATAAATTACGATACAGCAGTAACAACAACTACAACAAAATACAGTCGTTAACGCGCACGAAACGGCTCGAGGCGCGCGACATGGACGACTTCAGGTCGCGATTGGGGTCATTGAGAGTTTCTGATACCATCAGGGACAACCTCGTAATCGAGTTAGCTGATGTGCGCAATTATCCTGTATGATCCAAAGTACCGTCACAGAAGTTTTTCACTGAGTCCACGTCAGCGTCGTATCGACGTCCATACCCAAACACAATCACCGGGATGGTATTCCACGAAACGTCCTCGCTTCATTTCACTTTATTGCCTTAAAGACCCCGTTGAGGGGGTATTACATAAAAGGCGGGTTAACAAATGCAGGTTACAGAGAGTGATCTTCTGACAAACAATATGCATTTATGTTTTGCGCAAACGTTGATGAACATGTGATGGCTGCAATGTCACGGGGAAGGCCATTCCAGTCCACTGCTGTGCAAAGAAAAAATGAAACAGCAAAAGTAGTAGTGCGTGCGCGTGCGATTGAATAAGAATGGGCCGTGCGGTGAGATATGTGCGTAGGTGGGATGATGTAAGGTGCTTGATTGAGGGAACTGTGAAAAAGTTTGTGAATCAAACAGAGGCTGGCGATGCGGCGACGCACAGAAAGATTAGCAACATCAATGTCACGTTTTAGGGATGATATGCTTGTGTCGTATGAATATGGAGAATGAATGAACCTAGTGGCATGATTTCGTGCAGATTCTATTTCATTTATTAGGTATATCTGGTGCGGGCTCCAGATGGGCGCTGCATATTCTAGTTTAGGTCTGATGAGTGATTTGTAGGCCAGAAGTTTTATGTCTTCTGGTGCGTGATGCAAATGACGCTTTAGGAAACCGAGGGATCTGTTCGCGGATGATATGATGTTGATGTGTGCGTTCCAGGAAATGTCAGATGATAAGGTGACGCCTTGGTATTTATATGTCTGAACTTGTCCAATAGTGGAGTTAGAGATTAGGTATGAGAATGATAAAAGATTATGCTGGCGTTGAGATGAGATGAGTTTGCATTTAATGGGATTAAGCTTCATTGACCAAAGATCACACCACTGTTTCACGAGATTAAAATTATGTTGGAGTGCAGTTTGATCAGAAATGTTAGTAAATGTGCCATAGATGACACAGTCGTCTGCAAATAAACGGATATGGGAGGATACATGAACGGGAAGATCGTTAATAAATATTAGGAACAAGAGGGGTGCGAGTACAGATCCTTGGGGGACGCCGGATGTTACTGGGAGGAAGCTAGAATGGGTATTTTTAATGAAGACAAACTGGCAGTGGTTAGTAAGAAATTGTGTGATCCATGCAAGAATGTTGGGGTGTAGGTTCAGCTTGGCAAGTTTTACCAGTAGGTGTTTGTGTGGTACCTGATCAAAGGCTTTTGCGAAGTTGAGAAAGATTGCATTGGTCTGAAAGTGACGGTCGAGAGTAGAATATAGATCATGAATAAATAAAGCAAGTTGCGTTTCACAAGATAATTATTTACGAAATGCGCGCTGAAAAGAATAAAAGAAATTGTTGTTGTCAAGGACGTGCATTATGTGAGAGTATATGACATGTTCCATGATTTTGCAAGGTACGCTTGTTAGGGAAATGGGTCGATGATTTAGGGGGGGCTGTCTCTTACCTGATTTGTGGACGGAAATGACCTTTTCCTCCTTTTCGTCATCTGGTAAAATTCCTGTTTCGAGTGACAATGAGAATATCATCGAAAACTACACTGCAATAATTTCATTAGTATTTTTTAACAATTTAGAGTTAATATGGTCTACGCCAGCCAATGATGAAAGTTTTGTTTTGTCAATAAGTGATGAAATGCCACCAACGGAAAACATAACAGGGGCCATCACTGGTAATGTCGTAGTAGGTGGTGTAGGAAACAGTACGTTGGCTTCTTTAGTGAACACGGATGAGAACGCGATGTTAAAGGTATTGGCACAAACAGTGTCGCTTACGTCTTCATTTTTATCGTTTGTAAGCGTGATATCTCGTGTTAGTTGTAGGTTTATGATTTCCCAGAATTTTCTATGGTTAGATTTCAGAATTTTAGATACATCATTGTGATAGAATGTCTGTTTCGCTTTTATAACTTCAGCATAATAAGCGTCTTGCGCAGAATAGTACTTGCCTCATGCGCACACATTATCATTATACTTCGCAGCTCAGAAGAGGCGATTTTTTAATTTTTCGAGTGTTTTCAAGCTTTTGGAAAACCATTGCTTATTTGTATTGGCAAAGCTCACTGTGGGGATTAATTTATTAGTCGAGTCAGTTATCTTGTCTTTAAGCATTAGCTAGCTGTCATTGAGAGAACAGGAACCGAGATTGAATTCGAAGTATGGTAGAAAATCTCGTAAGTCATGATTAAAAATTTCATAATTACCCTTATCATACAAGTGAATTGTTTTGTGGAAAATGAGGCGTATTTTTGGGGTGAAGTTAAATATGGTATGAATAACTTTGTGATCGCTGATTTCACGTAAGTATACAATATATTTCAAGCTTTCGGGGCTATTTGCTGGTACCAGGTCATAATGTTTGAGGATTCAGTAGTGACGCGCGTTGGTTCGGTTACCTGTTGGATGAGGTCAAAGTTGAGGCAAACATCGACAAACTTTCTTGCTTCAGTATTTCCCGAGGTTGGAGAAGCCTGATTTAGCCAATTAATGGAGGGAAAGTTGAAATCCCTCTAAAGCAGAATACATGCGTTAGGGTGTTCATTAGTAAGCTGAGATAATATTTCGTTAAGTTTGCGGGCGTAGTCTGGATCAGTTCGAGGGGGCCTACAGCATACGCCAAGTATTATTGCTTCGGGAGGGGCACGGCATATTACCCATAATGATTGTAGTTGCGAAGATGTGTTAATTAAAGAACATGATAGTTCTTTTTTAGTGGCGATGAGTACGCCTCCGCCACGTGCATATTCGCGGTCGTGATGAAAGACGTTAAAGTTTGGCAAGTCGGCCAGTACCTCTGTATCTGAAATGTCGTCACTGGGCCATGTTTCTGTTAGTATCAGTACACTACCGCTGGATGACTGTATTTGATTAGACAGGGACAGACGCTTGGGAAGAAGACTACGTATGTTAGTATAAAGTACAGAAAATGACAGGTTTGCTCTTGTGTTTGTACAGGGCTGATGGCGTGCTTGCTGACAGCGACATGATCCCTACGATACAGCTCTGACAATTCCTGCGGCACTGTCAAAGATATATCGCTGTGCTACAATGTGCAGGGTTTTGAAGCGTAATGAAAATGGTACGTATCTGCTCCTAGCAAAGGTAACAAGCTGTTTTCGTGCAGTTCGAACTGGATGCGTGAAATCTTCGCCAATGCTGAAATTGGTGCATTTTAGTTTTGGGCCGTTCGAAAGGATAGATTCTTTAGTTTTGAAGGATGAAAGCTTAACGATAATGGGTCGTTTCCGGTTAGTGCTGTAACGTCGTAGACGATGTGCATGCTCTATATCTTTAGTCTCGACTGTAAGACCAAAGCTTTCGAGACAGTGGTTAATGATTATTTGTTCCGATTGAGCGTATGTTTCCTTCGGGTTGGTTTCGGAAAACCTGTAAAATATTAAGTTGTTACGTTGGGAACGGTTCTCGAGGTCGTCAAGGCGCTCTTCAATGTCACACATACAATGGGTTAGTTGACCAGCCTTAGAGTTAAGGGCGTCAACTTCTGTTCGGAGAGCTAGAAGATTTTGGCCATGCTTGTCTAACTCTGTGAGGTGGGTGCTTAGATTAGTGATAGCGTTGTTTGTACTTGTTAGCTGGGTTTTAAGCCTCTGCATCTCAGATATTAGTGTGGCCTGGTCGGAAGACAGCTTTCTTGCCGAAGATTTTAACGGCAGCTATCCGTCATCTGTTGGTTCTTGATGCGGAGTCGGGTGAGTTGTCGGGCCTCTTCGGCGTGCTGAAGGTACTCGTTCACATCGAGGTTTTCTTTGTCAGTGACATTGGGTAACATGGCATCAAGTTTCGTTGCCGGGTCATTCCATAGACCAGTTTGTGCGGCGTCATAAGCATTGTTTCTTGAACAGCAGTGTTGTATGCGAAGGTCACGTATGGAAGGATGGCATCCCATGTCTTGTGTTCGACGTAGACGTACATGACCAGCATGTTGGCGATGGTCTTGTTTCGGCGTTCGGTGAGGCCATTCGTCTGTGAGTGGTAAGCTGTCGTATGCGGTGGTGGCTTGTCTGACTCTACGCGAAAACCGTGTGGGTTAGCTCGGCAGTAAATGCCGTACCTCTGTAGATGATGAGGACCTTAGGGGTGCCGTGACGCAAGACGATGTTTTTGACAAAGAATTTGGCTACCTTTGATGCACTACCTTTGGGCAGGGCTTTTGTCTTGGCGTAGCGGGTGAAGCAGTCGGTAGCTACGACGATCTATTTGTTTCTGACAGCTGACGCCGAGAGCGGCCGAATGCCTATTTGCTAGAACGGTCAGCGAGGTGGTTCGATGGGCTGCAGAAGTCCTGCTGGTCTTGTCAGCGGTGTCTTGCGTTGCTAGCAGTGCTGGCATGTATTCACGTAATGAGCGCCGTCGGCGGCAAGGCGTGGCCAGTGGTATTTTTCTTGTATTCTCGCGAGCGTGCGGGAAAAACCAAGGTGGCCAGCCTCTGGGTTGTCGTGAAGGGCCTGCAAAATTTCTGGTCGCATTGCCGAAGGTACGCTATAAGGTAGCTGGCTCTGGCCGGTGAAAAGTTCTTCTTTATGAGGACATTGTTTTTCAAGAAAAATGGCGCCAGACCTTGCCTGAATGCTCTTGCGACAACGCTAGTGCGGCACTCGAGGTATTTAAATAGCCCGGGCCTATCAGTTTCGGGTCGGCTCGCTGCTTCGCGTCGGCGTTGATGTCCCCTTGAGGGTGTGGGCATGGCTCCCGGTTGGAGGGTGGCGTTCGGTACATGGGCCGGGAGGCACCTCCACCAGATGTCACAGAGTCGTGGCGCTGACAAAGGTATATAGAAACGCCTCTTCTAAATAAAAAAAAATATTTAATTGGCCGAACTTGTGGCCACGTAAAAGAAAAGCCAGATTACAGCAAGACAATGGCACTGATAGCAGTGAGCAGAGCATCGGCCGCCGATCAACTGACAAGCGGCGAAGTGTGTCGGCATTTATAACCTAATTGCCTTCCAACATTCTAGCGTTATCGCTAGCGGCGACGTAGGTTCCAGCATAATCTGAAAGGTTCATGAAGTGGGCTTTCAAAAAACAATCTACTACAGCCTCGAAGCTTCTCTAACACCGTAGGCGTGGTTTTCGCTGAACTGTGTTACAGGGCGATAAGAAAACTTGAGGAAAAGAACGTGGCAATATCTTAGATTGCACATCTATAACTGCCGAGGACTTCGCTTCTTGGCAGATTACAGACCGCCGACGCTCTATATGCGCTGCTATCAGAGTACAGCGTGTATATCCTGCTGAGTGACGTTTCGTTTTCCGAGCACAGGTATGCCCAAATAATGAATTGGCGCCGTATCTGCATGTCTCACTGCAAATATCGTCGAAAGACGACAGTCTTGTGTCTGGAGAGAGCGAACGAAACGCTTATGTGGCGTTTTGCGCGAGAAAATTGGTGAATGGTATTCTGGAGGCGCTGCGTTAGAGTGCTTCGGTGGCTGGAAAGTGGAGGCGAATGAGCGCATCGGGGCACGTAAGACGTGAGCGCTATCTTAAAATTATTTTGAGAGCAAGCGCGCGGTGTGCGCGCCGGTCTCGGAAAAGACAAGGTGTAGAACACAAAGCGACGGGTTAGTACCAGCCGTGTCGTCTTAGCGAAGCGTTGGAAACACTTGCCTTTTCATAGTCAGCGCAGCGTGACAAACGCTACGGTCCTTAGAATTATTTATGCATGCAATTTCTAGTATAAGGATACACACCACAAAATATTGGCGTGTTGTTATTGTGCCTCAGGTATGTGCAATAATTGCTTTTTAATTGACAATCGTGCAAGTATGAATGCTGAAACTTGAGCAATATTGGTGGGCGCTGCGGATGGGGTTGGACTTTCACTGTTTCGGGTATCGTCTGGTAGGTGTTCTGTGGTATCGTTTCGGCAGACAGAGAAATGGACAGACAGACGAATACTCCCTGACTCAGCCCAGTGAGCCGGTCGCCTCTGAGTGTAGCTTGTGTGGTTGTTCGGCTGAGTCTTGCATGCGCTATGGTAATCCTGTCACCTTGTCGGGCTTTACCCGCAAGGTCCGTGTTGGCTGCTTCTCTGTGCCCGGCGACTCTACTCGGTGAGGCAGAGGATGGCTCCCTTTTCCGTGAAGGACTAAGCCACCCTTTGGCCGTGTTGGTTTACCAGGGTACGTTGTGAGCAGCATTGGCTTGTGCACCAAACAGTAGTTTCGTAGTCCTCAAGGGAAAGATTGTGTCTCGCTGGGCCCTAGCGGTAAGGAGGCAAGCCTAAGGTCCCTAGATGAAACAAGGTAGCGTCACTCATTGTTCTCGAGCTGTCCTCCTAACTCTCTCGATTACTCCTCTTTTTCTCTGCCATCCGCGTCTGTAATTGGTGCATTACTTGCACGTGATCTTGCAAATGGCTGGTGGTGTTATTTACTATTATGCAAAAGGTTCAAAACGAGTACGCATGCGCATATGGCTCTAGCCGGATTCTCGCCGTGACCAAAGACAAAATCGTAGCCAGAACATAAACTGAAGAGGAGGAGCGTTTCGGTGTGCGCTAAGTCGACCAAGATTGTTTCGCCATGCTCGTTCAATGCAACATCTGCGTTTTTCAGCAATGCTGCCTTGCCGTAAACAACAGAAAATGGTTTCGCTCTCTTCAACTTACCTCGTGCTTTCCGAGATGAAGCGCACCATGAAGTGCAACTATGAGCCATTTCACGCGAATGCTTTCGTGCAACTCCGTCAACGTACGTCGACGCGGATCTGCGAAGCGAGTTCACTTGTCGGTTTTTATTGAAACGCCAGGCGCGCGTCTAATGCGTTTCTAGTGCATGCCAGTTGGTACAAATACATGTGGGTATGCACGTATACAGAACAGCTGTAGGTTGTAATCAACGCACCTTCAGAAACATTTCACTCTTGACCAGTTCCCGCTTGAGCCGAAACGCGCTGCTTCGAGACACCTCACCAGTAGAACTCTCACTTTTCAGGAAGTTCCCAGCACCGCATCAGAATCACTTGGCATCACGATTGTCCAAATGGGCACATTTAAAAAAAAAACATCATCGCAGTGCTGCTGTACGAGTGTTCGTACCAGTCTGGTCGTAGTTTTTTTTTCTTGCGTGTGCACAAGCTGGTTGTAATCAATCGTCACAACGTCACGCCCTGTGGCCACTTACAGGATCCAGCAAGAAGCACGTTCACTGTGTCACTGCACGAACAAAACGCAATCGGAGAAGTGGACTAGTTAGAACTGGACGAAATACCGCGGCCGTGGAACTAAAATGTACTACGCGAGACGCCATGGCTAGTGGTGTAAAGTATAGAACTGCACAACGTTGCCGGTTGAGTAACGCACATCCCGCTTGCTCTTGTGTTGTGCCGTTTATGTTCATAAAGGTAACTGTTTATTCTACGTCTTATTTCGTTCCATTTTGTTTCATTTACATCTATTCACCGTAGCAACAGAACCCAAACATTCGCTTTTGGATGAAAGTTTTAAACGACTGAAAATAGCGCTAAGAAACGAGGACAAAAGAAGAGGACACACAGCACAGGCGTTTAGCGCCTGTGCTGTGTGTCCTCTTCTTTTGTCCTCGTTTCTTAGAGCTATTTTCAGTCGTCACAATGCACCAAGAAGCCCAAATTTCGACAGTGTTGAAGTTTTAAACCTTCTAGGGGGCGCTTCAGGAACATGGGCGAAGAGGGAAGGAAAAAGTGTCGCTACCTTGGAAACTTGTTTCATCTAGGGACCTTAGGCAGGCCGTGATTGCAGCGCCCCCTGTGCTGTGATGGCCCACCTTGCCAGGATACGTTTGTTTTGTGTGTCGTGACCAAAGTTACCGCGTTGAAGGGTAGTCCCTTTGTTGGGTCTCTCTGTCTTGTGCCGCTTTGTACGCCGGGAGGCGGGCCGCGTCTGTTTGGCGCCTGACGCCGAGAGGTGGTCCCCTTGCCAGGGTGTGGCCATCTGCCCAAAACAAATCTTACCTCTCACACGACCATAGGGGGGGGGGGAGTATCAGGACATAGGTATGGATGATGATGGTTTGATGCGTTACGTGAGACTCTGGGACAAAGTGACTCCGGGTTTCTTTCCTATCTGACAACGGCAGAAAATTATTGCGTAGAAATACCCCAAGAAAGACTACCGTCTTTAAAAGGTCACTCATGAAAACAGCAAATGCTGCCTTCGTCAACATCAAGACCCCCTGATAATACGAAGGCTGACAGCTAACTCTGTTGGATCCGACATAGTGACAATCTACAAAACACTGGTGTGAGAATAATGACCGCTCCAGGGCGAAATGCATTTATCGCACCATCTCTTCCCGTTGGGAGCTAATGACGTAGACTGGTCTACGAGCCACCTGCCAGCATCGCAACCACGCCCTTAGAATCCAACTTCACAGCTGCCACTCGAATGACCCCCCCCCCCCCCTTCCCACGCGTCATTTCATGCTCTTTAAAGACGGGCAGGGTGTTTTCTCTCTGCTTCAGCGTTTGACGGCAGCCTGTATCATTCTGCATCTTCCCGCGTCAGCAGCACTGCGCGGCGCCTGTTGGTGAACTTCCTGGTTTCGGCATCTCACCCAAAGTTGTTCGCCTTGCAAGTAATATACCTGTGTCACACGGGCGCGCAAAAAGTGTTTTAAGTAAGCGGTCTTTTACGAAGTTGAAAGGCTTTTAACAAAGAGGTGTTTGCGGCGCAGACACATGGCAGCAACGATCTCCTTTTAGTGTTTTCGTTCGAAGACGCTAGCGAAAGCGTGGCGCTAGCAGTTAAAAGTGAAGCAATGAAAATTAAACGATGTATCACGATGTACAAATTAAAGACTTGTTGCACTGCTCGTTTCTTCAAATAAATTTAAGAATAAGAGATGAAGAAACACCAATGTGAAAGTTTGTTGCACAAGTTAAGGAAGCATTCCCATAACTAGCGACGTGCACAAGTCCGTCTGGCACCACTGGGCTTTTATTTACCGTATTTGTTTTTCGCTGCTCTCGACTGCTCTCCACACGTTATGGGCGACCGTATGGAAGAAAAAGCGAGGATCGCAAGCCTCACGGCCTGCCTTCTCGCTCTGGAAAGCGAGGCAGACGCTGCGAAAGCCGCCAAGGAGAGGATAACGTGTCTGCTTCCGACCATTGCAGACGCTGCCTTTTCCGTGGGGCGCCGGCTGCTTGATCTGCGGAGTTGGTCATAGACGCTCGGACTCGGACCACATGAATGACGGGCAAACACACGACTGCCACGCTTTCCTCGCTTGTGCAAAATGGCGCGGCTCGAGACCGAGCGTCACCACGTGATATTGCCGACGCGTTGTAGCTGCTTACGAGAGTAGAAAAGGAAATAACCATTAAAAAAGTTCATTACACCTTCTGCAGGATATGAAATTTGTTTTTACAAATAGTTTTGGTGACAGAAAAATAAGCGATTGCTCTTTTTTTCCCACCACTCGAAAATTGCTGGCGCCCACTGGTTTTGAGGCTACTCATTCGGAGCCGTAAAAGAGATCGACGAACTCCGCTTACGAAAAAGACCGCTTCTGAAAAGGAGTTCGCTCTGTGCCGTGTGTCTGCTGTCACGAACTCCTTTTCGGAAAAAGACCGCTTACTTAAAAGACATTTAAGTGCCCGTGTGACAGGGGTATAAGCCAAGAAGCTGGTTCCTGAACCAAACACCCTCGTCAAGGAAAATAGACTGTGTAAGGGGGGGGGGGGGAGCGGAGGTTGTAGCGGTTCGAAAATTTTTTGACCTTGTTCTTAACGGCGCAGAACGCTGCTTAAGCCACCTTGGCCGCAGTACGGTGGTGTCCCGCGGCAAAGTGTTGTGATTTGGAAGGGGCTGTTAATTAGTGTTAGTCATGGAACGCAGCATACTTGTTAAATTACTCATGCGTGTATGCACCGCATAATTATGAGTACTGCTGTGATTGTTGGCGTCTAAAAGAGTGGCTGGCAATCATTTGGAGCAACAAATGGCACTTCTGCCTCCCCCCCCCCCCCAAAAAAAAAAGAAAACCTTGTGCGCCAATTTTTCTTTTGCCATCCCTACACCTTGGTTTTATCAATCTCATTAATTTCAAGAGTGCCAACTTGGCAGAACCACATTTGAGTTCGCAGAGTCTGTGGAAAGATTCCGCAGGCATGGCAAATGTTAATGTGGACTTCGCGCCGTTGTTTGCTCAGTGGAGTAATTTAGAATGCTATTTTATTGACATAGCAGTGCTCATGTTCACTATGCATGATTTAGGTGGGTTGAATGTTTTGTATATATGTTTCTTTAAATGTTAGCCTTATTTTTCGTACTGCTCAAAACTTGATCTTTCATAAGAAAATTTTTTTCCCGTAACCCGCTCCACATTTAGATTTTAGTGCTCCAAAAGTAATATTTTTCTGCTCCGAAAAACCGCTCCAAACTTTATTTTAGCTGTTGCACCCCTGGGCAGGTCTAACACGGGGTGGGATGCTACCGCGCACACCCTCCAAGTGACAGCCGCCTGGTTTAATATCTGCTTGAGAGGCGCTGATCACCCCAGCTTGCGCAATTTCACACGCGGTTACGTGCGCTCGCTCGGGCAAAGCTAGTGACATCACGGTGGCAGGCCTGAAAATATTCTTTTAGAAGGCATTGGGCCTATTCATTTCAGAAGACAGTGCCCACGCATTGAATTCCCGCCTCTATTTGGCGAGGGGTCAACGCTCGCATGGTATCGATGAAAGACTGCAAGGGTCTGGCTTTCGTGCGGACCGCCGCAGCTGATTGTAAGTGTACGCAATGAGTGATACGAGCTAAAGTGAACATCTGCTGATGCCGTTGAGCTGATGTAAGAATTTCAGTTCCTACAGGTTCAAGTGACGTTGCGAAAAAACAGTTTGTAGGCCTGAGTGGAATGATGGCTTTTTATTCTTTAGCACTACCAGTGGTCGGCCGGGAAACCGTTGGTTGGCCTCACGCTGATCGGCTTCACCTTGAGCTCGTCGGCGTCCTGAAGTCGACGGGTCTTGCGCTCCTTGTACTTGTGGTAGAGCCACGTGGTCGCCTGGGTCCCGTACTCCAGCACGTTCAGGAACGACACGCCGATCCAGATACCGATGAAACCGCCCAGGTATGAAAACAGCTCAATTTGCTGCACCATAAGGAACGGGTTACTGTTTAAAGCAAACCCGGAAAGGTTCGCATGTTTTATGGGCAAGCTATTGATTGATTGATTGATTTGTGGGGTTTAACGTCCCAAAACCACCATATGATTACGAGAGACGCTGTAGTGGAGGGCTCCGGAAATTTCGACCACCTGGGGTTCTTTAACGTGCACCCAAATCTGAGTACACGGGCCTACAACATTTCCGCCTCAATCTATGGGCAAGCTATTGAACAGTGCACACGAAGACAGTGTTTGTGCTGCTCCTTTCTCCGGGTTAATAAAGGGGCACAAAACCGCCAGGCGATAGGCGCAGCACAGTCACAGAAAAGCTAGAAGAGTGGCCTTTCAGAGCCTTTTCAAAACACCCATTGGGTAACCACTGCAAGCACATTTGCTTGGTACCCACTAGGGCATTAATCACTAACTTTTGGGTTGTAGGCCAGCATTCGTTATACTATTTTTCGTCATTCTTCTGAGAAGTGTGGTATCCGCTAAACACTTGCAAGGAATTTTGTGCCAATTGTCCATGCAGTGGCTGACGATGATGAGAAATTATGGCTGAAGTGCGTATGCTTTACAGTAATAGGGGAACAAGAACGAGGTTTTATGATGGTTTGGAGCATTGTACGGCCCACTCGTTACGCTATTCGCATTGTGTGACAACTGGTTGTTCTTTGGCTGTTTTAAAACGCTTTATAAGTCGTATTAACGCGATTGCTTTCCCGACATCAAGCCTGCCTGAGGCAAATTTGACAACAAGTCACAAGCACCAGCGTAGCTCGGTGGTATAATACTGGGCTGGCACCCGACGGACCTGGGTTGAGCCCCACTGTGCCATTGGTGCTAGATCATATCTGTCTAAGGCAAGTTTGACTACAAGTTACAAGCACCGGCGTAAATCAATGGTGGAATATTGGGCTGGCACCCGGTGGACCTGGGTTCCAGCCTAACTGTGTCGTTGGTGCAAGGTTTTTTTTTTCTAATCTTGCGTGATGTGGTTACGGACGCCGGCGGCGGCGGCAGACAACAACTGCGCGTAACCCGCAAAGTAATCTCATAACAGCTTTCGCTGTGAACTTTGACCTCAGGTCCGTTTACATTGACCCGACGAGGGCGCGTTGAGTCTAAATAAACAGGTTTTCTGGACTCACCCTCCCCATGTATAAGCGGAAGGGTCGGGGTGGAGAGTCGTCGCGGCGAGTCCCGTCGACCCGGAGACAGGGGTAGGTAGGTTCACCGAACTCGCCGCGCTCAGACCGGTCGCGCTGAGTTGACGGCTCGTGACCTCTCCCGCCCGTCGCGGTCTCCGCTTCCCCATCACTCCGACGTTGCTCTTTCTCTTAAACTGGTATAGCGCATTACGGGGAAGAAGAAACGGCCGAGCAGACCGACATAAGAGGACAGAGCGCTCTGTCCTCTTATGTCGGTCTGCTCGGCCGTTTCTTCTTCCCCGTAATGCGCTATACCAGTTCAAGTACGACGAACCAACTCGCCCAATCTTCAACACTCGTGCTCTTTCTCTGTCGGCCGGTACGCGCGCGCTAGGCACGAGGACATCCTCGCGGGCTCCTTGCACCATGTGGACAGATGATGAAATAACGACGTTGCTAGCTTAGTCAACGAGAAAAACTGAGTGATTTGCTCAATAGCAAGCGGCAAAAAAATAAGGACATATTCATGGACCCGGAAAGATGTTTGAAGGAACAGGGCCTGACGTGGACGTGGGAGCAAATAAGGACCTGTTGGAAGAAATTGAAGAAACGCTTCATGGCTGTAAGTACCTCCCTGTTCGCTTTGATTTGAAAAGTTTTCAGGCGCTTTAATTTCTAATGACTTTTTTGGCATTCGCAGGAACGCCTGCTACTATGCAAAAGTGGCGGGGAGCCGTCAAAGGGGAAGTGGTTTGACAAATTGAGCCTTCTGCTTGGCGACCGCCCGATGGTGCAAGCAAGAGATTACGGCGTTGACACCGCCGCCGAAGACGAGGACATCGTTCTGTTATGCGGTAAATGCAGATCACTTTTACGTTTAAATCTTGCTTGGCACGTCCTACGAGAGTTTGTTGGTTATCGTTCTCACGACCGGCTCTTTTGCTCTGCCCGTAGCAGGAAATCTGCTTGTGCACCAGAAATCTCAAATACGCGCTCATGAACACTTTAATAAAGTTTCTCGTCACCTCGCCATCAGAATACACTTGCGTAAATTCACAGAATTGTCTACTAATGCACAGCATTCCAACGCCGCTTGCATTTATTTTGCATTCTACACAGCCAGGTTCGACTATGAAAAGGCAAATACTTTCGGGTATTTTATTCTTTGTAAGTTTTGTTTTGGGTTTTTTTGCAAGTGGTGTAAATTGACTTTATCACAAAAATTAAGTGCCTTTAACCAATACATGTAATTTCCACCAGAGTAAAAGCGTAGTCCAGAGTTGGTTTCGCTCTTTTTAATTCGTGTTTCATGAATCCCTGAATGGACTTAGGCATTTCGAACGTTTTTTCGGGTTTAGTGTTCGGGTTTTGGAGGAGATGAGGGTCGTTCCACGCCAAATATACCAGACAGTACGCTAGACCATCTAAGATTACACTATAAAAAGTAATGGTTGGTCACTTTACTACACTATTCATTTTTGGAACCAATTTTCTAAAGAAAATTTTAATTTCTTAAATATGGTGGCAGTTAGGTTGCGAAGAAACTTCGAAGAAGGGAAATATTATACGCAGCATGGTAAAACGATTCCAGTCGGTAGGAAAAGAACCGCATTTCCTTGTTAAAACGCATTCACCACTAGTGTATGTTAATGTGCTTTGCGGGGAAGCAATGCAGTGTTCTTGACCAAAGTCAGAAATTTTTACAGCTTTTCAATTTTTCCAGAGACAACGCAGCTGCATAGCTTGCTTGCATTGTTGACGGTAAGTGGGGGAAAGCACGAGTCGTGAAGACAGTAGTTTGGAAGCGCTGGCACATGAACTTTGAAAAATTTGCAATATTGCTCATGTAGCGGAAGCTGCTAAGCACCACCGCATTCTTTTCTATCCCGTCTGCAGCCGGCCGTCGACAGCGCGCCTACTCGCGGCGCCAGCTCCTCCTCCTCCGTGTTCGGGGAACAACGTGTTGTCGGGGCCGGCTCCGGGGATTAGACCGGCGGCATGCTACGTCTGCTCGCTTGGTGGCCCCCGTTTCCTCTTTCTTGTAGAAGAACGTGGGGGTGCCTCCTTCTCTCCCTCGTCGAGGGGAGCTCTCGTCACTCGCACGGAGTGGAAATAAACAGTCTTGCCCTGCAACTCCAAACCTGCTTCACGTCTCCTTTCTCGCTGCCTCCGGCAGCCGACATTCCCGGCCGCTACAAAATTGGTGACCCGAACGCTTCAACGAACACGCCGCGATGAGCTCCGGCGACAACGCTGCTGCCTCCACGCCTGCGGTCATCGCCACAGAACTGAAGCTACCAAATTTTTGGCCGAAAAATCCAAGAGTTTGGTTCAGCCAAGTGGAGGCCCGTTTTCAACTCCGGCACATCACCTCGCAGTCGACAAAATACCTTCACGTCGTCGCAGCCCTGCCCCCCGAAATCGCCGACGCTATCGACGACATTTTGGTTTCACCCCCCGCGCAAGAAGAATATGACACCCTCAAAAAGACGGTGCTGGACCGCCTCGAGGCGCCTGAAGAAAGCAGACTGCAGCAGCTCTTGTGTCGCGAAGAGCTGGGCGACCAACGACCTTCCCAACTGCTGCACCGTATGCGGCAACTACTCGGTGTGCACGCGCGTCAGGACGGCCAGCTCCCACTTCTTCGTGAACTTTTCCTGCAACGGCTCCCCCAGTCGGTGCGCGTGGTTCTCGCGGGTTCAAATGAGACGTCCCTTGATCGACTCGCGCAACTTGCCGATCGCATCACGGAATACTCAACTCCAACCTTTGCGCCCATAGCTGCTGCAAGAACACATGAGCAACCAGATCGACTGTCGCGCCTTGAGGAGAAACTGCAACACCTTACCGAGACCATGCAGAAACTTGTGCTATCTGGCGCTCCCCAACAGGACGAGCAACGACGCAACCGATCCCCTTCAAGACACCCAAGCTCTTCCCAGAGAAGCCATGCACGAGATACACAGGACGGAGTTTGCTGGTACCACCGTCGTTTCGGCACGGGTGCTAGCCGCTGCACTCAACCTTGCTCGTTTCCGGGAAACGCTCCGGCCAGTCGTTAACGGCGGCTTACGACATCGGCCCTCCACCCAGCCGCCTGTTTTTCGTAGTCGACCGCGTAAGCAGTCGCGCCTGCTAGTCGACACGGGAGCCGAAATCTCTATTGTCCCGGCAACCCCCGAGGATCGCCGACGTAGCAAGAACACATCGTCGCTGCAGGCAGTGAACAACACTGCCATCGCTACGTACGGCTTCCGTTCGCTGACAATAGACGTCGGACTCAGGCGCCTGTTTCGCTGGGTCTTCGTGGTGGCGGATGTTAATTTCGCCATACTCGGAGCAGATTTTCTCAGCCACTTCAACCTGGATGTGAGCGTACGTGACCGTTGCCTCAAGGATAACAACACATCCCTCAAAGTACGTGGTTTGGAGTCAAACATCTGCTCATCTGGCATCTGCGCCTTCCAGCCAGCCAAGCCCCGCAACACGGAGCAGCCGGTGAAACATAACGTGACTCACCACATCGTCACCACCGGGCCGCCAGTCACCGCCCGGCCACGACGGCTGTCCAGCAAAAGGCTTCAAGCTGCACGCAGGGAGTTCGAGCATATGCTGCAGCTGGGAATTGTTCGCCCTTCGTCTAGCAACCATTCATCGCCGCTACACATGGTGCCTAAGGACGACGATTGGCGCCCGTGTGGTGATTACAGAGCCTTGAACGCATCGACAACGCCGGACCAGTATCCTCTGCCACACATTCACGATTTCAGCGCGCGGCTGGCAGGTACGAAAATATACAGCAAGATCGACCTTGTAGCGGCATACCACCAAATCCCCGTCGAACCGCAGGACATACCAAAAACAGCCATAACAACTCCGTTCGGCCTGTTTGAGTTTGTCCGCATGCCCTACGGCTTGAAAAATGCCGCACAGACCTTTCAAAGGTTCATGGATGAGGTCACCCGGGGTCTTCCTTTCATCTTTGTCTACCTGGATGACATTTTGGTGGCCAGCAGAACGCCTGCGGAGCACGAAGAGCACCTCCGCCAGCTCTTTCAGCGTTTGGATGAGCACGGTCTGGTGTTGAAACCTCAAAAGTGCGTGTTTGGAGTAGAGGCGCTCAACTTCCTCGGCCACCACATCACTGCTGAAGGCATTATGCCAATGGAATCGAGGGTGGAATCCGTCAAGAAGTTTCCAGCTCCAACATCTTTTCGCAAGCTGAGGGAGTTCCTCGGGCTCTTAAACTTCCACCGGCGCTTCATTCCGTCTTGTGCTCGAGTGCTCCAGCCATTGACCGACCTGCTGCGCCGAGACGACCAAAAGGCACCAGAATTTTGTTGGTCTGACGAACACCAGAACGCTTTCCAGAAAGCTAAGGACGAGCTAGCCGCGGCTACCCTCCTCATTCATCCACGGCCTGAAGCTCCTACACGCCTCATGGTGGACGCTTCCTCCACATCGGTCGGAGCAGTGCTGCAGCAACAGGAGGGCGCCCAGTGGAATCCACTGGGCTTCTTTTCGAAACGTCTGAAGCCTGCAGAAGCACGGTACAGCACTTTTGGAAGGGAGATGCTCGCAATATATTGTTCCATTAAGCATTTCCGCTACTTCCTCGAAGGCCGTGAGTTCTACATTTTGACAGACCACAAGCCCCTCACCTACGTATTCAAAAACAACAGTTCCTCCTACTCAGAACGAGAGATCCGTCAGCTCTCATTCATCTCCGAGTTTTCTACAGACATCCGCCACGTTCCCGGGGTCGAAAACGAAGCAGCTGACGCCTTGTCTCGCGTCAATGCTTCCAGCACAGAAGTCCTGGACTTCGAAGCTATGGCCGCAGCTCAGCGGGACGACCCCGAGTTGACAAGACTGAAGGGAGGGGGATCTTCACTCGTGCTCTCGGAGGTTGCACTTCCCTACGTCCAGAGCACGATAACCTGCGATACCTCCCAGGCAGCACCATGACCTTTTGTCCCACTGAACTTTCGCCGAGTGGTATTCAACACTTTCCACTCCATCAGCCACCCAGGTGTCCGTGCCACCCAGCGGCTGATAACGCAACGCTTCGTTTGGCCCGGAGTCAACGCGGACGTGCGACGATGGGCTCGGACATGTGAAACGTGTCAGCAAGTGAAAGTGACTCGCCACAATCGGGCTGCACTACAGGAATTTCGGACTCCTGAGTCGCGGTTTGACCACGTTCACCTTGACCTCGTCGGACCACTACCGCCCTGCCAAGGATTTAGGTACCTGCTCACATGCATCGACAGGTACAGCCGGTGGCCCGAAGCTATACCAATTGCGGACATATCAGCTGAGACCGTCGCGCAGGCCTTCATTCAAACATGGGTGTCCCGCTTTGGCTGCCCCGCCCGCATAACAACTGACCGGGGACGGCAATTCCAGAGCAACCTCTTTTCCGCACTTTCAACGCTCCTCGGCACGAAGCTGCAGCATACAACCGCCTACCACCCCGCCAGCAACGGAATGGTTGAGCGCTTCCACCGGCAACTCAAAGCCGCACTGGCAGCGAAACTCGACCGCCAACACTGGGTGCAGAAGCTTCCGCTCGTTCTTCTTGGCCTACGCTCAACGGTGAAGGAAGACCTCGGCTTCAGCGCAGCGGAAATGGTCTACGGCTCAACAGTGCGCCTCCCGGGAGAATTCTTCTCCGACCACACACCTTCCGCCCCAACAGCCTCCGATCACATCGAGAAGCTGCGCGCATGGCTCGCGCAACTCAGGCCAACAGCACCTCGCATCGCCCGCAACAGGAAAGTTTTCACTTTTCCTGACATGGACTCTGCTACCCATGTGTTCGTGCGACACGACGCAACGAAGCCGCCCCTTACTCCGCCGTACGATGGCCCATTCAAAGTTTTGGGACGTACTAACAAAACCATCGCAATCGACGTGCGGGGGAAACGAGAAGTCGTCGCCGTTGACCGCGCCAAGCCTGCTCATATTGAAGTTTCCATTCAAGCAGCCTCTCACGTACGATTTCAGTGCTAACCATTGGACTGTGACCTTCCACTATTCAGCCAGTAACTGCTGTCCTTCTTTAAAAGCTCCGCAATCTAGGGGGGGGGGGAGCCTTTGTAGCGGAAGCTGCTAAGCACCACCGCATTCTTTTCTATCCCGTCTGCAGCCGGCCGTCGACAGCGCGCCTACTCGCGGCGCCAGCTCCTCCTCCTCCGTGTTCGGGGAACAACGTGTTGTCGGGGCCGGCTCCGGGGATTAGACCGGCGGCATGCTACGTCTGCTCGCTTGGTGGCCCCCGTTTCCTCTTTCTTGTAGAAGAACGCGGGGGTGCCTCCTTCTCTCCCTCGTCGAGGGGAGCTCTCGTCACTCGCACGGAGTGGAAATAAACAGTCTTGCCCTGCAACTCCAAACCTGCTTCACGTCTCCTTTCTCGCTGCCTCCGGCAGCCGACATTCCCGGCCGCTACACTCATGTTCAGGCACTTATCGGTCTGTGTGGCGCTCCATATAAAAATATACACTTTGGATCATTTCAAAGGGTGCAGAAACGATATTTATTTCTGTAAGTTTAATACGAATCTTTGTTTTACGCGAGAAAATATTATTTATATTGAGCTGCCCCCAAGGCTGTCAACGGCGGACCGTAAGCGCACTTCACTGCACCGAGGGTTCCTCGGCAGCCTCCTAAATGCACCAAAGCCGGCTTGCTGATTCATGCTCCATTTTCCTGCGCTTACCGCCAGTAATAGAAACAAATTATGCAGCTGCATTATCTCATAAAAAGTTGTAAGAGCTGTAAAAAATGTTTAAATATCGCCAAGAACAACGCATTGCTTCCCCTCAAAGAACATCTTGAGACAACCTAGTAGCTGTGAACGCGTTGTGCCAAGAAAACGCTGTGTTCTTCCTACCCACGAGTTTTTTTCACAACCTAGTTATTGGGCGCTGCCACGATATTTAAGTTGCTCTGAGAGTTAGAAAACATTTCCTTCGAAAACTGGTCTCAAAACAAAAATGGAAGCGATTAGTGTAGTCAAACGATCGACCATGAATTTTCATATTCTTATCAGAGATGGTCGAGCGTACTGCCTGGAACGTTTAGCGTGGAATGAGCCATGTATTTATTTCGTAACTTCGTTCTTGTGATATTTTTAAATTTTGGTTATTCTTGTTTTTTATTGATAATGACATATGACCAATTAAGGGAATTTGCGCTCTTATGGCTATAATATTCTGCTTGACCAATTATCTCCATTGCGGTTATAACAAATAAATGTGTTACTCCGCCCGTCACGCATTTTTGTTTGAAGGCAGGGCATTCCACAGTCTAAGGTGCTGGGGTACTCGGCAAGGAATGCTACTCAGGATAAATGTAGATCATGAATGGACCATGCACATGGTTGTACTGTCAATATTCCCGTCCCTGATTACAATGAAGACCTATGGCAAATGCACTAATCCAATACTTATAATTGCAGATGGCAGCGAAGAGGAAGGAGATGCGTCCGACGACCTAGAAACCTGTAAGTTCTTTTTTTCTGCGCTGTAATGCCACAGCAGTCATGTTTCCTACTTCAGTGTTCAATATGACTGAAAAAAAAACGATGGAGAGAACATGCGTGCAAGCTTTATTTACTGCATATACATGAGTTCGCAGTAGGTCATGTCCACTCTTGGAACAAAATTGCCAGCAAAACAAGTGTGGTCAGGTGTTCCAAGACATATGCGGCTCATGTTTTCCCTAAGGCACGAGTCACTTTTTAAAAGACTTACTCCACAGTTCCTCAGTTTTTCTATGTACAAGAATTCTTAGAGATATTAATTACTTTTCTCGATTCTTAGACTCCCTCCATACACAGTAAAGCCTCAGACGATAATATATGTGGGAAAATACAAAGTATTAAATAACACTTGTAGCACTTGCAAATTGAAAAGGTTAAGCCTTTTTCACATACTCGCCTTATAGCCAACATGCAGACAGACCACGTATTCCTACACATGTCATAAAAAGGAGCATACATAAAACATCAAGGTCAATTACATCCCCCCCCTGAAATGGAGAGGCTGTGATAAACGTGAAAAAGGCTCTCTCATGGGAATTCTATTTTCAGCTGCAACATGTACGCCATCGCAAGGAGAACCAAGCACATCAGGAACACAACGTGGAAACCTGACCCCTGATGCAACCCCCCCCCCCCCCCCCCCCAAAGCGCCGCAAGACAACCACGTTTGAAAAGGTGTTGGATAAGATGTATGAAAAGAACATTGAGCAGCAAGAGAAGCAAAATACCATTCGCTTCGAAATGGAAAATCAGCTTCTCCAAAGAGAGCATGAAAATATGAAGGAGCTCCTGGCAGGAGTCACAAACTCCTTCTTGCCGGGAACACAAGCCCTTATGGGACAGTTTCTTGCCCATCAGGCCAACCTTCTAAGCGGTCTTCAAGGCATGCACACCCCTCCTCCTGCCCAAATGCCACCGTTCATGTCCTACCTGCCAGGGCACAGTCGCGCTCCGAGGCAATAGGCCAACTTTTCTTTGTGTGTGCAATGTATGTGTGCAGTTGTGTGTGGTTAACATAATAAGAACCCCTAAACATCTACCCATTTGTCGCCTACTGCCACTGAGTTCAGCCCAGTATTTCACCTCCAGGTTTACGCGTTTGCCCTTTCTTCTGATTTTTCAAAATACCAAGACAGCCATCGCGGTGGCGGAGCGACAACTGCGTAAACAACCGCAGCCCACAGCGGCGAGAGCGCAGGCTTGGAGGAGCGGAAACCGGTACCGGAAGACGGGCTGTCGGCTCGCCTCGACGCAAAGCGTCGCTGCGATCACCTCAACTCGTCCGTGCGAGTTCATATAAACTCGGGCGCGTCGAGGTAAGCTGAACCCGCCACTCAACTCAGCCCGCCCCCGTCGCGTCCATGTACACGGGGTTCTCGTCTTTTTCAGCGGCAATGTGTTTCTGGGGGCCAGTTAGTCATGACACGACTCATCGTTTGATGCAGCACGCTACAGGTAATTAAATACAGGCCCCTCATTATCGATCAGTTTGGGTTTGAGAGAACCCCAAAAACTGGGTGAAATTGTCGCCACTGTTATGACCATCATCATTATTGAAGTCTTGCAGCCTTTGTGAACTGGACGAAAATATTTCGACGCAATCCAAGCAAGACTGTGCCGTCAAGACGGGTTGATTTTTTCTCAGCAAAACGTGGACAAGGGGTTTCAGGACCGGTTCGCACAAAGAAAACGCACGAGCAAAAAAAGGCCATTGTGAACTCGACTCCATTCAAGGTCTTCCAGGAAAACAAGGAGGCAGCTGGGCCACTTTCGAGGTCACGGTGGATCTGGAGAAATCCGGAACAAGCGTGGTGTTTGGGCTGAAAGCTAAAACCCAAACCGGTTGTAGCTGCACCTGGCGAGGAGGAGTGAAGTCCCGAAAAAATACAGTTAAGCCGTAACTTCTAGCAACGACGAGGGATCGAATGTGTAGTTGAAAGGAAAAACGCACTATCTTCTGCAGCCCTTGCGGGAGCGCACCCCTCAGCGCCTCGACGACGAGGGATTAGTCGACCACTCCTCCCTTCCCCTCTCTCCATAGAAATTGTTAAACAGAGTGGCATGTTTTCACGAGAAGCTGTCAGGCCACTACATTGTGCTACCCGAACGCAGTCAGGCAGATTTGGCACGTGTACCGGGAGCCGGTTTTCGAACCTGGCCCAACTGCCAGAAGAGTTCTTGGAAAGCAAGGTCATCCAAGATTATCGGACGTGCGCGAAATCTTGGTGACGTGTGCAAAACGTTGGTGCGGTGCGCTCGTGACCATATCTGGGCATCGCCTTGGTGGGTGGAGCACCTAGACCATCGAGTGCCGTATTGGCTGAAGCCGCGGACAATGCACCCAGGGTTGGCAACGTGCTATGTAGGCGGAAGACCATTTGTACACTTTGAGTTATCCTGTTCAATTCTTGACTTCTTGTTGATCTTGATCATCATCATCATCATCATCAGCCTGACTACGTCCACTGCAGGACAAAGGCCTCTCTCATGTTCCGCCAGTTAACCCGGTCCTGTGCTTGCTGCTGCCAATTTATACCCGCAAACTTCTTAATCTCATATGCCCACCTAACCTTCTGTCTCCCCCTAACCCGCTTCCCTTCTCTGCGAATCTAGTTTTTTACCCTTATTGGCCAGCGGTTATCCTGTCTACGCGCTACATGCCCGGCCCATGTCAATTTCTTCTTCTTTACTTCAACTATGATATCCTTAACCCTCGTTTGTCCCCTAATCCACTCTGCTCTCTTCTTGTCTCTTAAGGTTACACCTACCATTTTTCTTTCCATTGCTCGCTGCGTCGTCCTCAATTTAAGCTGAACCCTCTTTGTAAGTCTCCAGGTTTATGCTCCGTAGCTAAGTACCGGCAAGATACAGCTGTTATATACCTTCCTCTTGAGGGATAGTGGCAATCTACCTGTCATAATTTGAGAGTGCTTGCCGAATGTGCTCCACCCCATTCTTATTCTTCTAGTTACTTCAATCTCGTGGTTCGGCTCTGCGGTTATTACCTGCCCTAAGTAGACATAGTCTTTTACAACTTCAAGTGCACTATTACCTATCTCGAAGCGCTGCTCCTTGCCGAGGTTGTTGTACATTACTTTCGTTTTCTGCAGATTAATTTTAAGACCCACCTTTCTGCTCTCCTTGTCTAACTCCGTAATCATGAGTTGCAATTCGTCCCCCGAGTTACTCAGCAATGCAATGTCATCGGCGAAGCGGCGAATTTGAAAGAGGTGATCTTGATCACCTCTTTTCAAATTCTCAGTTACTAACCATGTAAATAAATTGTTGTCGTGCTTACTAGCGCCTCATCTGACTTGTTGGACGATGGGTCCTAGGCCAAGCCACGCGAAGCCAGAACGAACGTAAGGTACGAAGACCAGGCAAATTCATGTCATATCTATAATTCCCACGCTCGCTGAAGCGCTATGCGTTACAGCTCCCGTAGACAGTAGCGCCAGAGTTCCCTCTAGTGTATATTTAGGAAACTGCATGGGCCTAGCGTTCCTCGATGCGAGAATGAAGTGGAGGGTCAAGGTCGCAGCGCTCCCCTCAAAGCAGCGATGAGAGGCACGTACACTCGATGCGAAGGCCGTAAGTTGCGAGTCTAGCCTGGCCGTGTGCACAGGGGGCTGTTTCTACATATCTCTTTAAGGGGGCGCTCCAAACCAACTGGTCGCCGGCAGTTGCGAAGGCTAGCACGCGCAAGGAATGCTCAGGTTCCTACTTGCTGTTGCACTTCTTGATGGTACTAATGCTGTGGAGACATGGTAGCAGCTATATATGACAACTCTGGTTTCGGGAGAGCATGAACGCAGTCATGGAAAATCATTTTTTTTTTGTAACTTCAAGACATCAGTGAAATGATGAATATTCCATATTACTGACATGCACCCGTATGCGTCACATTCAGAAGTCTCGGACTCATGATCTTTTACCAACCCGCAGAAGAAAAGACAAAAACCTATTTTTAGATAATATTTGTGAAATGTGTTGAATGACTAGCTGTGAATTATTTGTTTGCGTGCGTTTAGTGAACTTCTGTTCGGCTTCTTCTTCCAACGACTCCGAAACGGCACGCTCGGGATCTTCTGGCTCTGCCATTCGTTTGTCTGGCTCGCTTGAAAAAGAAGAGTTTCGAGCTGTTTATTCTTTGCGTAGTTTCTTTGCAATGGCCACAAGGTATGACGGGTATCCTTAAAATACCATTCGCACTGCACAACGAGTAAGTTTTTTAGGGTTGAAGCTCCCAGAGTTATCGGTCTGTCCATGCATGTCTTTTGTGACCGGTTCGTAACCACCTAGTGGTATAACTCACTCAGAAGGTGGCGCTAGTGTGAGTGACAGACAGACGGGCGGATCGACAGACGGACAGACATACAGAAGGATGGACAGAAGCACGGCTGCAAGCACGAACGGACGCACGAATAGACGGAAACATGGACAGACAGGCAGATGGATGGACAGACAGAAATATGGAAGGGGCGCCAGAAGCACGGACGGAAGGAAGCATGAATGGACAGACGGACGGACGCATGGATAGACACATGGACAGAGGCACAGATGGGCGGACTGATAAAAACAAGGATGAAAGGATGGAAAAAAGCACAGACGTTTCACCTCGCTGATTATTCACTCGTGAATATTCTGTGATTTTTTTTTTATTTTGCGTCCGCTGACATAATAAATCACAAGAAAATGCTTGCTGCAAACGACGGTAATACTTGTCATTAATCACGAGATTTTCCCAGGAAATGTTTTTCTGCCACTTAACACATATAGTTTTTTATTAGCAGGAAATTGGTAATGTGAAACGTCGGCAGTCTTTCCAGCCCGCGACTTCTTAAACTGCACACAACAGTGCACTATGCATGAGCACGTTGTGCGAACACTGCACCAGAACTCAAGCACTCATGAAAGTCACTCTGTAAAAGCATGCAAGCAAGAACGCGAAAAAAAACATGCATTGTAAACTTATTGCAACATGTATACATATATTCAAATGACCGGTCAGTGATCCCAAGCTTCATGAGTAAGCAACGCAAAGTTGATAAATGGACTATCTAAGGCCTGTATACTCCTACGTGACGTCATCGCACTATAACGGGTGCTGAGGACACGTTTTCAGAAAAAAACATTACCGCACAACCATTGGTGTACATACCGCGCGTTGCAAATCCATTCGTTCATGCTGTCTCCATTTTTCAGAAAGTGCCAGCAAAGCAGCTCCGATGTAGTGTTGTGACGCTCGGAGAGGATGATATGAAGATGCCTTAGCTAGTTTATAGAGTGTTGACTTGATACGAAGTCGAAGTAAGTCACATAAACAGGGCTATTTAGACAGTACAGAGATTTAGTGTCGGGAACCGCGAGTGGTTTAGGTACCCACGCTCTGGTATTCCTTTGCGCCCCCAGCTACACCCATGGGGGATACGAAAAACGTAAGTAGCTTTCCCGTCCTGGTATTAAAACCGTGGTATTAAAAGAAACAGCCGTGCCGATGCGTTCAGCAGCTACAGTGTGTCCAGTAATCTTATCATTATGCCTTATCAAAACATATGATGGTTCCAGGAAAGAGTTTGACAACCACACGATTAAGTTGTTTATCATCCCAAAATTACAATATGATTATGCAGGACACCGGTAGTAGTAGGCTTCAGAAATTTCAACCGTCCGGTGTTTTTAACGTGCACTTGAATGATAAATCTAAGCACACTAGTTTCAAACATCGAATTCATGGAATATAAGGTTCTCGAGCCTTAAGAAACGGGGCTTTTGTAGCGTTGCGTGTGTGTACTCACTGCTTAATGCATGAGTGCTGAGAAAGCTAGACTCCACACTCGCACCTATACTATACTCTCACCGCTTTCTATAGTGGAAGAAGTAATTAGTACAAGACTGTGGCCGGGCACAGCTGATTTACAATGCAATGAGTATGCGGGAAACGTGCTTTGAGCGGTTGGCTCACGATGCCCTCACAGGGAGCGCGCCATCGACACTGTGTAGAAATAGTTCCATTGAACTCGTGGTGGCTGCTTAGGCTGTAAAAGGAGGGGAAAAGGGAGCGCCTCTAGACCGGCCGTGCCATCAGGCCTATCACCCCACAGATGCACGCGCCGCCGCCAGAGGCGGTGTGTCCGCGAAGAGGACGGCATCCCAATTCTGATAATAAAGAAAATAGGACCAAATTTTGAGCAAACTTTAAGAGAGGCAGCGAGAAAGGCAATAATGTATGGTGAAGCCCCCAAGGAGTGGTAACTAAGCACGATGAGCATGATCTCTAAAAGAAAAAAGAACAACGCTGATATAAACAACTACCGTCCTATAGCCGTGTGACATGAGTAGTTTACAGGCTGGTGATGCAGATACGTAGTAAAGGAAAGGCTACAGACATGAGTGGAGAATAAGGGGGCGCCGGGGGAAATACACAATAGGTTCCGTAAACGAAGAAGACTTGAGGGCAATCTGTTTGCCTTGATGCAGTGTATTGAAATAGCGGAAAACGAACACATGCCCCAGTGGCCGGCATTTCTAGATATCAAGGGAGCTTACAATAGTGTGATCCAAAAATACTTGTGGGGAATACTGGGCACACTAGATGTGGAAGATGGAATGACTAATTTTCTAAAGGATATCTATAAAAGTAACAAGTGTAGTATCGTGCAGTGGACGCGTCGCAAGAAGAACACAGGGCACGGCGCTGAAGGGCTGGCCAACAAGACGTATGCAGCAGCGGGTAGCCAAGCAGGAACTCCTTTTATATACACAAGCATCACTATATTGTGACGTAAAAATGACACGAGGCATGTCTATTTAGATTCTATATTGACACAGATGCGTATAACGTCGACTAAGATTGAGGACAGCATGCACAACTGACAGACCACTTCCTCGTTGTCGTCTTCTTACCGCTGATATGTCAGCTTCGTAACATTACCCCCCTAACCCCCTTCCTACCCCGGCGGTAGAAGCGCCGTCTTGGAGCACATTAATTACGGTCTTCAGAAGGCATGTGGTAAGGTTTTAGCCTGTTGACGTGCAGAACATCACTGGGTGTGGTTGTAGGCAGGCTTGTGGTCTCAGATGCAGGAATGATCTCATAGATGACGTCGGTTGCCTGGCGGTTGATACGGTAAGGACCCATGTTGCGAGACAACTTCTCTGATAAGCCAACTCGACGAACGGGGCACCACAGGAGAACGAGAGAACCGGGTGAGAAGCAAACGTCAATATGCTGGCTGTCGTAGATGGCTTTCTGAATGGCTTGCGAAGCCGAAAGTCTAGAGCGGGTGATCTGACGTGCGTGGTCAGCACGAGCAATAGCATCGCGTGCATATTCGGTTGACGGGGTTGTATAGTGGTTGGAAGTAAAGTGTTGAGTGGTAACGTCGGATTACGGCCACAGAGAAAATAAAAGGATGAATAACCAGTGGTGTCGTGGCGCGAAGAATTGTACACGAAGGTCACGTGAGGTAGTGCCAAGTTCTAGTAATGGTGGTCGGAGGACGCACACATCGCGAGCATGTCCGTGAGGGTGCGATTTAGACGTTCGGTAAGGCCGTTTGTTTGGGGATGGTAGGAAGTGGTCAACTTGTGCTGCGTCAAGGAAGAGCGCAGACGATCGTCGATTACTCAAGACAAAAATGCGTGGCCACGATCGGTGAGTAATTGGCGAGGAGCGCCATGGTGTAGGATGACATCGTGGAGCAAAAAGTCCGCAACGTCAGTAGCGGTGCTGGTGGGGAGCGCTCGAGGGATGGTATATCTAGTTGCGTAGTCTATAGCAATAACAACCCATTTGTTGCCCGATTTCCACTCAGAAAAAGGACCGAGAAGATCTATACCTACACAGAAAAAAGGTTTGATTTGGATAGAGATCGGTTGAAGAAGTCCAGCTGGGGGCGTAGTAGCTCGCTTCCTACATTAGCATTTATCGCAGGAAGACACGTAACGGCGAACGGACCTGGCGAGACCGCGCCAAAAGAAGTGGCGACGCACAGGGTCGTACGTCCGAGATACACCCAGCTGACCAGCAGTCGGTTCATCGTGAAGCTCGTGCAGCACGGTTGAACGCAAATGTTTCGGCACGACAAGAAGAAGCTCGGGGCCATCTGGCTGGAGGCTACGACAGTACAGCGAGCCATACAGGAGGACGTGCATGCGAAGCGACGCGTCGTTCAGAGCAGATTCGAGATGGTCAATAAGTTGTCGCAGGGAAGCATCACGACGTTGTTCATCACCAATCTGAAGAAACTGGGACATTGACATGATGCTGAGGCTAAGCTCGATGTCTGATCCGTCGGGCTGATCAACAGGGTAGCGAGATAAGCAATCGGCGTCCAGATGGAGTCTCCCAGACTTGTAAGCAACCGAGTAGGAATACTCCTGTAGGCGTGATGCCCAACGGCCAAGTCGTTCAGTGAAGTTCTTCAGAGAAGAAAGCCAACACAGCGCGTGATGATCTGTGATGACACGGAAAGGGCGGCCATACAAGTAAGGATGGAATTTCGAAACCGCCCAGACAAGGGCAAGACATTCCCGTTCTGTTGTAGAGTAATTGCATGCAGACTTTGAAAGCAGACGGCTTGCATACGCGATTACACGGGCGTTGACCCGCTGAATTAGTGCCAAAACTGCACCAATTCCGTGACCACTCATGTCTGTTCGCACTTCTATAGGAGCATGGGGGTCGAAATGTGCAATAATGGGACGTGTCGTTAGAGTGGTGATCAGCTGAGAGAAGGCGTCACCTTGAAGAGGGCCCCAACAAAATAGGACGTCTTGTTTGAGAAGGTCGGTGAGTGGCCGTTCGAGTGCCGCAAAGTTTCTCACGAACCGGCAAAAGTAGGAGCAGAGGCCCACGAAACTCCGAACATCATGAACAGAGCGTAGGACTGGGAAGTTTGTTACAGCGCATACTTTCGCCGGGTCTGGTCGTACACCGGCAGCATGAACAAGCTGACCCAACACAGTAATTTGACGAAGACCGAAGTGGCACTTGCAGGAATTTAGCTGCAGGCCGACCCATTGAAATATGGATAGGATGGTCGAAAGGCGTTCAAGGTGGTTTGCGATGGTAGGCCAGAAAATGATCACGTCGTCCAGGTAACACAAACATGTCGACCATTTAAATCCTGTAGGAGCGTGTCCATCATTCTCTCGAAGGTCGATAAAGCGTTGAAGATATTGAAGGGCATGACCTTGAATTGGTAAATACCGTCAGGGGTAACGAAGGTGCTCTTTTCTCGATCCGTGTCATCCACAGCAATTTGCCAGTAGCCAGATCGGAGGCCGAGAGATGAAAAGAAGGTGGCGCCATGGAGGCAATTGAGGACATCGTCAATGCGTGGTATAGGGTACACGTCTTTTTTGGTAATTTTGTTGAGGTGGCAATAATTTTTTTTATTCACATACGGCAGCCCATTAAGGGCTATGGCAGGAGTGGGTGAAAAAAAAACAGAGCAGAGAATTACAAAAGTACCACTTCCGGGAACACACTACAAAATAACACATGAACAAAATACAATATACATGGCAATTCCATTCAGTACAAAAATAAACATCCAATGAATGGGCACTGCGGGGCGTACATATTAATAGAACAAAGCAAGTAACTATTGGTTAGATACGACTTCTAAGAGAAGGCAGGAATTGATTTATCGGTGCACTCCTAATCTCACCCGGCAGTAAATTCCATTGTTCTATGGTTCTAGGAAAAAAGCTAAATTTGAATAGATTGGTGTGTGCGTGAAAAGGGGCGAGGTTTAGGGCATGATTATTTCGAGTAACGGTTGGCATAGCATACGTAAGATAGCTGTTATCGGAGAGACGGTTAACTGAGTGAACGATGGCATGCAAGAATTTGAGCGACTCGATATCTCGTCGAGTAGAGAGTGAGGTTAGATTTAAAGTGGTAATGGCGGATGTGGTAATGGCGGATAATCAATGCAGAAATGACATGGGCCGTCTTTCTTCTTTACTAATACCACAAGAGATCCCCAAAAGCTCGATGATGGTTCGATTACGTTTTTCGTAAGCATTTTGGTCACTTCTGTTTCAATCACTTCTCGCTCGGACGCTGACACGCGGTACGACCGACGGTGAATGTGCGCAGAGTCATCAGTGTTGATTCGGTGAGCGACGATTTTATTCTGGTTGAAGGGATGATCGTGGGTGTCGAAAATGTCACTGTATGAGGTCGAGAGCGTCGGCCTGGTGAGGCGAAAGCTCTGATCCAATCATGTTTCGAAAAATAGCATCGTCTGAGCTGGGTGACCGTGAGACTGCGCTTCGATCAGGAGAAGATACAGCGACAACACTGACATCGTCGTCTGTTATGGCAGTTAGCCGGGCTAGAGACATCTGGCAGGGCAACACTTGAGGGTTGAAACCAAAGTTAAGGATCGGAAGGAACACACAGTTATCCACTATGGTCGTGATGGTATGGGGCACAGTAACACTGCGCATCAGCCGAACGTCAGTAATCGGCATAAGGATATAACCACCATCAGAAAAGGGAGAGGCCGATGACAAAGACACGTGATGGTTCGAGGTGGTAGGTGAACGAAAGTGGTTGGGCTCAAGCGGCTGGTGGGCTTTGCACAGTAGTCGGCAAATATTGGAAGATCGAAGCTGAAGGTACAAGATGAACAGTCGATTAAGACCGAGTGTGCAGAAAGGAAATCAAGGCCAAGTATGAGGTCATGAGGGCAAGAGGCTTGCATGGCAAAAAGAACCACGGCGTGACGACTGGAAATGCTGACACAGGCAGTACATATTCCTATTACTGGCACAGTACCGTGATCGGCAACACATATTGCATGTGTTGTAGACGGCATCAATCTTTTGCAAGCAACGGCGTAGAGAAGCGCTCATAATAGACAGGTGCGCACCCGTGTCAATAAGGTGGTCACAGGAACATGGTCGACTTGTACTACAAGCAGGCTATGATGAGTGGGAAGCGTCAGTAGAGGATTTTCGGCCGTCATTGGTATTGCAGCTTCACCCCTATAAGCTGCAATATCTAGTTTTCCTGCTGCGATCGTCCAGAGAAGCTCGGCGAGGAAAAGCGCCGAGGTGGCAGAGAGCGGGATTGGTGACGTAGCAGTGACGGGGAGCGGAAGTTGCGGTGACCGGACGAAGGGGTGTCAATGTAGCGGCGACCAGGCACAGGGGTGTCAATGGAAGGCTCGTAAGATGACAACGAATAGAAATTGAAGGGTGTGGCGGCTGAACGTCGAGGGGTCGTCGTGTGCATGTGCACAGAGGTAGAGAAGGTCTGACGTGGTTGGTTTGACCAACGGCGGCGGCAATAGCGACGAACGTGCGCAGGCTGGTGGCAGGAAAAACAAATAGGCCGGTCGTTGGGTGTTCGCCATTCCGAAGGGTTATGGAAGGGCATTGTCGGACATAAACGGTGAGCGTTTCCTGGGAAGTAAGATGGGACTTCAGGGCGACTCAAGGGACATGCTGATAGAAGGTCGAGGTTCGCAAACTCCTGCCTCACCACAGCTTTTATGAACGCCACTGACGGCTGTTGTTGGTCAGAGGCAAGCGTTGCGAAAATGGGTGGCTGAAGAGGAGCCGGACAGGCGGCTTCAATTTCCCGATGAATAATGCGCGGGACGTTGTCATACGTGAGGTACTGGCAGGCGGCTTCACACGATAAGGTTGCGGCTGTGTTGGGCAGCCGGGTAAATCGCTGAGTAATACGGCGGCTCTTGGCTTCTTCGAAACGCCGGCACTCTTTAATGATGGCGTCGATGATGGCAACGTTGTTGTATACTGGAAGATTAAAGGCGTCGTCTGCTATGCCTTTCAGCACATAGGCCACTTTCTCAGAGTCACTCATGTGCTCGTCAATTTGGTGGCATAGGGCGATGACATAGTGAATGTACGCGACGTATGACTCCGTCGACGTCTGTGCACGAGCCGCCAGTTGATTCCGCGCTGCAATCTGTCGTCCAAAGGTGTCACCAAAAAGGTCGCGGATATTCTCTTCAACGGAGTCCCAGCTTGTAATCTCCGCTTCGTGCATCTCGAACCACACGTGCGGTGGGCCATTGAGCTAAATAGCACATTGGCAAGCATAAAAGTCGGGTCCCACCTATAGCTTGCGTTGACCCGTTCGTACCGGTTGATCCATTTGTCGATGTCAACGCCATCCTGAGTGAAAATACACCGGGATCAGGAGCAGGAGGTAGAAATATGTACGTAAGTCTCAGAAGGGGCAGGTGGTGAAGATAGTCAAATTGGTGAAACAGACAAATTCTTCAGCGAGGACAACCAGCATAGGGCATGGTGGTCGGTGATCACAGTGAAGTGGCGTCCACACAGATAAGGTCGAAATTTCTGGATGGCCCAAATGACACGAAGACATTCCTGCTCTGTTATCGAGTAGTTCTGCTCCGCAGGTGTTAGTGCATGGCTGGCATACGCAACTACTCGCTCACGTAAAGTGTCGCGCTGAAGGAGGACAGCACCAATTCATTGGCCGCTGGCGTCTGTGTTCAAGAAACTGGGTGCACTTTGATCGAAGTGACGGAAGACGGGGTCTGATGTCAAGGCACGCTTAAGGGCTTGGAAAACACACTCGCACTCGTCAGTCCAAGTGAAGGCCGTTCTTGACGTCAGAAACTTGTGTAACGGCCCCGCAATGGCAGCAAAGTGACCGATGAGCGGTGGAAGTAAGACGCCAGGCCCACGAAACTTCGCAATTGTTTTTGATTACCCGGATGTGGAAAACTAATTACGGCAGCAACCTTGTCGGGGTCGGGTCGAACGCCATCTTTGCTGACAAGGTGACCCAATATTTTGATGCTTGTGCTGGCGAAGTGGAACTTCTTTGTATTGAGATGAAGGCCAGTGTTCGAAATGCACTTCAGAACTTCGTCCAAGCTCTTAAGGCGCTGAGGAAAAGTAGAATAAATCACGATGTCATCTAAATAACATAAGCAGGTTTTCCACTTGAGTCCACGTAAGACAGTATCTATCATGCGCTCGAATGTTGCTGGAGCGTTGCATAAGCTAAAAGGCATGACGTTAAACTCATAAAGCCCGTCAGGCGTTAAAAACGCTGTTTTCTCCTTGTCTGTTTCGCGCATAGGTATTTGCCAATACCCGGACTGGAGGTCGAGGCTGGAGAAATATTCTGCGCCTTGTCGGGAGTCCAGGGCATCATCTATGCGTGGCAACGGATATACTTCTTTTTTCGTGATGCTATTGAGCGCTCTGTAATCAACACAAAAGCGGAGAGTGCCATATTGAGCGCTCTGTAATCAACACAAAAGCGGAGAGAGCCATCGTTTTTCCGGACCAACACCACAGGAGACGACCGAGAGCTGGACGAAGGTCGAATAATATCCCGTTTGAGCATGTCGGCAACGTTTTCCTCAATGATTTGCCGTTCCGCCGAAGACAGACGGTATGGGGGCGGCGTGCAATGGAGCTGCCTTTGGTTTCGATGCTGTGCTCTGCAATTGAGGTGCGGCCCAAAACTTCGGAATGTACATCAAACGAAAGGCTGTGCTTTTGAAGGAGGTCTAAGAGGTCTCTCTTTTGCTCGGCAGTGAGGTGAGGACTTATGGTAGCATATAAACCAACAGTGGTAGCCTTGATATCAGTTGTAGCAGACAAAAACGGTGATTCTGCGCGAAGAGGAACCAGCGAAAAAGGCTCGCAGGTCGGTGAAGCAGCTCACAGCAGTGCACTGGGGCAGCATCACTGGCGAAAAAGTTGGGTTCAAGGCGGTGACCAATGCTTTACCGTCGTTAAACCGCACAAGGCCGGGTGCAATGCTAAGCCCCGCAGGTTTGGAGCAAACTGATGGAGCTATGAACACGTCACCGTTAACTATAGTATCCGAAGCGATCGTGAGAATTCGTTCATCTCCTGGCGAAATGAAACAATCAGCGGCAGCAACGAAACGGAAGCTGTATCGATTGACATCGGATGAACTCTCAGTAGCTGACATATGAATTACTCGCTGACGACACGATATGAAAGCTGATGCCGAAGAAAGGAAGTCACATCCTAAAATGACTGGGCGAGTGCACAAAGGAAGTACAAGAAACTGAATGTGGTGAAAGATGCTATCTATGAAAACGCGGACTGCACAAACATTTGAAGGCTGAATAGGGACTCCATCTGCGCAACGAAGGGGAGGGCCATCGTATGGCGTCCTAACTTTTTCAAGCGGGCACAGAAGTCTGCACGAATTACGGAAAGTGATGCGCCTGTGTCTACCAGTGCCTCTGTCTGTATACCTTCAACAAACACCAATAAAACATTTGATGGGCAGTCCGGAGGAGTTTGACGCAGTTCGAAAGATGCAGTTTTCTCTCCCGAAGCTGCACTGTTTAGTTTTCCAGTTGGCGGTCGGGAATTGAAGTAGGAGGTCGGAAAAGAGAAGAGGAACACTCATCAGTGAACGTGAGCGACGACGTGAGAAACGGGAACTGCCAACTGAGCCAAAGTTCTGCGGAGACGGCGACCGACGCGTGCTGTTGTGATACAGTCGGCGATAGGGTGGTCAGGTGGGGTAGAAGTCGTCCCGTTCAAAGTCATCGTTGCTTCGTCCTTCGCCTTGACGGCTTCGGCAATACCTTCAAATATGACCACGGATGCCCCAATAGAAGCAAGTCGGCTGCGTAGTGCGCCAGGCGTTGTAAGGCTGGGAAGATGGTCGCGATGCGAGTGAGTTGAGCGAACTATACAATTTGGGCGCTGGCAGCTGCATTGGGCTTTGATGGGGTGCAGGTGTCCTACCAGCAACCTGAGCATAAGTTGGCATGGCCACAGGATATGAGCTCGGAACAGGTGTGTCAGTGATCAAGGCCAGCTCCTCCTTCACGACGTCGCATAAACTAGTAGCAGGTGGCGTCGTTGGAATATCATGGTGGCGAGGTGAAGCCTGTGCATGAAGTTCCTCGCGTATGACAGAGCAGATCAATGCACGCAGCTTTGTTGTGTCATGACTCGAGCTCAGATCAGCCATATCAGGTTGCACCCGAGTGGTCTCAAGCTCCTAAAGGCGCTGACAGGTAGCGACAACATCAGTTACGCTCTGGGGATTTTGCACCACAAGTGCATTAAAAGCGACAGTCGCAATGCCTTTTGGCAGGTGTCAGTCGCAATGCATTTTTGGCAGGTGACAGTCGCAATGCCTTTTGGTGCACGTGTTCAACGCCGGGGCGTTGAACACGTGCACCAAGCCTATTCTTGGCGATATCCGAGCGCACTGATGGGTTGGCGAAAATCTGGCGGAGCTGACATGTAAAGGCTGGCCATGTCTGAAAATCTGTAGCGTGAATGAAAAACCGCGTTTTTGCGATGCCGTTCAAGTAGAATGCAACGTGGGTGAGTTTCGCAGGCTCATACCAGTTGTTGATGGCACTCACGCGGTCATACTCCTAGAGCCAGTCTTCAACGTCCTCACCCGGAAGCTCTGCGAACAGCGGAGGATCCTTTTGATGGCTGGTGACCAGGTGAGAAGGGTTTCTTGGCAGTGGGAGTGGTGGCGAAGCTGGCGCGCTAGGCTGGTCGGCTTGCGACATTACCGAACCCAGGTCGTTTAGGCGGCGGCCTGAACGGAGCTCCAGGGATGTGTTCTAGAAGACGCCGGGGGTGTCCGAGAGCACGAGAGGACGCAGGAACCTGGCAGCATTCTCCACCACTTGTAAGATGGCGTCCAGTACCCTAAAGACTCTTCTTTATTGTCTTGAGTATGTGCCCCACAACCTAAACTGGAGTGGTGAGGATGAGTATGTACAGATGAAAAGATGGGATGCATAAATAATGCTCACAATATTTACAGCGCCCCCTAGGGGCCAGCCAACTGGTTATGAAACCGGAAGCGAAACTGCAATACCACATCATTCCCCCCCCCCCCTTGAAATTAACAGCATGAGGGGTCCTAACACGTAACAAAGGTACAGTAAGAATGAAAATGTACTGTAGACACAGAAAACTAAATTGCACAGCATAGTAGTGTAAAGAAATGTACAGCAAACACAAAGCCAAGGCATACGCTGCACACCACCCTACCATCCCCTCCCCCTAGAGAGGATGTCTGCATAGTCACTGTCTCGCTTAAGTCTACAACGTCCACGCCTGTAGTGGTGCTATTTCCACGACAGGCACTGTCGCCGCCCACAGCAGTCCAGTGGTACGTAAGAATCGGCCCATGTGCTGTCCTTTCATTGTACTTCTGGCACACTAGGGGCCGGAACAAGCATAAAACGACGCTTCGATGGGGCACGGCTCGGCGTCATTGATGCAGGCGCCGTGAACAGAACAGGAGTGGGCACGACCGGCGCAGACGCGACCAGCGGAAGCACCTCCGCCTCATGCTGAATCGGAACTGACTCTGGAATCTCTGCGGTCGTGCTCGGCAGGTGCACCATTGGTGGACGGCTAACAGAAACAGTATCCCGGAGATCATCATCGGTCGGAAGAAGTACACTCGGAGTGGCAGTAGCAGCAGGCAGAATGGGAGTAGCAGGCACAAGCGAAGTATGGACAGATGAGACAGAACTGGGCAAGGTATGGTCAACAGCAGCGGGCTCGACCGGAACAGCCATCCTCGCAGTAGACGTATTCCCAGTCGAAGCGTGTATAGTCCGCGTATGCCCAACTGCAGGCAACAATGCAGGAGCAGGTGCATAACACGATCAGCTGGGACGGCAACAGGTGCAGCCACAGTGAGCGCGCCCTCCATCTGTGCCGGAATCGTCGTAGCCACTTGCAGGACAGTAACTCTATTGGTCACCGTTGGTGGGCCTTGATGACCGGTCGACTTCGTCGTAGTGCGGCAGACCTGCGCGAAGTGTCCACTACGTCTGCACCGCGAACACGTCCGGCTCCTGGCAGAGCAAGCGGCGGAGTTGGCCCAATGCCGTGTCAAGCCGAAGCGGTAACAGGCACCCGCCAAGCCGGCGCCGAAGCTAGAGAGGGGGTGTCCGCAGCAGTGTAGGGCGAGGATGGGCACGCAGAAATCCCGCCGGCGCCATCTTGCACTGAAGCTCGGGGAGGACGGCCGCCATTTGGCCAGGCATCTAAATAGCTCGGTGAGCTGAGCCGCCATCTTGATTTGGACACGACGACACTGCCTCAACTTGTGGTCCTGATAACTGCAGCAACTCGCAATCGACGCGCTGCTCCCCTCTTGCTACGTCGTGCGCCTTCTGTACGGAGAAGTCCTTGCCCATCTTAAAAAAAGTTCTTTGTAGGTGCGGCGACGCGATGCCAAAGACAATCTGGTCGAAAGTGAGGATATCGCCCACCACGTGAAATCACAAAACTGGGCTACTCGGCGTATTTTCTGAATAAATTCTACCGCCGACTGGTCTGGGCCCTGATGCAGGGCTTTAAAGTAGGCGTGCAGACGTGCCGCGTCCGGTTGAGGGTCAAATAGTTCATTAAGCAGCACAAGGGCTGCATCGTATACATTCGGCGCCGTCTTCTTAGTTGGCCGGTTGGCTCCCGGCTGCTGCTCATCTTCGGCGGCACGCAGGTAGGTGTTAAGTCTCTCGACGCCTAAAGCATTCAAGAGCAGCGCTTTCTTGTGCTCCGGCGTGGCGTCCCTGGCAGCGGCGTCGATGTAAACCTGTAACACAGAACACCACTGCCGCCATGGAATAGGTGTATACCGGGGCAATGAAGAAGCGGAGGCGGAGGGATAGCCGCGTTCATGATTGCCGAATGGAGCGTTGAGGAGGCAGTTCAGGGAGACGCGCACTTCGGTAGGCCTCGTGACCAAACTGGCACGAAAAGTGTAGAAAAGTAGAATTGGATGCAATAAAGAGAGATAGAGAAACAACTTTATTTATTCCATCTTAAGGGAAAGGGGCTGTGAGAAGGCGAGGAATCCTACTCGCGGTAGATCTCTTCTACCACCTCAGCCCACCTCAGGATAACCTCCTGAAGGTCGGGGTTGTAGCTGCGCATGGCAGTCTCCCACAGCTCCTGACTACTTATTTGTTTATGGAGGCTCGGGTGAGGGGGGTGATTTCGACATTGCCACATAGTGTGGTTAGGGTCCGCTTTTCTTACCGTAGAAAACTTACAGTCTGAATTAGGGTATATTCCGGGATAACTTTTGTGGCGTAAAATAGGGGAGAGAAAAGTTCTGGTTTGTAGTTTACGCCAGAGGACCTCACGCCTGCGGGAGAACTGACGCTGTAAAGGCGGTAGGGTTCGGCGACCGAGGCAGTAGTGCCCACAAATGTCGTTGTATGTAAGTAATCTTTCTTTAGATGTACATGCAATAGGTAAATCGTTGGCTTCTGAAACGTCCCCTAGGCGAGCTTGTGCTCAGATCGTGAAAGCTCGAACGCTTGCGTGGGCCGCCTCATTACCAAATAAGCCTGAGTGAGCAGCTGTCCAGATTAACACAATAAGTTGGGATAGCGGATTACAGGAGACAATGGCTAGGGCTGTCCTGCAAACCCTACCCGCTCCGAAGTTGTACATGGCAGTTTTCTAATCACTCACTATGACAGAAGAATGAACAATCGTAGCGGCAAGTGCAACCGCTGCCTCCTTCGCCTCTTCCGAAGACGAGACTCTAATGGATGCTGCCGTTGCAACACTGCCGTCAGAGTTCATAACTGTCAGCGCAAATTTCTGCCCACAAGGATATTCTGCGGCATCGACATAGACCAAACCATTGCAGTTCAAGAATTTTTTGTGAAAAGATTTAGCTCGTTCTTGTCTTCTATGCTCGTGATGAACAGGATGAATACTTTTTGGGATAGGAGAGATATGAAAGTTCTCATGTAGCTGGTGGGGAATATTAAATTTCTGCTTAGTCATCGCAGCTGGAGTAATATTTAGGGAGTTTAGAATATGCCTACTAGTGTGGGGGTTCGATAAGCGTTGGTATTGAGCTGTCAGGTGGGCTTCTACGAGCTCGCTAAAGATATTGAACGTACCTGTAGCCAAACGTTTTTCTGTGGAAGCTGTACTTGGCACTCCAAAAGCAAACTTGTAGAGCTTGCGTATCAGTGAATTTACCTTATTTTCCTCAGGCCTTGTTAGGTGAAGATATGGGAGGGAGAAGGTGATTTTACTGATGGCAAATGCTTGTACGAGTCCTAATGAATCTGCCTCACGAAGACCTCCGTGCTCATTGGACACTCTTCCTATAAGTCTGGTTGTGTGGTCTATGGTGGTAGCAACCGTTTGAAGCGTGTAAGTATTGAGTTTGTTAGACTGAATGTGCATGCCTAGTACACGTATTTTGTCTACGAGAGGAACTTGCTTCCCGTTCAGGTCTATCTGAATGCTGGGTTTGTCGCGTTTGTTAGCAGAGATCAGTAAAAGCTCAGATTTAGCTGGCGAGCACTCGAGGTTCGTAAGCCTAGCTGTCGTAGTAACCGCATCTGCGGCCTCTTGTAAGGTATCTTGAATGTAACCATTGGATCCACCCTTCATTCATATGGTAATGCCATCTGCATATAAAGAATATTGGAGATGCGGTATTTTAGCTAGCGTCTCAGTAATAGACCTCATAGATAGATTAAAAAGGAACGGCGAGAGGACTGATTCCCGAGGTGTGCCAAAGCTGCCTAGGTTGATTGGGGGAGAATTTTGGTCATTGAGAGTAATGATAGCAGTGCGGTTGCTGAGGAATTCGCGGATATAGTCATCCATTTTCTTGCCAAAGTTAAGGTTATTCAATTCGCGTAAAATGGAGGCATGAGCTGTGTTGTTGAACGCACCGCGCAGGTCGAGCCCTAGAATGGCTTGAGTGTCTTTACTGCCACTGGGAGTAAGGATGTCATGCTTGAGCCTCAGCATGACATCCTGCAAGAGAGTGATTGGCGAAAGCCAATAATCTTTGCCGGGAACAACCGATTATCTTCTGCGTAGTTGTTTAAGCGATTAAGCATGACATGTTCGAGAGTTTTGCAAACATGACGTTAAAGAAATAGGTCTAAGGTTAGCTATGTCTGAGGCCTTATTAGATTTAGGAATAAAGATGACCCTATAGCGGTTTTCCATGAGTTAGAAAGGGAGCCAGCATAGAAACACTGATTGTAGTAGTCTGTGAGGGCGGTGATTGATTGATCGTCGAGATTTCGAAGTAATTTATTAGTTACCTTATCGATACCCATGGCAGATGTGGTTTTAGGAGAAAATAAAGCATGTCGAACTTGCGTTTCTGCTATTGGGGCATCAAGAAGTTCATTGACATCGCCGGCATAATCTGAATGCGCATGGGCTGAAATGAGGGGGGAGGTGCAATCGTGCAAGCTCCTAAAAAAAATGCAGGATATTACCATTGCGTTTGTGCAATAACTGAGTTATGTAATGATTGTGATGCGCACGCGATGTTTATGGGTCGAGCGAATGCCTCAGCAATTGCCAAGTCTTCTCACTACTGAGATTGCCATGCATGCTCTCTCACATTTGACCCCATTGTTGACTGACTAGCTGGGTTGCATATGCATGTATGTAGTGATCGAGCCTAGCTACACGGATGCGAAGCCTGCGGTTGTGGCAGTGTTTTCTCCATTGTTTTAATAGCGATTTCTTTGCTTTTCACATGTGGAGTAGCTTCGCATAAACTGCGTGAAATGGAGTATCTGAAGGCATAGTTCTAGTGTGTTTGTCAACGTCCGCTTGGAGTTGGCTGATCCATTCTTGTAAATCTTCTATGGAAGTGGAAGAACTATTCGCACGAGTTTGCCAAAATTTGTCCCAACCCGTGAGTTTGGGAGGTTTGATGTTAAACATTATATGAGGTAAACTAAGAGAGAGTCTGAATGGCGTAGTGGTCTCTACCAAAATTTATTTGAATGTTTCCCATTTAGCTGAGTTAACCCGAGAGGTCATGGTGAGATCTGGTGATGTGTCTTTAGAAATGCTGTTTCCTAAGCGAGTAGGCATGTCGAAGTCATTGTGCAGGGTGAGTTGATGATCCTGTATGTGACCCCATAAGCCTTGCCCTTTGGGCGTGGATGTTGTGTGACCCCATAGCTGATTTGGAGAATTGAAGTCACCAACAATGAGGTGTGGGTTTCTCCAGGCTTCCTGTTTAGCACGAGCAAAAATGGTGGTAGATCGGTGGTGTGTTGAGCTGGGACTGCTGTAAATATTAAGGACGTAAAGAGGCGGTGACCTCGTCTTTTTAGAAAGTATTTATACGAAGTCGTGATCTATGGCGATACCGCCAAAATATGAGCAAGTAACGGTTAAGTGCTTTTGGGCTGAAGTTGCGATATTAGGGCGTTCGAATATTGTGCACTGGAATGTATTGTAATCAGGGAGTTTAATGTGACCATGCGTTTCTTGTAAAGCAATGACTGCAGAAGCTTGTGTGAGATTGCCTATGTATTGTTGCAGACTAGCTTTATTTTTTTGAAAAGCCGCTGCAGTTCCACTGCCACACAACTATTTCGGAGTGCTTAGGGGACGCGGCCATGCAATTGGTCAAGTTTTTCGATAATTTGACTGAATCGATCATCAACGTTGTTCACTTTTTCGTCAAACTGGCAAATTTCGGCGCTGGTGTGGGTACTGAGTTCATAAACGATAAGTGGTAAGGGACTCAAGCTTAGCTTCGACAGGATCCATGCGCTTTTCAAGAGACTCGAAGCGATTGTTCAAGTTGCGAACGTGTGCTGACATTTTATTACCTAGCTTATCGTGTTCTTCCGAAGCGTTTCTTGCATCATCGCTATATTTGCGCTTTGTTGAGGTGCCTGTAGTGGGAGGGGTAGTGGTGTCCATGGTTGTGGTCTGATCATCATTCGCAGGGTGCGAGGGAGTTGCGGGGTTATCAGTAGCGCATTGAGGAACAGGAATGGTTGTGCAAAAAGGAATGTTTGTGGAGAGAGAATAGGTTTTGAGGTCATGAATATGTTTACGCAGAGCACGATTTTCTTCCTGAATCTGTCGCAAAAGGGCGTAAATGGGAGCATCGGGAGCTTTAGCATTAAGTGAGCTGTGCGAAGCTACCGAGAGCCAGCCTACCTGAGGAGGGCTTGACTTGTTGCTAGAGGAAGCAGCTGACAAGGAGGGCCAGTCTTCTTCTTGTTTCTTTGGGTGAGGCCCCTGTTTCTTGGTCGGAGGATGTAGTTTGGGCTTGGGCGTAGGAGGAGTCTTGTTGTAGACCTTGGGGAGAGGTGTTTTAGGCTTGTATCGTAGTGCGCACTGCACGGATTCAGTTTCATGACGCCCACTGCACAGCACGCACTTCGGAATGCAGACATGGTCCAAAGGAGGATTTAAAGTTCTACATTTGCGACAAGTCTCTTTATTTGTAGGGCACACATCCGGTCGATGTCCAACAGCCGAACAGCGAGTGCACGCTTCCATCCTGTGGCGGAAAGGTTTGCACCGGAGCATGGCCATTTCTTATTTGACCCAGAAAGAAACCTTTGTTCCCCCAAAAGTCACGATGACTGCGTCAGAAGTTTTACCTATTTGTCTGGCTTCCAGAAAATGCATTTCTAGGTGGTACTCATGAAGCATATGTAGAATATCGTTTTCGTAGATAACTTCTCGCAGGCGTATTCGATCGATGTAGATAATTTCTTTGCACGTCTCGGAGTTTGGAACGCTGTATGAGGTGACTTCGTGCACCTGGCAATCGATCATAAGCGACTTGATAGCGAGATATTTCGTCAAGCAGTCATAGCTCTCCGTACTCAGGATGACTGTGTTGGTGGTGGGGTTGATCGTACCGAGGCCTTGACGCAGCACCATGGTCCCTGGAAGACCGGCTGCCGTAGAGAGCAGCTTTGAAAGTGTGAAGTGACTGAAGCGGGTTGTGTTGACACCTTTGCGAATGCGAAATATGGCATTGTATGAACCTTCGGGTAGATTGGGAGGTGTGACCTTGCTTTTCTTGGAGATCACTTGTTGCCATACAGCAGCCTTAGCAGTGGCAGCGATAGCGCTCTTACAAAGTGCGTCTCGATATGCGGCACCGTATATGTGCGTTTGCGCCAATTAGGCATCTCCTCTGGGGAAAGGTCCTCCCCATCTGCTGCATCAACCTGGCTCATAACATCCACTTGAGGCGCGGAACGCCTACAGCGTCGGAGAGCCGCCAAGCTCTCGTAGGCGAGGAGCCACAAAAGTCACAATAAAAGGCGTTCTAGTCATCAGATTCTTTCACAAAAAGTCTCAAAACGTAGAGGAACTCTTCACACATCTCGTGCAAAAACATTCAGTGGGAAATCACCAAGCAAATGGGAGTTACACCCGAAAACTCACGGAGCCGAAGAAACACGTCCATGCGCGTCGACGCCACCTCGCGTCTCTCTGGATGCAAGAAATACAGTACCAGTGGGACGAATTGCACGGGTGCTGAGTCGACCGCACAAAGAAGGCTGGATGCCCACCTTGACGTCTGATGCACATGGATTGCAGGTCCCATTCTCGTCGCCAAAATGTAGTATCATGCGGCGGACGCGCCGCACGTAGAACACAGACCATGGCGCTGAAGCGCCGGCCGACAAGACGTACGCAGCAGCTGGTCGTCAAGCAGGAGCTCCTTTTATATACGCAAGCATCACTATATATACATATCTACAATGCCTCCTAGGAGCCAGCCAACCGGTTCCAAAACCGGAAACGAAACCGCAATACCACAACAAGGTGATTGTAAAATGGGAAGAACAAGTATCCGAGCCTACAAAGGTACAACGTGGGTTTCTGCAGGGATGTCCATTTTCACCTTTGTTATTTATGCTGTATCTCCAGGGGCTAGAAGCCAAATTAGAGGGGAGTACATTCTTTTTTGCCAAGCAAGAAAAAACGTATTGAACAGTCATTACCAGCTTTGATGTATGCAGATAATATAGTATTAATAGCCGACAACAAGGAAGACCTGCAGGGATTGATAGACATCTGTGGTAATGAGGGAGATATGTTAAATTTGAAGTTCAGCAGGAAAAAAATCGGCAATCATGATTTTTAATAACAATGGCAGTGAGCATAATATACAGAAGTCATGCTAGAAATAGTGGATAAATACAAATACTTGGGCGCATGGATAAATAACGGCGCTGAGTATCTGAGGAAGCACGAAAGATACGTTATGACTAAGGGCACCAGGAATGCAGCTGTAATGAAAAATGGGGCACTGTGGAACTAAAATAAGTATACCGTTGAGAGAGGGATTTGGAAAGGTCCCGGTTTTGACGTTCGGCAATGCGGTCTTGTGCATGAAATCGGAAGTTCAAGCAAGATTGGAAATTAAACGTGGCATAGGTAAGACTTGCTTTGGGAGCACACGGGAATACCCCAAATCAGGGGGTACAGGTTGACATGGGATGGACATCGTTTGAGTGCAGGGAAGCTAGCATCAAGATAGAATTTGAGGTGCGATTGAGAAAAATGGGAGAGGAGCATCGGGCTAGGAAAGTTTTCAGCTACTTGTACATGAAGAGTGTTGATAGTAAATTGAGGAAGTGCACTCAAAAACTGTCAAGCAAGTATTTAGGCAACAGAAGAATACCAAGCCAAAAGGAACCATCGGTTAAGAAGATGGCGAAGGAAACAGAGAGGGACGTGTGGAAGACAGGAATGCTTACGAAGTCATCACTGGAGACATACCGAACTTTTAAGCAAGAAGTTGCAAGGGAAAAGATCCACGATAATTCTCGGGGTAGTTCTCTGTTCTTCGAGGCTAGAACGGGAGTATTGCAGACCAAGACGTACTCAGACAAATACGAAGGCACAGACAAGGTATGTAGTGCGTGTGAAGGAGGAAACGACTGAACATTTGATAATGTTCTGTAAAGGGCTCCACCGTAAAGTTAAAGATAATGGTGCGGAATTTTGTAAAGCATTTGGGTTTAGGGACAATGAAAGGAAATAGACCTTAAACTGGTAGAAATAACCAGGAGGAGGCGAAATGATTGGTGGCTACAATCAAGGCGCGAGTAAAATTTAATCCTTCAACACATAGTATTAGTACTTAACTTTATGGCTACTTGACGGGAGCCGTCGCCCGATCTAAAGCGCACAGCCAGATGCATTCATCCATTCATCCATCGTGAGAAGTGGAGCGTGTCTGTAGACTGTAGGGGTACGTGCCCCTTACATCGCTACGCTTGTCCCATATATTTTTTTTTTATTTTAGATGCGAAGCAGCTTATGGGGAAGTTCAGTGCGGTGTGCATAACCACCCTTACGGTGCGTGTGCAACAATTGGCCATTATTATGGCATTTATATAGAAAATATGTTTTGCAGTGCAAACATATAGCTTTCTTACATAGCTTTGGTTGCACTGAGCCACAGTGGTGAAACAGAGTACAGATGTCACATATCATAAAGTGAAACATGAAAAAAAAGTATGTAGTAATATGCTCAATATCATTCACAATATTCTCAGAAAGCCTTATCCTGGGCAGTGGTTTTGTTTTTCTGGTGTTTTCTGGTGCCATTTTGCTCCAGTAAGCAACGATGGTGTCGCTCAGTTGCAGGAAGTTCAGTCGAAGCTTGTGGGCGAGCATGAGTGGGTGGCCGTTAGGTCATCTGTGGTGCAATTTTATATGCGTTCCCAATCCGGACGGAGCCATTCCGTTCCATCGAGTTGCTCTTCATTCGCACATTTGAGCTGTGGGGAATGCCATGACGTTCTATGTCACTTGAGCCAAATTTGGGCGGAGGCGCTCTGCTCCTTCGAGTCACAAGTGATTTGCCCATTTGAGCCGTGATGGTCTATGTCACGTTAGATAAATTCGTACGGAGGTGTCTCGCTCCATCGAGTCGCACGCAATTGGCTCATTTGAGCCATGACGAGCGCTATGACGTTCTGTGCCACGTGAGCCAAGGTGTCGCGTGTCTCTTTTCGTCCGTTTCTCGGACAGAGGCGATTGCACGGCCGGTGAGTCCACCCGAAACGAAATGGATGGATTGAAATGGCTGCAAGGCTGCATGAATTGGATTTAAATGTAAGCGCTTCATGCCTTTTAGTATCCGCGTACTTTGAGAACATGGTGTCGCAGCGGGCCTCATGCACTTATGCTGTGGCTCAACACCCCTCCGTCGTCGTAGCCACACCGTCTGTCTGTCCGTGTCCGTTGTCGTAGACAGACAGACACATGCACGGACAGACAGACTTGCAGACAAATGGACAAACAAACATCATAGCCATGTGGACAGACAGACAGACAGACAGACAGACAGACAGACAGACAGACAGACAGACAGACGAACGAACGGAAAGACAGAGGATTCATGGTTTACCGATGAAACCCTTTCAAGCCTCGCGCCATGTCCCTTGGAGAGACACTGAATGCGTTCGTCACGGACATTGCACACATCCTTCGCAGGTTGGAGACACAGTGTCACGGACGGCCATTTTTGGCGACACCGCGTCACGGCAATTAACGGGCGCCGTACTCCCCGACTGACCGTGAGAAACGGCGGCACATGAAAGGGAACCGATAAGTGCAAAATGGGGTGCTCGTCTTAGAACGTCGCCGCCGATGGTTAATCCTTTTGTAACTGTGGCGGCGTATGCAAGGTCGTAGAAGGCCGCGGTATACCCCGAACAAGGATCAGACTACAAGACGCACCGACTGAGAGCTAAGTGGTTGACCGTTCCCACGGGGAAAAGCGTGGGAAACGCTGTGGTGGCCAAGCCGTATGACAACAACCCGACAGGTTGTCACTCTCGCTGGTTGCGGGCCCTCTCCCAATTAAAAATGGGTGGGGTCAAAATATTTTTTGGGGCGGAGTTTCCATCAATTAAACGCGCATGATTGGACCCATGTAGAGGTCTCTTGTCCCCAAGGAAGAGAGCGAGGAGACACGAGGGGGATTTAAGCGCAGGTATTTGCCCTGCTAGGCAGACTAGTCGCTGACCAAGATGGTGTAGAAACAGATCAACAAGCATCTCTTCTAGAAGTTTTTAGTGTGGCTCTGTATCGGCTGGCCACCTAAACTTAGCCGTTCGTCTAGTTGTGACGCGATATTAACGTGTGCAACGTAGACATCGGGACTTCGCCTCGAGTTAGCTCAACCTGCTCGAAGTCACCTGCAAGCACTAGCCTCCCGGAGCCACCAGCGTTGCAACACCGCCGACATCGCAGTTGTGCCAGAACTCTCTTCGACTTCTCGCATCCGATCGTCGGGGACGCAACGCTGCCGGTCATCACACGTATGCCTTCACCTGTTTATATCTTCGAACTTTCTCCTCCGTCGTTCTATTCTTGTTAGTTTGTGTAGTTTGTAAGAGTTCTCTCTCGTAAGCTGATTTATTGTTTCTGTTATATATTTCTTTAGTTGTATCAATTGTCGATGTATTTTGTTAGTTGTATTGAAGTGTTGTATTAGATCCCGTGTGCTGCAATATCACTAGAGTAAAGTTTGTTTTGTTTTCTCACGTCTCTGATCTCTTCACTGTCCCTGCTTGCGTACGGAACGAACCGACCTGCTGTCATTTCCGTCGCCGACTTCGCGCTGGCGACGCTAGAGTGGCAGCTTGTAACACACAGTGTGCGTTCTACAGAGACGCTCGACGTCTTTTTTAACATGGGGCGTGTCCCAAAGAGACACTGGACGCGTCAAGTTTCAATTGCGCTCAATTGGTCCTCAAGCCAACGCCAAAATTGTGACGCAGGCCTCCATTTCCCACATTGGCTGTTCGCTTCCCCTTGTCCTCGCGATCGATGCGGACCACCCGCTTTTTGACGTAACGAACAGAACACCTCCGTCTGGATTTGGAATGCGTATAAAATTGCACCACTTTATTCATCGAGCTTACAGAAATGATGACAGTGGTGTGTCGTTGAATATTTCGTTTCCCTGCATGTGCAATGGCTCAAAAATTCGGCATGCTCAGATTGGTCTTTCAACGCGATAGCCGCCTTGGTAGTGACACCGCGGTGACCCGCCAGAAACTGTACGCATGAAAGCAATGATCTTTTTTATAAATTGCGTTTCATAGTGGTCAATATTTCGGTTGCCTACTATTGCCTACCGCACCCTTCGGCAACTACGGCAGGAGTGGTTTTGGCGCTTTGAGATGACAGGGGTTTTCGAGAATAAAATCTCCGGTGCAAAGCTTGCCTGGGCGCGGGTGTGTTCATGTCTATCATGCGGGTGACTCTCCAAATGGAAATGAATAAAGAAAACGTTTATTAAAGAAACTTGAAGTAAGAATGGTTAAAAAGCTGGTGGGTGGTGCCCCTAGTCCAAAGCTTCACTGGCCTCAGCAGCCCGCTGCGCCTGATTTAAGAACGCCACTTGCGCCTGCTTTTCCTCGCTGGCGAGCAAAGTCTTCCATGCTCTGTCCTGAATTTTTGCACCAGAATTTCAGGCTTGTTAATTTTGCGTGTCCTTAGCTCGCATGCCTATGTAATGTGAGCTAGTGTTGGCTGCCCTCCACAGCACAAGCAAGAACTGGCATGCGGTTGGGTAGATGGCATGTTTTAAACTCAGGTGCGGATATGTGTTTGTCCGGAGACAGCGCCACTCGCGCGCTTTTTTTTTTCTTACACTTAGCCGAGAGCGGGGCGGGGACCATCGCCGTCGTTGAAACATCATTCATGACCGGGTTAGGAGTAAATGCAATCACTTGATTGCATTTACGAGACTCCCTCTCTTTATTTGCTCATGACCAGTCGTGACCAAGATATCTGCGACCCATCGATGCCTTCGCGACCGCAAACAAAATAACGCGAGCGTCTCCAGAAACTTCTTGCGTCTTCAAAAGAACGAAAACGACAATACCGATTCTATATTCACCCAAACTCAGAATATGGTTTCATGTCATATGTTGCATTTCTTATCAGTGTCTTCTCCACTGTATCTCACTTTTTTTTTCAAGAATAAATCTTGCATATCATATCATATGATATCTTGCTATTATCGAGATATGATATGAAGAAGCATATGAATAAGCATATCTCGCTATTAGCAAGATATGCCTCTTTCTTAATCATACTTGCTAAGCCTCACGCGCTGAGGTAGTACTCGGGCTGCGTCGCTAGACCAAGAACACATTATCTCGAAATATTGGACAAGCAACTTCACACAGCATTTTGCATGCGCCGGATCCTCCTTCGTTGGGAAACAACGTACAAAAAAACATAGAAAGGGAGCGTTGCAGCGGGAAACGCGAAGGTACGTCGAACAGCGTTGGAGAAAAACAGCGACCATCCGTGTTTCTCATTTAATGAGTTGAAACAATTCACCCTATTCCTATAATTTACCACCCAGTTATCGATTTGACATGCGTGGATAAATGGCATCGAGTCAGTGTCCGCAACGTTGCATCTACAAGTTGTCAAATTTTTCGAAAGAGGCAAGGTTGGTGGCCATGTGTAGTTGCTTGTTTTACTGTATTCTAATGTTAATAAACCAGCCATATTAACTGCAATGAGCGTGTATGGACAATTTGGCTAGCAGAGGCAGCCATAAGGAAGATGGTGTGAGCAGACGACACGGCGCGAATGAGTACATGTGAATTGACCGAGGGGCCCTGTAGCCTTGACAGCGCTGAAGACAACTTCTGAAATGGAGAAAAACGTTAGCGTTTGCGGGCTACATGCAGAAGTGTAGTAAAAAAATTACAGCTTATCCACAGGGTCAATCATGATGAGTTACGCGGAGCTTCAAAGGGCTTTGTCAGCAAACCGTGAATCATGCGCTTGCCGCGTTCGTCCGTCCATATGAGCGCCTGCCTGCCTGCCTGCCTGCCTGCCTGCCTGCCTGCCTGCCTGCCTGCCTGCCTGCCTGCATGTCTGTCTGTCTGTCTGTCTGTCTGTCTGTCTGTCTGTCTGTCTGTCTGTCTGTCTGTCTGTTGGTCCATTCGCCTGTCGGTCTGTCCATCCGCCTGTCCACCTGTCGGTCTGTATGTCCATCCGTCCGTCCATCTAGTGAACACTTCAAGTACCGCCATATCGCATCTTTTCATCATGTATTCATCATATACAAGTACCGCTATCCGGTGGACATTCCAAGGACTAAAACGAAAGGTGGATATTACATACAGAAAAAAAAACTTCGACCCTAAAAGTGCGGTCTCTGGCTTTGTGGCCTTGGCTGTGCTGCCACAAAAAGGTGCCCCGAGGCATATGCGTAAACGTGGGTGTGTATATGTCAAAGAACGCCGCGGCTCGAGGACTTACACGCCGAGCTGCGACGCCTGCCGACAGTCCCGATGTCTCGCACACTTCGACAGCGATGCGGGAATGGACGTGGGGGGATCGCATGACCACTTTCAGAGACATCACGCAACACTACAGACTGAACAGATGCAAATATCCACCACCACACGCCAAACTAAACAAGAAGCAGCAGGTTGCCTGGAGACAACTACAGACACACACGTACCCGAATCCGGTGATCCTTCGCCTCTGCTACCCAGGCATTTATACGTCCGACGCGTGTAAGGCGTGCGGAGCCAGAGCGACGCTACAGCACATGCTGTGGAAGTGTACCGGTAACGCGCAGCAGTCCCCTACGAACCCGGTAGACATGGCAGTCTCGAACCGCGAGGCGCGATGGGAGACGGCTCTGCTCAGCCACGACCTTGCCGATCAACTGTGGGCCGTCCGGCAAGCCCAGGATGCCGCCCGGGTCCAAGGACTCGAGGCCGTCACCTAGGCCGGGGTGCTTGTAGCCCCACCCCGCTATATGACGCCGGACATGTTCAATAAAGTTTTTACTCACTCACTCACTCCATTTCTTGCCTCCTTCTTCTGTCTGTTTTTCGAGCAAGCTTTTATTCCCTGTTTCTCTTTTTCACGCTATGCTCGGCTCTTCCCTCTTCCATTCTTTTTTCCTGACCCCAACATATATAATCGTTGATGTACAGGACAATGAAAGAGACGGACTGTTCCACGTTTCGCACGATGCCACATAAGCATCCTAGTGCAGTTCATTTCTCGTCGATCTCGCCCTTCCTCTTGCTACGGTATACCACATGAGGATGCACTGCTCGCATGCGTGGATAGCTGAGTGGTTACGTTTTCGTCAGCAATTTATTTTCTACATCTCTGCTCATCAGAGTTACTGCATCTCACGATGGTCAAATCGACACACGTGTTCTGGGAGCGAAGCAGAAAAATAGAGCGTGCCGGTTCATCATGATGATAATTATTTTAACAAGCTGAAGAGTTCTGTTGTAATAGATTCAGAGACAACTGGGGTACCGCCTGATGTGAATTCGGAGCGCAACATCGTGCCGAGGCAATGCCAACTGTGTCCGAAGTCATGACTACCTGCAATTTGCAGTCTAATTCAGTGACGTTTCGTACTACGCCGAAGAATTCCCATTTAGTAGCATGAAAATTTTCTATTATGGGATTTTTTCCTGGAAACGTTGAGGAAATTTCCTGCATATTTCTCTGCACAACATTTCTAATTTTCGTCCTCATTCACGCACAGACACCCTATAATTACACGTGTCTGACGTACTGGCGACTTTAGAAATTATGACCAGTCCCTCCATTGCCGCACAACACAAGCACGACTTTATCAATTGATGTACAGTTGGCACACTGAGTATTGTGGGCCTCGAGTCTAAGACCAATAGTGAACTAGAAATCGCTCCGTGTAAATAACAGAAACGATTCTCAATGGCTACGCTTGTGTGGTGGACGCGCCAGAACGGATTACAGCATATGAATGCGCACTGTGAGTGCTTATTATTGGTTGTCATAGGAGAATTTAACCACTCCTGAAATTCCGTGCAATATCACGAAGATTCTCTTTTTCCCTTTGGCTCAAAAAACAGGCAAAATTCCCGAAAAAGAAAAAAAAAATCTTTGCATGGAACATCACTGGTCTAACGTTCCTGATAGGAACTACAAGCTCTCGAGTGCAAAACTCGTGCACTGTAGATGGCGTTACGAACCAAGCGAAACTAGAGTCACTGGATTTTTTCCCAGTGACTCTAAGCGAAACGTTAATAGCCCCGTTGCCACAAGTGACACAAGCCGCAATGTACGTGCCAGGCCTCCATGCGCATGACAGAGGAAGAAGGTGAGGCCAGCTCGTGTTTGTTCTCTTTTGTCCTCGCTCACTCTGTTGGTTCAAAGCAGTGCCTAGGAGGTCAGAGAAACACTGTGAGCATGCTGCACTCAAGACGCCATATGGAGGCGCCATGCCACCCATATGAAAAACTGAAGGATCATATTCACTCAATTTGCAACAGATTTTCTGGTCAGACATTTCGCATTTAGTTGCACGCTCTATGATGGGATATTTTGAGTGCTAATCAGCTGAACACTCTGAAGTGACTAACCATTTATTTTTTTATGGTGAAGCAAGGTAGGCCAAGCACAAAACGTCAGTTGATTATGCATTGATTGAATGAAAGGTGATGAAGTCCCAATGCGTAGAACTTGTTTTTCCACGGAAACGAAGCGAATAATTATCGACCATGCACAGCTCACCTCGTATTTGGCCCTGTGGCGGTACGTGATTTTGTTGAGGGTCCCGTAGATGAGGTATATCCTTGTCAGGTTCATGCTGGAAGAGGAAAATAACAAGTGTGTTTGATTCTCAACACTTTTGACACACTATTCTTCCTTCTGAACCCAACAGAATCATGCGTCGTGTTTCTTCTCTCTTTCTCTTTTTCAGTTTCTTTACTTACGCACGTCCAGGTATAGTGCAGTGAACTAAACCATGGATTGTGAAATTTTGTAGTCGCATGCAATAGATTACTGCTACTATTGCTTCGTTCAGAAGTGAGAGGGTGGGGCGCACACTCATAGGGCTGCTTGAGACATAATAAAACAGTTTTAATAAATGAAAAGTAAACAAAGAAGAATGTTCACACCGAAGAAACACTCACTTGAGTTCGCACTGGGGGACACACACAGCGTCTGTCGAACTACACAATGTCTCTTGCACTTGTCGCACACACACATCTGCTTGTCACACGAATGTGCACACACTGCTACTGAGGCTAGACTTGAGCTATTCGCCACTAGTTGCGGCGCATTACATAGGTGGCGCTAGCTACTAGCTAAATAGTTAACATTCAGAAGGCTGCTGTGCGTGAGTATGCAAGCGTTGTTCGGTACAGGACTTGCGGACAGTGGGTCGGCAAAAAACGTCAGCAAACGACGTTTTGAAGAAGGACCATGTCGTAATGTTGTTCTTGTGGTTGTTATAAGACATTTCGACAATATCAGTGAGGTAAGAGATGACGTGAGTCAACTTGTCTGCGTCATCTCACTTGTTGTTAGTGCTCTCCAGTTCGTAGCGGGCGAACCAGTCTTCCATGTTGGTCTCGTCAGCACCGCTAAAGACCTTGGGTTACCGCAGGCGAGGAACGCCGCGGGTGCTGGTGAACGGAGTGGAAGCTGTTGGGGGTCATGATGGGAGGTTGCGCAGCTTGAGGTTCAGGCGACGGGGAATGGCAGCACCTCCACCAATTGAAAAGGGCCTTTGACGTGTGTTGCGATGGCGGCTCTACGACTAAAACACAATTGGAACAGAGCAGCACGAGGCGAGTGAGACGAGCCAAGAACCCAAGCGTTGGTGATGCTGCTTGCCAACGATGCGTCTTCTCCTTCACACCCCTTGTATTCAGGAAGGCTCCTTAATTTGTCATCGCCTCCAATGCAGCGTTTTAATTTAATAATAATAATAATAATAATAATAATAATAATAATAATAATAATAATAATAATAATAATAATAATAACAATAACTCATTGACATTTTCAAAGAGCAAGAATGTGATGAGAAAGTTGCCTGCCAAAGCCTCATTAGGCTTGACGGGCAGAGCCGCAGACGCTACGGGGGTGCCGAGTGAAGCAGACGGACGCGTGGGAAAGTCAACATGGCGGCACTTATGGGCACAGTTTCCTTCTGCCTTGATCCTAAAGCGCCATCGTCCTGCGCCATGTGGCCCATAAATTGACAATGCACGTGTTTGCTCTATATTGCCACATTGAATATGCAGCACCAAGAGAACAACGAAGAACACGCGCAGCGAGAGAAGAAGACGAGGTTCTCTTCCGATCAGTTTGCCAGTGTTCTGGTACAATTAAAGTGAGTTTCCTGGATTCGACTGCTGCTGTTTCTGCATTGTGACACTGGTGGAGGCGCTGGGTACACGTTCGGGACGCCTGACAACAGCCCCGCATCTGGTCAAGAAAGTACTTCCGCGCATCAACACCCCCGTTCACCGCAGCAGCCGGCGCCTGTTAGGCCTCAGCCCGGAGTTCTGTCCATTGCCGGAAAGCGTGACTGTGCCAGAAAGCATGACGGCGCCTGGAAGCACTGGCCCCAACATGTCCAGCCCAAGCACGACACAGGTGACTGTTTTGAACCCTCGACTTCCGGTTGACTTCCACGGAAACGCATATGAGGACGCACATGACTGGCTCGAGGAATTCGAGCACACAGCGAATGTTAACGGTTGGAACACCACACAGAAATTGGGCTACGTTTATTTTCCACTTCAAGAAGACGGAGCCCGAACATGGTTCATGAATCGCGTGTGGTTGTCTTGGGACGAGTTCCGGCAGAAGTTCCTCGACACGTTCGCAAGTACTGAAAGACGAGAAATCACACAGCGTCTCCTCGAGTCACGAATTCAGAAACCAAATGAATCCGTTACGATGTTTGTTGAGGACATGGCGCGGCTATTTCGTCGAGCAGATCCAGATATGCCCGAAGCCAAAAAGGTTAGCCACCTCATGCGGGGCATTAAGGAGCAGCTGTTGGCTGGTCTCGTACGAAACCCGCCTACAAGTGTGGATGAATTCTCCAAGGAGGCGACATCTATCGAACTCGCACTGCATCTACGTTATCGCCAGTATGACCGCCTAACCCACAGTGCACCGATGAGCGTGGCAGCCACTACCACAGCAACAACACCTGACGAAGGTTCTTTGCGCCAACTAATACGAAAAATCGTACAAGAAGAGGTCAAGAAGCTCGTCGCCAAACCGAATGACTGCACGATCGCATCAGCAACGGAAGTTGTACGCCAGGAGATTAGGCAAGCGCTTTCGCTTCCTGAGCCGAACACGAGCACTCCCAGGGCAAGCTATGCGCTATGCAGACATAGTCCGCCAACAGCCAGCGAACTTGCCGACACCACATCAGTACCACCAGCAACATCCGCCGACAGCGCCTTGATACTACAGAGAAACTTCGACGCCGAGGCGGCCACCACTTCGCAAGACTGACATCTGGCGTACCCCTGACCATAGGCCCCTGTGCTCTCATTGTGGGGAAGCAGGTCACATCGTTCGGTATTGCCCGTATCGCGTCAGGGTGCCAAGGGTTTCCTTCCACTATTTCTCGGCGCTATTTCAACGAAACACCTGACGTCGACACGAGTGTCATGACCCCGCGGGATGTTCCTCGTGGGTTTCGGTCGCGCTCACCCTCTCCTGGGCGTTATTCTCCATCCTCTAGACGGAGCACCACTGACATGCCAAAAGAGAGATCTCCTAGTCCACGCCAGGGAAACTAAAAGCAGCGACCTCAGGGGGGAAGTTTGCGAATCGTCGAAGTGCTGAAAATCCCCCAATACTGCCGAGCGAAGAGAGACACATTTTCAATGAATCGACGAAAGATGGGGTTGTTACTGCCGAAGTTGCAATTACGATTGACGGGCATGACGTCATGGCATTGGTCGACACTGGCGCGGAGTTCTCAATAAGGAGTGAGAGTCTGGCAGACACGCTCAGGAAGGTTAGAATGGAATGGACAGGACCGCAGATTAGAGAAGCTGGAGGGCAGCTACTGACACCTACCGGAAAGTGCACCGCAAGAATGAAGATAGGGGATGCATCCTTCGTCGCAACTTTCGTTATTCTTTCTGAGTGTTGCAAACAGGCAATCTTGGGGATGGATTTCATGCGTGAATATGGTGCCATCATCAATATACCGGACAGTGTACTGACCTTTTCAGCGGATCAAAGCGCAGCGCTACACCGAAAATCCCTACGAGTCATTGACGATGTGGCCGTACCTCCGTTATCGTGCCGCCTTGTTTCAGTCACGTGTGGCGAGCAGAATACTGGAGAAGGAATCGCTGAACAAGTATTGACGCTCCTACTCTCTCGCGGTGTTGCAATTGCCAGAAGTATCGTCAATGTTGTGTGCGGTGAAGCAGACGTTCTGTTGACGAATTTTACCAACGAGCGACGACACATTACACAAGGCACTACAGTTTCCTACTTCGACGAGATCACCGAAATCCGCGAGTTCTGTGTAGTACAACAGGACGAGCCGCAAGCCACGTCAGCCCCACCACCTATTGACGTAAGCTCGGATTTGTCACCAGCGCAGAGACAGCGTCTAGTAGATGTTCTTCACCAGTTCAAAGACTGTTTTCATCGACCTCGAGAGTCAGTCAAACGCCACTGACGAAGCATCGGATAATAACGGAGGAGACGGCAAGGCCAATACGACAGAACCCATACCGCGTGGCACCGAAAGAGCGTGAAGCAATCCAGGAACAAGTGAAGAAAATGCTCGATGATGACGTCATCCAGCCGTCAAGAAGTCCTTGGGCATCGCCGGTAGTGCTGGTTAAAAAGAAAGACGGAAGCTTGCGATTTTGTGTCGACTACCGCAAGCTGAACCGTGTGACAAAGAAAGACGTATACCCATTACCGCGCATCGATGATTCACTCGACAGGCTGAGGTATGCACGCTACTTTTCGTCAATGAACCTCAAAAGTGGGTATTGGCAAATTGAGGTCGACGAGCGAGATAGAGAAAAAACGGCTTTTGTAACGCCTGACGGGCTTTATGAATTTAAAGTTTTGCCATTTGGATTGTGCTCAGCCCCCGCAACATTTCAGAGACTGATGGATACCGTTCTGTCAGGCCTTAAGTGGCAGACATGTCTGGTCTATCTGGACGACGTCATTGTTTCTTTCAAAAAACATTTGAGGAACACCTGAGCAGGCTGCTATCGGTATTCAGGGCAATAAGGTCTGCCGGCCTGACACTGAAACCCGAGAAGTGTCATTTCGGTTTCAAGGAGCTTCAATTTTTAGGCCATATGGTGAGCCATGAAGGTGTTGGACCTGATCCCGATAAGATTGCGGCCGTCAGAAAATTTCCGGTACCAAAATACAAGAAAGCAGTCAGGCGTTTCCTTGGCCTATGCGCATACTACCGAAGGTTTATTGCCAATTTCTCCCCATAGCCTCGCCGTTAACACGACTCACAAGAGAAGACGTTTCGTTCACATGGGGCGACGATGAACAGGTGGCATTTGACGATCTCCGACAACGCCTGCAGACTCCGCCTGTGCTTGCTCACTTTGATGAGGATGCTCCTACTATGGTCCATACAGATGCCAGCAACGTGGGTTTAGGCGCTGTACTCGTCCAGTGGCAAGACTCAGCCGAGCGTGTGATCGCATATGCTAGTAGGACGCTTTCTCGCGCCGAGTCCAACTACTCCACAACGGAAAAAGAGTGTCTTGCTGTCGTATGGGCGGTTATGAAGTTTCGTCCGTACCTCTATGGTCGTTCCTTCCACGTAGTCAGCGACCATCATTCCCTCTGCTGGCTGACCAACTTGAAAGACCCGTCTGGTCGGCTCGCACGGTGGAGCTTACGCCTTCAAGAGTTTGATATGACGGTCGTGTATAAGTCCGGACGGCAGCACGCCGACGCCGATTGCTTATCAAGGTCACCGATAAAGCACGACGATGACACAGAAGATGACAGCATGGCCTTTGTAGGAGTCGTTGACACCACTACGATTTCGTGCGAGCAGATAGAAGACAGTGAGTGCTTCCTCTTATTGAATTTTTGAATGGCCGGACAACAACCGTCCCTAGAAGATTTGCAAGGAGCCTGCCGTCATTCTACTTACGTAGTGGTGTTTTCTATAAGAAGAACTTTTCTCCCAGAGGAAGCACCCACCTACTTGTCGTTCCGACGTCACTTCGTGAGGAGATACTTTGTGCTTGCCACGATGAGCCAACGTCTGGTCATCTCGGATACACACGCACATTGGCCAGAATCCAACAGAAATACTTCTGGCCAAGACTTCCAGCTATTGTGAAGCATTACGTGCGCACGTGCCTCGATTGCCAACGACGAAAATCGCCACCGTTAAAACCAGCTGGACTATTACAACCAATTCAAGTGCCCACAGTACCTTTTGCCCAAATTGGAATGGATCTCCTTGGACCATATCCGACTTCCCATGCTGGCAACAAGTGGGTAATAGTCGCCACTGATTATCTTACGCGCTCTGCGGAAACAAAGGCTTTGTCAAGTGGCACTGCCGTTGAAACCGCCCGATTCTTCGTAGAAAATATCGTCCTGAGGCACGGTGCTCCAACAATTATAATAACGGATCGAGGTGCCGCTTTCACAACCGCGCTCCTGAAGACAGTGCTTGAGCTCAGTGGAACAGCCCATCGGAAAACCACTTCCTATCATCCACAAACGAACGGCTTAACAGAACGCCTCAACAAAACTATTGCCGACATGTTGAGTATGTACGTTGACGTGGGTCACAATAACTGGGACGACATTCTACCGTACATCACGTTCGCCTATAATACAGCGCAGCAAGAAACTACACGAAGAACGCCGTTCAGTCTCCTTCATGGCCGTGAAGTGACGACGATGCTTGACGCCATGTTACTGCACGACTGCAATGACATCGATTTGGACGCTGTATCTTTTACCCAACGAGCAGAAGAAGCGAGGCAGCTTGCGCGCGTCCGAATCACCCAGCAGCAAAATTATGACGCCCAACGTTATAATCTGCGACACCGACATGTCGTCTATCGGGCCGGCGACAAAGTCTGGGTATGGAGTCCTATCCGCCGCCGGGGACTGTCTGAAAAATTGCCGAAGAAGTATTTTGGCCCCTACACAGTTTTACAACGCCTGAGCGACGTTAATTACGTGGTCGTTCCTGACAGCCCCTCGACAACTCGCCAGCAGAAACCAGAAATCGTGCACGTCGTGCGAATGAAGCCCTACTTTTCGGACTGATTTACACCATACATCTACTACACCGTCTTTTGTAGAAGAGCATCGGGACGCTGCTTTCTGGAGGGGGGCAAATGCCACATTGAATATGCAGCACCAAGAGAACAACGAAGAACACGCGCAGCGAGAGAAGAAGACGAGGTTCTCTTCCGATCAGTTTGCCAGTGTTCTGGTACAATTAAAGTGAGTTTCCTGGATTCGACTGCTGCCGTTTCTGCATTGTGACAATATTTACGTCCTGAAGCTTCGAGAGTGCATTCGTCGGTATTTTGAAGTATTATCAAGATTCATTCTCAAATTTGCGGAGACGAGGTTTAGCAAGCGTAGCTAAATAAACGCAGCTTATTTCCTTATTAGGACAGAACATATGTGACGCTTTGTCCCCAGTGTGACATAAAACGAAGTGGTAGTTTATTTCACCATTTATTTATTGCTGAGACAACAGTGGGCGAGTAGCAAGCGTGAGTTTAAATCGAAAGAAGGGGGTTGTGTCTGCATGGGTGCTGCCATGTTGGCTTCTAATCTCAGCTACGGCGATAGCATGGCCATGGCTGCTTCGTTGGCACAATGCATTCGCTGGGACAACTGGCTGGGAGAAGGCCAGTTACGGTCAAGAAACATGGAAGTGCCCGTGCGCCGCTGCGGAAAATTGTCTATATACCTTCAAATCACTTCCATCCTCTCACTGCTGGAGGTGCTCTGCATCTGTGAGTACTATCGATTCTTGTTTACGTTGAGAATTTCATCCTTGTTCAATTGCCGTTGCGCTGCTCTTCATTGAATGATAGCTGTGTTGGGTATTGAAGACACTGTGTCCGTAGCTGTACACCAGTATTACTCGATGTCGCTACACATCCACCTTGCACGGGCAGGTCGTCCAAGCAAACGAATTCGACGTGTCCCACCGGAGGCTTCGGTGCTGTTGCGAAAGACGGCGACGCCAACACGGTCCTGTAGGGCGCCACTGCTTTCAACTCCGCCGGGAAGGTCACCAGCCGTTTGGTAGCGTATGTATCTCAGCTCGCGACTGCTTCTGCGCCGAGCTGATAAGACGAGCGGACGAGACGCATAACAGTGCAGACAAAGCCTTCGAGTCGTCATCGTAAATCAGTTGGCTAGAGCAAACTGCGGCATACGTACTCCAGTCTTCTGTTTCGTTGTACGCTTGCTGGGACACATTGAACAAATTGTGGAAAGTACCTTTGATCCAGGCGACTCTGTCATTGGGGGACACACCGTAGTTCGTGGTGGGACAGAAGACTCTTTTCCTGGATTCAAATAAAGTGTTTTGCAAACGAGCACTCATAGACCTATTAATGAGCCATTTATTTTGTCGTACTTACCGATGTCACAAGGTCACCTCACTAAGACGCTGAACAGTACTTACCGGGCCTCTCTAACTGTTGTAATGTTTAGGCGGCTGAACCTGTCACGTTCCTGCGAGATTCAGATAAAGGTTGGCGAATGAGTAATGCTGCACGAGTCTGCACACCGACAAACAAAACTTTGGTAAAAAAGAACAGTCTCACAACCTGCATGTCTCCGACAGAATGCACACAAGCAAGTTTCTTTCCTGGCTAATTAAAGTACATATAGTGGAACCATACCGCAGGATCAAATGCTTTCCCAAAAATATGCTGACAGCAATACATGACCAATGAAGGAAGACAAGGCAAAAGAACTTGTCCAAAGCTTTGAGGTTCATTTAGAACCCACAGTTGTGGCTCTTGCGCATGAAAAAATAACGAAGGAAGGGGTCAAGGGGCCGCTTGAACCTTTTCCTTGTTATTTGTCTGCAAGAAACAGCAGCTTCTTATTGAACATGAACCGACTAGCTCAGCAGCATGTACTTGTTTGGGGCTCGTTTTGTTAAATAGATTCTCTACCGCTGAGAAAAAGATTTCTGATTGGGGTGCAAATGACAAGATCGTTCATCACATCGGCGGCAATGAGCATGTTTTTGTGCTATAAAAAAGGAATTGTAATTTTAACTTGATGTTGAAAGTTGACGAAGAATGACCGATAGGGTCACCTGACAGCTGTGTTGTCAATACACTGGCACGACAAGAAGTCCTTGCAGATAGGCTCATTTTGCTTACAAACAAAGACGTATAACTTGAAATTTTATTTTACGCACTTGAGGCAGGCTTAGGTGGTGGCTAAGAGCAATGTTTGCTTTCTATTTCTCAGGTGTTCGAAGAGGCGCAGCTGGCAGCGTGTTCACTTTCCTGTCTACGACGTAGAAACGTGAGCAGATGGGAGCAGAGTGAACGCACATCAAAAAATGTTGTTTTAAAAATAAATTTCCATACACACTTTTCAGAAAAACCGCTGCGATGTTAGACACTTTAGATAATATGCTTTTTATTGTAACACAAAACAGTAAAGCACTTAAACCGCCCCTTTCCTGTATTGTCTGTCCTTCGTATACCATCTCCTTGGCGTATGCGCACCGCAATGTCCACTTGAGCCGATTACTTTCAGGATCGCCCAAACGTTAACTATATGTTGACGCTGGGCGACAGGCGAGAGACTATTACAACGGTGAGAGACCAGCCACGGGGAGCGTACTACCTCAGCCACCATAAAAACAGCCGCAGAAGAAGCCCCCACTGCGCTGACCACCTCAATCTGGGCAATTAATAACACGTTGAGTTACTCTAAAAAGCCGCTCATGAGCTTCATTATGAGTTGTGTAGGGCTTACGCGGGGTACGTATCTAGGGAAAGAGGCAGCCCTCCAGGTGTAGCCCGAGCCACTGGAGGTGCACCCATCAACTTACTGCAGAAAGGAAATTACCACGTAGCATTACAGAGATAATCGGAAATTGTTGCGTCTGTATGTATGCTGCCCTGCACACAGAACTACCAAGACTATCTCAAGGCAAACTTAAACACTTTCTTTTCCTAGCCCTCATGTGCTGTCTAAAATATCACCATCATCAGCCACTTCCATAGAGTTTCCTACAATATCTACTAAAAGGAACTCTGACGCTGCGATCGTTCAGCCACCATGAGAATTATGGGTAGTGCACGGATTGGCCTGGTGACTTTGCGTATTGTTGTGCGTTTGACTTGGATAAAAGAATTGATCGTTGTCAATATCATGAGCAGATTGTAATTGCTAAACCTAAAAACATCAAAGCGGGGAAGAGGAACTGCTGCACTTCGTATGTGACAAAGTGATGCAGGCCACGCAAAGCCAAACGAAGCCGAAATCACTACATTCAGACAAATGCGTCTTGACCCACAATTCGCATGTTGGCTGGAGCACCCATACGCTGTAGCTCTCATAGGCACTCTGGCCAATGTTTCGTTTACCGTATACTTACTTACTGGAAACTTGATGGCCGCCCTCGCCGCCCCACTTCAGGACACAGGCCATGTTCCGCCAATCAATCCGGTCTCGTGCTTGCCGCTGCTGCCACGTCAATCTCATTTGCCCACCTAACTTTCTGGTCGCATTTGCTTTCTTTTGCAATCCAGTCAGTTACCCTTAATGATGGTTATATTGCCCGAGTGCTACAGCATGACCTGGCCATGTCCACCTCTTGCTCTTGATTTAAACTATCATGTTCTCAGTATCTGTTTGTTCTCTGGCCCATTCTGCTCTATTCCTGTCTTTATAACTTACACCTGTGATTTTTCATTTTATTGCCGGCTGCGTTATTTTCAATTCAAGCAGAACTCATTTCGTAAATTTCGCGGTCAACGGTAAGATTAACCTTCCTCATGAGAGATAAAGTTGAACTACCTTCCATGATTTGAGAATGCCTGCCCAATGTGCTCCCCATCATTGTCTAGTTAGTTCAGGCTCATGGTCCGGCTTCACGGTCAGTACATATGCCATAAGTGTTTGACGTATTGCTTTACCACTGCCCGTGCTTCGCTACCTATGGCGAATCACTGTTCTCTTCGGAGACTGTTGCACATTATCTTATACAGCGAAATCTGTTGTGCGATCACAACAAGAATTGACTCTGGCGCCGTGTTTGTCCGCCACTGCTGCAGTGCCACCGGTGTCCATAACCACCATCACGCGAAAAAACGGAATAAATAAAAAAACATCGAGGACGGAATAGATATTGAATCCGAGCCTACTGCGTGAAAGCCTGACACTAAACTACGCCGTTTTTTGTGTCCTTTATTGCCAGTTCCACCACTGAGCTACGCCGGTGCTTGAGGATCTGCTGCATACTGACTCTGTGCAGTTTTTATGTAGAGTTATTAATCGCTTTAACATCAGTAAAGCATTTTAGAACAGTACAGTAACAACCAGGTGTCACACAATGTGAATTGAGCAATGAGTTAGTCAATGAGTGCTCCCACACATTACAGTCGTCCTCAGCCACAGCGTCAACAAAATGCCTTTCAAAGGTGTACCACACTTTTTTGAAGAAAGAATAATAATGTCACAATGGATGCTCCGCCACTGCAGAATAAATATCATGATGGTGAATTGGATGCCATGCTAGTGTACCACCAACAGTTGCCCCGAAAGTGTTCTAGAAAAGATACAGAAAAGCCGCTGTTGCAGATGTCCCTGTGATTGTGCTGCGTCTTCTGCGCAGACCTTGCAGCAGACCTACTCTTCTGCTTTCTTTGTCCAGTCTAGTAACCATGAGTTGTAATTGGTCCTCTGAGTTATACCCTCGTCACACGGCCACCACTAAACTCTGTTACACTCCGTCAACGTAAATCTACCCTAGGGAGTTCAACGGAGATGAAGTTGTGGCAGTGTCACACAGCAATGACAATGTTGTTCGCGAGGGGGCTCTGCCGGCACTGTTGATTTTCGCAGAAGTATCCTAATTCCATCTATGGTTGCTTTTTTAGGGGGAATTTTCGTTATGCAGTTTAAAAAACACAACATTAAGTAGGTCTGAAGAAAACATAGCAATAAAACTTATTTTAAAATAAAATGCATTCGCTAAATGTAGCGATGCTGGCAGCGACGCTGGTCACTTTGTGTTTAACGCTATGTTTGTTTACGATTGCGCCGTGCTCGACGGCTAGTTGTTTTTCTAGCCCACAAGTTACCCTTGAATTAGATCGGCTCGCATCACCCCTGCAACCGTCGAAACAGCTGATGATGATGCAACGCTGTTAGTCATTCTTCCCACGGGCAAACGCAGGCACGGCGACGACAACAGGGAGCTTTAGAATACCGTTTTCAAGCGCTGCGGGCGTTGCGGGCGCCATATGAGTTTTAGAATAGCGTTTGCCCTGCTGCTAACCGCAACGCACGATCGCAGCGACACCGTAGCCTCGAAACCAGCGCTTGCAGGCCACATGCGGGCCGCCATTACCGCACGCAATATCGGATTTTTTGCGTGCGGTCCGCGAATGCGAACGTCGACTCGCGTTACGACGCATGCGCAGCGGCAGCGACCGCACCGCAAGGGCTCGCGGTGCGCTATTCTAAAACACCCTAACAACCACACGCACGGACGAAATATTTTTAAATGGCAGCGTCCGACAAGCGAGGCACGGTGTGTGGAGTAGCTGCACTCTGGTGGGCGTATATATATGTAAAGAAACACACGTTATGAATGAGTACTGTAACAAAAGAACGTTTAATATTGCCAAAATGTATTATTGTTCTCACTGCGGCAACTTAGTGCTTAAAATATTCTTCTGACCTGCATATACTGGGGACGAGAGCACCTCGTTCCGCTGCAAAGGGAGATTGACGAACGTCTTTTGGGAAATGCTCCGTTTACCTTCATTTGAGTAAGTGTGGCCGTGTGACACGGGCTGCATCTGCCTTGTCATAAGGACGAGGGAGTTAAATGGTGTTCGTGGGTGCCCGTGTGACAGGGGTATTACAGATCACTGCAGTGTCATTAGTAAATTTCTGCTTACTCATATACTCTCTATTGATGCGTATTTCAAACCCTTCTCAATGTAGGGCCCAGAACCTGGGGTCTAAAATTTACATAGAATAAACTAAACTAAATTGCCGACATTGTAGCTACATGTAGGGTTCCCAAAACCCCATTCTTTGTGAATGCGAAAGGCAGCTACTTTCCAAGACAGTACTGCTAGCTTCTTCCCTCAAGGCGTAGGAGTCATTGCAGTGGTCAATTGACTACCTTATTCAGACAGAAGCGATTAATTGGGCCGAAGTGGTCGTGGCGTAAGTCTAGATTTCGTGGCGAGCTATACTGGTCAGGTTTCGTTAAAGCAAACTTGAGTGAGCTCGTTGTGGCCAAAGTAAAGTTGGTAACATCTCGCATTGCTAGGCTTTACTCTCTGCCACTCCAGGCTCCCTTCCCCCTTTCTCGCCACCTACTGCGTTTGCTTTCCCTCGTACCTGCTGCAGTCGTCTGTAATGGTGGACTCTTTCTGTGTCACATACTCGGCCAACGACTGTGACTCGCTGAAACAGCTCCTCAGTGGAGACCCGTTCCCAGTGCTTGTAGAGCGTTCAGTAGTAAGTAAACACGTGAGATGTTGCAGAGTTTATTGAAATGAAAGTGACACAGTAAGAGCGCGCTTGCTTCAGGGCCGCAAATAGGAAACGACGAGGTTCTGACCCCCCCCCCCCCCCTTCGGATGAGATCACAACACGAGTCGCATGCGCACCGTAGTTGTCCGCCACCGCCAGTGTTCGTAACCACAATCACACGAAATAAGAGAAAAGAAACTCCAGTAAATAAAAAAATCACAGCATATTCATGGAGTGAATGATGATGAGTGCGGCGAAGCGTCCGTCTGTCTGTCCGTCTGTCCGCTCCTATCACTCTATAAAGCACATATCGGACGGACGAACACTTTGCCCACTTATCGTCGTTCACTCCGTGGATATGCTGACTACGCAGGTGAAAGGACGACTGACCAGGTGATGCTATAAAGGCGCGTTCACACTAGAGAGTCATGACAACAATTTTGGTCTGACTCTCTTTGGGAGTGTCTTTCGTCTTGTCGTTGTCCCATTTACATTGTTATAAGACAATGTCCCACTTAAGCAGTGAGATAGGCGCCTAGGAAGACGACATGATTTTGGGTGTAGAGCGCACCCTTGTTCTCCATCTTGGCTTGTGCGTTGGCGCTGTGCAAATATATGTTGAAACGCCTAGTTTCCTGTGTGTCTTCACGCAACATTTTGGTGGAAAGTGCTGTGTTACAACGCACAGAGTTATGCGGCGGACGCCTAGTCGGTGCTTTCAACATGTCCACTGGCAGCGACGCTTCGTCAACTGCTGCGCGCCCAATGCATCAACAGTGCTGACCTTTCCTGTTTTTCTTGTGGCCGCTCCACCCGATGATCTCGGCAACGTTTCTTTTCGGGAACGGATGGCAAGGGCGTAGATGAGTGGCTTAAGCTCTGCGAGCTCGTCGCCGAAAATCACAGGTGGGACCCAATATTTACGCTGGCAAACATCATCTTTTGTTTGCAAGTAACGGCCAAGGCGTTGTTTAATAACAATGTGGACGCGATCACAAGCTGGGACGTATGCAAGACCAAGTTACGTGAGTTGTTTGGTCAATCTGCCAGCTGCAAGCAGGCCGCTAGGAAAGAACTTGGAACACGTGTTCAGGCGCCCACGAAGTCTTACCTGGCATATATACAAAATGTGCTGACCCTTTGCCGTAAAGTTGACCCAACCATGGCTGAAGCCGACAAGGTAGCCCACGTGCTCTAGGGCATCACACACGATGCATTTCACCTCCTTGTGAGCAAAAGCTGTTCTACCGTTCAAGATGCTATCTTAGAGTTCCGACGCTATCAAGAGGCTAAAAGCCGTTGCATCGCCCACCACTTTACGCACCTTCCCAACACTGCTGCGACGTCAACTTGTGAGGATCTCTATATAGCGACTCAGCCCAATACACACGCGGTGACATCACCGGAATCGTACGCCGTGAAATCGAAGTTATATCAACCGCACCCTTGAGAGCACTGGCGCCAAGTGATCCTCAGCCGACCATAACGCTAATACAGACCATTGTTCGCCAAGAACTAGCCAACAGGGGTATTCACATGGTCTGTTCTGTGCACCGTCCCGACGCTGTCAGTTCGTCTACTTCGAGCCACCCACAGCATTATCGCCACCCTGCTCCACGTAACCATGACCGAAATGTGTGGAGGACGGCTGACAACAGGCCGATTTGCTTTCGATGTGAACGAGTGGGACACATTTGTCGTCATTGCCGAAGCACGTTGACCTCATTGTATCGGGCAAACTCAAGCTTCTTCAACCTCCACTCACCATGCAGCCCATTTCTATGGTCAGAAACCACCACGGCGTGATGGCTCAACTAATTACGACCCGACCACTACGACCACTGCCCAGTAGCAGTCGCTCACCTTCACCTCGACGTAGATTTTCCCATTGTCTGCCACCGCCTCATTCCCCGTCCCCATCCTCTGCCTGGCGGTTTTTTTTTCGGAAAGCTAACAGCTGCAGCTCCCGGAGGAGGTGATGCTGCTGATACGACTTGCTCTCTAATTTTTTTGTTCACGCTCCCGACCAATGAGAACTTTATCGACGTTGAAGTGAACGGTTTATCTTTTAAAACCTTGGTGGACACTGGCGCCCGTATTTCTGTCATGAGCCTGCACATTCGTGACCGCTTAAAAAAAGTCCTTACTCCAGCCCCTTCACGCAGTGTTCGTGTTGCTGATAGTGGTACGGCTGCTGTTATTGGCGTCTGTACTGCACGCGTTACTATTGCCGGCCGTCAAACTTCAGTTCCCTTCACTGTTCTCTCTCACTGCACTAATGACGTGATCATCGGTCTTGACTTTTTGTCCACTCATTCCACCCTCATCTACTGCTCAGCTGGTACTGTGCAACTTGACCCACTGTGTCCGATCGATCTGCCCAGTTCACCCCAAGCTCGTATGTGCTCTGCTGAGCATGTTCGTTTGTCACCGCAAACTGTGACCTGCATCACCGTAACGCCCTCGCCACCTGTATTCGATGACGACTATGTGCTCGTGCCCATCAAATGCATTATTTTTACTCACAGTGTTACCCTACCACACACTGTTATTCAGTTAGGTGCAAACCGCACCTGCATTCATGTGCTCAACTTTGCTCTGTGTCCACAAGTGTTCCCGCGTGGGATCGCCCTTGCGAATGCATACGGCAATCATTGAAGCCAGCGTGGCCGTGTCCGATACATTGAAGCCGGCCACGCTGGCTTCAATGATTGCCGTATGCATTTGCAAGGCAAGAGTGGCATCTTGGCACATTCGCTATGGAACCTGTCCTCCCGATCTTCAAACCATGTGTGGATGGTTTCAACCCTCCGTCAGGCATTCAAGAAGAATGTGCCGAATTCTGCGGTCCGAATTGCTCTGGCAAGTAAGGAGATACAAGGACTGGTTGAAGGTGTCGGCAAGCTTGATTCATGGTACTAGCTGGCAGCCGTTCTACAGGGACTGGTGCCGCACTGGCAACGACGCGGCCGAGTATCTCTGGCGACAAGTTCTTCCACTACTTCCAAAGAGCAAGAAGTCACTTCCGCAAGCTCGAAAAGTGTTGAACCTCAGCGCCACAACACTTCCTGACAAGCACCTTGATGTTCTTGGTCTTGGTCCCAAGTTTCGTTTCGAGCCGTCACTCAAGCGGGTGGACAAGTTGGTGTTAGCACGGTTCATTTCCAGGCAAGTGGCGGAAGAGGAGCGACCCAGGTGCATTTCGGAGTGTGTGGATGCCATTTTTAAGACTGAGACGAACGCACAGTGTAGGGACAGAGTTCGCCCAATTTGTAAGTTTTTGGCAGATAACAAACTACAACTTCTTGTAGCTGACAAGGAAGGTTTCTTTGTTGTTATGGATGAGGGAACCTTTTCGGAGAGGGCCGTGAAAGCACTCGACAAGAACTTTGTGCCTGCAAATTGCAAGAGTTCAAAAGTAAAGAAAAATGCTTGTTCTTTGCTCTCTGACATGAATTTTGAGCGGTTAGCTTCTGAGGTCAAATCTGCTAAGCGATCTGAACTTGAGATATTTTTTTCGGTCAAAACACACAAGCCAGAAATGCCTTTCAGAGCGATTGTGTCCGAAAGAGACACGTGGCAAAGTGTTGTTTCGAGATACCTGCAAAGCTGTTTAGAAACTCTTGCTATCCCGGATCCTTATCGTGTCAGTAATTCCGAAGAGGTGGTACAGTTTCTGAGCTCCGATAGTTCTAGCAAATGTAGGGCTTTCAGTATAGACATTGAGGACTTGTACTATTCAATACCTCAAGATGAGCTGATGGCAAGTGTTCAAAGCTGCATCGTGCAAGATAATGATGAATCGTCTTTCACCCTGAAGTGTGGAACTTCTATATCCAGTTTTCTAGATTTACTTAGCTTCTACCTGAAGTCAACTTTTGTGGCTTGGAGTGGCAATCTTTTTGTCCAGAGATCAGGAATATGCATAGGCTCTTCAGTAGCTCCGATTTTAAGCGAAATTTTTCTCGGAAAAATTGATGTAGCACTTCAAAATAATTTTTCAGGACTCCCGGTTCACGTATTCAGATACGTTGACGATTTTCTTGTGTTCACTACGTCCTCAGATTTTATGCGAGATGTTGTGAATATTTTCAAGATTTTTAAAGAAACAGGCAAGAAACTAAACTTTTCTTTTGAATTGCGGTGTCTAAATCAACTGCAATTTCTAGATCTTAACTTAGTCTTCGAACCCCAGCATGTTTGCTAGTATTATTGTCCCAGATCCGTAAAGCCTATACTCAATTACAGGTCGAGCCACTCTAAGCTGGTGAAGAGAGGTATCTTTACTACGAGTTTGGGTTTTGCTCTAAAAAAGTCCTGTCAACACAGAATGAAAATGAGCTTTCATAGTCAAGTAAAGAAACTAGTACAAGCAGGGTATCCTAATTATGTCATCACGTTCGTTTGTAACAACATGATTAAGAAACTTAAATTTGAAGGGAACCACTCGGGGCGTCGTGAAGAGAGTAGAAAAGGTAGGAGGATATCAGTGATTCCTTACCTTCATAAAACTTCACATGAACTTAAGCAACTAGCTAATAGATATAAAGTCGATGTGCTTTTGTCAGCCAAAGGCAAACTCCAGTCTATTTGTTCATGCATGCGCAGAGAGTTTCCGCAATGTCGCATGAAACACAGCAAAAAGTTCGTGGACTGCGCAATGGGCGTTGTTTACATGACTCCTTTTAGCTGTGGTAAAGTGTATATCGGTCAGTCGGGAAGATGTGTCAATGTTCGTCTCAGAGAGCACGATTCCTTTTTGAAATCTTTGGGTGCATCGCATCTCGCGGCTCATTGCAGAGAGTGCGGTTGTTATCCTCTTTTTCAGGATACTGAAGTGGTTTTTCGGTCTAAAAATAAATTAACTCGTGAGTTGACAGAAGCTTTTCACATAAGAAAAAGAGGGGAACAATGCGTCAGCCAGCCTTCGGTTTTGCTGCACGATAAAGAGTTTGTTTTTCTAGATTATGTTCCGAGATAATCTGTCTTCTTTTACCATGTGTTCTCGATGTGCCACGGATGTACTTTTTTGTCTGCACACGCATGCGTCGTGTTTTTCAATTGTCTGTATATATATTCTGCCCTTTCAAATAAACAGTTTAGTTGCGAGAAAGCGCTCGTCCTGTCTTCCTGTCTGTTTTTCGTGCGCTTTAACTGATAGTTATGCCGTACGTCCTGATCCCGATAAAGTTTGAGCCGTGCAGAACTTCCCCGTTCCGACCTCCACTAAAGAAGTCCGGAGCTTTCTCGGTCTGTGCTCGTACATCGGCATTTTGTGAACAACTTTGTGTAAGACGCCCGTCCTCTCATAGACTTACTGAGAAAAGATGTCTCATTCACATGGGGCGCTACGCCGGCTACAGCGTTCTCTACACTTATCGCATTGCTAACAAAACCACCTGACCTGACCCATTTCGACATTGCCGCCCCTACAGAAGTCCGCACTGATGCCAACAGCCAGGGAATCGGTGCTGTTTTGGCCCAGTATAAAAGCGGCTGCACCCGCGTTATCGCCTATGCCAGCCGTCTCCTCTCGCAGGTGGAAAAGAACTACTCAATCACCGAAAGGGGATGCCTTGCTCTCGTTTGGGCGATAGCGAAATGTCGGCCTATTTTTACATGGTCGACATTTCACCGTCCCAACCGATCACCATGCACTTTGCTAGCTCTCGTCCTTGAAGCGTCCCACTGGGTGCCTTGGTCGATGGGCATTACTGTTCCAAGAGTATAACTACTCTGTGATGTACAAATCTGGCCGTTTACGCCTGACGCTGACTGCTTGTCTCGGAATCCAATCGACCCGACGCATTCGATGAAGCGCCATGTGTACTGTCTCTCTCTGCATCATCCGTGAGAAACAGCACCGAGATTCTGCCTTACGTATCATCATCGAGAAGCTTCATTCTGCGGCACCCGATCCGTCTACTGATTGTTTGTGCTTAAGGATGGCACATTGCACCAAGACAACGTTCGCCCTGATGGACATGAACTGCTTTTTGTGGTACCTTCTCACTTACGTGCGAACGTGATCAGCCACCTCCATGATGCCCCCACTGCCTGTCCCCTCGGACGTATGACTGTGCACAGCGTCGATTTTACTGGCCCAGTCTTTATTGCTTGATTCGCAGCGACGTCGCCTGATGTGACCAGTGTCAATGCCGGAAAAAACTACCATGAGTCCTGCCAGGTTCTTCCAACCACTTGACGTTTCCTTTTATCCCTTCTTTTTACTTGGTTTTGACCTCCTAGGCCCTTTCCCTGCGTCCACTTCTGGGAATAAGTGGATAGCTGTCGCGACGGATCACAGAACCCAGTATGCCAGTACACGGGCTCTACCGACCAACTGTGCTACGGACGTTACCGATTTTTTCCTAATGATGTCATACTTCATCATAGCGCCCCACGCAAGCTCCTCACAGGTCGTGGGCGCTATTTTCTTTCCCCGAGGTATCGACGACCTGCTTCGCTCCTGCGAGACAAAACATAAATTTGCGACAGCCTACCACCCGCAAACTAATGGACTGACTGAATGATTCAACCGGACTTTAACTGATATGCTCGATATGTATGAATCGTCCAACCACCAGGACTGGGACGTTGCATTGCCCTTCGTTACGTTTCCTTATTATTCCTCATGCCACGATGCAGCTGGTTTTTCACCTTTCTATCTCGTGTTTGGCCGTTATCCAGAAATTTACCTTTTGACACCTTCTTTCCAACAGCCGACAACTTGACGACTGAATACGCCCGTGATGCTATTACCAGCGCTCGCAAAGCACGAGAAGTTGCTCGTCAGTGCCTTTTGGCATCGCGAGGTCACCTACGGCAGCGTTACAACTCACATCATCGCCAAGTTTCCTTTACTACGGGTTCTTTTGTGCTATTGTGGACTCCGACTAGGCGCGTTGGACTTTCTGAAAAACTGCTTTCCGGATACTCGGGACACTAACGCATATTGCGCCAGGTGACAGATGTGATTTGTCTATATGGTTGATTGAGCGAGTTGGTGATACATGATTGTTTTGAAAATGAGAGCGCACTACTTAGACACGGACAGAAAGACAGGGACAAGCGCTTACTACCAACTGAAAATTTATTCGGAAAACTATTAAATATATACTGACAGGTGAAACAGTGTCATGGCACATACGATAAGACCAAATCACGGACCAAAATAACGAAACCGATAAAATATATGTGCGTAAGTTCCACCTTACCAACGCCTACTGTGTCTTTGAGTGATTACTTAACTGCTATGGTATCTGTTACTGTCTAAAAATGCTAGCTCCTTATCGGATAGAGCTATCCATGGTTTGATGACGCAAGTCAAGTGTTCACACGCTATGTATGCTGCCCCAATTATAAGCCTTGTACACTCATCTTTGTGTTTGTAAAGCACGTCTGTGTTATCAAACCGTACTTCACAGTCACATCTAGTGACATGCTGGGCCAGAAAACCATCGTTGCCGCTGCGAAAATTGCACGCATGTTCACGCAATCTGTCGTTGAGGCATCTTTCAGTTTTCCCAATATAACAGGCACCGCACGAAAGAAAGTATGATCATGTTAACAATGTTGCTAATGCAATTGACAAAACGGCTGCTGTGAGTTCTTTTGCACAGCTGTTTCTTGTGTCTAGCGGCACATGTCAGCCTAGCCAGCTGAGAAAGCTTGCGTGGCGCAGAGGAAACTACACGCACTACCATGCGTTGCCCCGCCTTTTTTCAGGTGGTGGGTAACCAGATGTATGTAAGGAACAGCAGCCATTTTTTCTCCTTCTTTTTCGTGGTTGCTGTTGTCACGTCCTGCTGCACCATTTCTTTGGCCATCTTTAGCTCTCCGTTTTCTGCGGATACTTTTGGCCACGAAAACCAAGACCGCCTCAGCTGACTTGGGCTTAGCAACCTGATTGTGGATGCTGGCTTCCATTGAATGAACACAAGAACGGTCAATTGAATTAGTGAAACACGTACTCACTATGCCTCTTTTGACAAGTTTGCTACGAGCCGACGTGTACGGCAGCAGCGGTTTTCCCACTCGTGGCTTATACGCCCAGCAGGTGTGTTCTGCCCTAAACCTAAGCCTAGGTTAAAGAAACCTGATCGATGAGTTTTCCGGAATTTCCGGACGATTTTTCCGGCAAGAAGTGTATAGTTAAGGGCTCGTTTTTTCCGTGTTTTGACACAATATTAATGGGATCTGACAGACAATACTGCCAAGGAAAGTATAGGGGAGGTTATTATACCAAATTGTAAGGTAAATAACCTGCGACCTTCGAATAACGCGTCCGATGCTCTACCACTGAGCTACCACGGCGGCTATCCTCCCAGCCACTTTATTTGGTTTATATGTGAACTTAAGCGCGGGAGTGTCAGTCAGCGCCATCTGTAGCCATGGCGGCGAGTGTGGCACACTCTTTATGAGCCTGTATGGCGTCACGTAGCACGTGAACTTATTACGAGCTGGCAGCTGACCAATAGTCTCTCGTATACAACCTAAGGCACCAAGTCTGTCAGTACGAGACCCTCGTTAATGAATTAGGGAAAGAAGTGTATACTTATGGGCTCATTTTTTCGTGTTCTGAAACAATAATAAGGATATCTAACAGACAATAATGCCAAGGAAAGTATAGGGAAGTTATTAGACCGAATCGTAAAGTAAATGCGATTATATATATATATATATATATATATATATATATATATATATATATATATATATATATACGAAGAGAAGTGGGTGAAAAGTTAACTTGCCGTGGGCAGGTTATCTTTTCACCCAGTTTTCTTCGTATTTACATTACAATTTGGTCTAATATCTTCCTCTATACTTTCCTTGGCATTATTGTGTGTTAGATCTCATCATCAATATTGTGTAAAAACACGGAAAAACGAGCCCTTAGGTATACACTTCTTTCCTTATATATATATATATATATATATATATATATATATATATATATATATATATATATATATATATATATATATATATATATATATATATATATATATATATATATATATATATATATATATATATATATATATATATATATATATATATATATATATATATATATATATATATGTGTGTGTGTGTGTGTGTGTGTGTGTGTGTGTGTGTGTGTGTGTGTGTGTGTGTGTGTGTGTGTGTGTGTGTGTCGGAATGAGAAGCAAAGCTATGGCGGCGAAGCTGCCCGCAAACGTCGGGCAATGTTTGCAGACATTCGTTACTGCAAACAAAAACTGAGGAATAAAGAGGAACTTTTATTCTTCGTACCGCGAAATGCGTTTATTGCCGAAGACGAAGGCACACGCACACAATGTAAACGGTTAACGGCTTCACGATAGGCGAGCTTTCTTGGTGGTGATGGCAACCTTCTCGCGGGTTTGAAGGCGTCGGTTGACATCCCTGGCGTGAAAATGCAATCGCGCCACGATGAAAAAAATTGCCCGCAGCTTCCCTCGGGGGAACACTGAGGAGGATGCGGAGCATATAATTGGTTAACGGGGTGTTAAAGTGCGACTTACTTGGGTCGATGGCTAAATTGGTTAACGTGGTTGTGAAATGGGGTGTTAAATTGCGACTTACTTGGGTCGATGGCTAAATTGGTTAACGTGGTTGTAGGAGGGGGTGTTAAATGAGTGAACACGTACACACGTATGCGAAAGGGCGGCGCTGGTCGAAGGGACGTCGATCATTGTGTTTGTGGATTCGTTGGAATTCATTTCACCGCGACCTTGGACGTCGACGCGCCGTACAAACCAACCGACGAGCGGCAACTGAGCGAGCGAGCGCCGACCTTGAGTATATATACAGCGCGACGGCGCATGCACTGTCAGCTGTTGAATGTTCTCGAAGCGCGACGCCACATGCGCGTCCACTGGAGAATCAGGAGAATTGTAGATGTCGAACGCGGTGTGTAGAGGAGGAAGGGTGCACAGATGGTGGAGGAGTGAAGCGCGCGCGGTGTGTAGAAGAGGGAGGGATGCACAGATGGTGGAAGAGTGGGCGACGGCGCGACGGCGCATGCGCGCGCGTCAGCTGTCGAATGTTCGAGAAGCGGTGCGCACGGCGCGGACGGCGCACTACAAGGCGCGAGTATAAGATGCTTCCGCATCTAAAAAATACAAGACCTGACACGTGAACGTGGGCTTGTGCTGGTCGCCACCCAGCCTCGGCAGATCGCACTCATCCGACTCTCCCAAGACCTTCCAAAACAGATCCGCACAAAGACCTTCCTTATCAAGAGAGAATGAAATAGATTCATTTAGAACTTACACGAAATGTAGCATCTTGATACTGGGGTGGGCTGCCTTCTTTGAAGCTTCGGTATGTAGCTAAGTATGCATCATAGCCATTGACAGGAGCTTCTGAACTGACGTTCTGTAGACACAAGTGGCACTCTTTACGCTTGGTCATTTTGGGCGAGTATTTTGGCAGCGCGTTGGAAAAGCCACGTGACAGAAAACGCGGGTGGCGCTGTGCGCGCCGTGGTTGCCTCGGCGAACGCATCGGGACCGCGCAATGATGTTGCAGTTAAAGTAATTTTGAGCTGCGTCGCGTCCTGAGTTCATATGGAGCGAAGACGTCCTCAGAAAGCACGTCAAATGTCTAGAAAAGCAGGGAAACACCTGGATTGGTTACGTGGAGTCGAAGGAACAATAAGACGAGCCATGGCGAGGCCTGTCTTCCGTCTGTTGCTGTGTCCAGTGCAATGTAATAAATTAACGATACACCATTGGTATTTATATGTCCATTTGTTGTTTCAGAATAAAAATGCGCTCAGATGTAGCAGCTAAACGCAATCGATTTGCAGGAAGAACGACGTGTATGTCGAGGCAGAAACAAAACATGGGCAGCGAAGGTATGCAGGCCCGCTCACTGGTTTGTAGAGTGTTCACTCGAACAGCCCTGTGCTGATACGCAGCAAGGATAGAGCAGGAGCTGGTGGAAGCCAAAACGACTAACCGTACATTGAATTTTCTACACCAGATAAATCTTGTCATTGTTAAGGTGCAAACTTGCAAGTTTGTCATTACTGCGCAATGCACTACATATCTGAAACAAAACGCAGCTACTAAAGCGCATGTAGCTCAGGGGCGTAAAGTAAAGTGCATAGCGTGGGGCGGCGCACCTTTTTCCTGCAATCATTTTTGCAATGCGGGTCCGGCAGTTGAGATTGCGCGACCATCTACATTAGCGACCGCACAGATGATGCGAAAATACGTCATCAGAACCTTAATTTGGCAAAAGAGGCCCTTATATGCTTCACACAAAAGTGCGTGGGTCGATCTTTATAAAACAACACTACTTGGAACAAGACCCACACTGACGCTGTCTATAGTTGCAGTACTTGCCCTTAATTCTTGTAAGACATCTCGAAGAATGCAGCGTCACGAGGAATATTCACGTCAGCAAATAAATAAAACGTACTGTACCTGACCACCACTCAAAATAAAGTCCGTCCGCAAATGAACACGACACCGCACGCTAGCTTGGAAGAAGATCATTCTGATGTGCGTCCACTCTAGTGTCTCCTGTGCAGCACGCACAACGCCGACACACTAGTTCGGGCGCGCTTCTCGACTCAGCGCGCGTTGGAAAACAAGTTGCTTACTCGTTGAAGACGCCCAAGTGGTTTATGGCATTGCTCATACCTGATGATGCTGGGATTATACCTATATAACTCTCAAGAGTGCACTTTGCTGGCAGTGTCACAAGCCTCTAAGTACGCGCACGATCGTAGCCTCTTTGTGTCGGGAGGCGCCATATCACACACCCCTTACAAGATCGTCTGGGTACGCTAAATGCTTTCTTCCGTCAGATTCCATTAGATGCAAAAGAAACACGGCCTTTTTCTCCCCTTTTTGTGCATCTGTTGCGATTTTCTTAACACATGCGTGGTGCTTGCTCTCGCAATAATATTGGGACGCCTTTTTCTTTTGTTTCAGCAATTTTTGCACCTTCTCGCATATTGAACAATGGTGCGACACTTGGGAGGGCAATCGTTCTATCATAGCCTGGTATCGACCCGCGCAATGAGCGTCGCTGTATATTGTTTGAGTGCAAACACTTACTGCTTCTTGTTCAGAGAAAGTCTTGTGAAGTCGCAACATCCAAATCTGTTTCTTTGGTCTCCGCTTTTCGCTTCCTTGATGTTTGACGTAAGGGCGAAGCTCGTGAGGCCGGATCTTTGCGAGGTTTCTGTCCACTTGGAATCAAGTAGGAAGGATAGTCCTCGTAAAGATAGGCGCGGAGTCGGGAATAAGTTTCCTGATGCGGAACGCAGGCACTTATCTTCATCGCGCAAGTGTCTGCTGCATACGACAGTCGATGCAGACTTGTCGTTGATGAGGAGGCTGTCTCTCGCAGTATTCTTTTGCCGCTTGGCGCACAGCTCAGTATTGTTTGGGAAGTGGTGAGAAGAAACACCGGGTGCTTTCCCCGAACGGGACTTGCAATACGGAAAACCACGGCGATCGAGCGGCCATGGCCGAACACAGCTAATATATATCCATGTGCGTAATGCGTGTATTAAAGGTTGTGGGACTGCCTTGTCGACTTGAGAAATCACTGTAAACTGAACACTGACGAAGCACCGAATTAAATGCAGCTGTGGTGGGTAATTACCAGAATAAAGCAAGCCACACTAGAAATAAAAAGATAATGACAACAACCTGTTTCTGCACTAAGCCACAAGAGAATTCATACAGATCTTTTTTATAAACATGTTCTGCTACGAACTTGAAGCATAGCGCAGACCTGATTTGCACAAGAGTTTTAGATCCGGGGCAAGTGGATTGCGAGCGTAAGCTGCAGCGCACTTCGCATTCTTCATGGACGTGACTTGCAGTACAAAGGAATGCAAAAGGGTTTGGGGTCTCCGGAATCAATATTTCCAGGTGGTGTTAACACCTTAACAATGCACATCACCACACTCTGTGCGTGCCGTCTGAAGGGGTTATTCAGCAGCAATGGTGCTCTCTCCCTTTTTTTACTTCCTTTTTTCTTATACGCAGTTTTTTTTTTTTTGGCCATTAAATATAAAACGCACGTGCGTGTTTACAAGGGTGGTCAGGCTGCAGACCGCAGCTTTTAGCCCTGAAAAGCACTCCAAATGTATTTGTAAAAATAAAGAAAAATAGAAAATAGCTAGCAAAGTGAAGACATGCTCGTCATTCTGTGAGTGACCTCTCTTAATTGCGACGTCATTGTCCAGTGAGACCAAGGGTCAAAAGTGTTTGGTGCTATCTGCTTGCAGAACAGGTGCATTATTGTATATTTTTCTCTCAGATGGTGCCCAGTGCCAAATGCTTCTCATTAGCCAATTCTTCAGCATTTTTACCGAGTTTCAGCTTGTATTTTCGATGAGCACATACATACCTACATTAGGTGGCAAGCCGTCTAGTAAGACTAGTTTTTTTTTTAAAGTAGACGACCTTCCCTCCATCCCCAATTTTTTTTAAATAACTCCCCTCCACTTCTCCGTCGAAAACTTCCACGGTTTCACAATAAACGCCGTTGTGCCGTATGCGCGCCGCAGAAGATTCAAGGTCAGGGTTGCCGCGCCCCTACCGACGACGGGTGGCTATACATACTCAGAAACTCTTCCATTGTATTCGCGAAGGCCGTGTTCGTCGTGCACGTTCGCAAAAGGTGGTTTGTTCGGATATGCTTGTATGAGCTTCACTCCTTGTGCGTATGTCTAAAACTACATATGAAAGCATTTGGTCTTGCACTGCAATAAGATCAGTGATGTACTACTTTCTAGAGTGTTGTGTGTTGTCGTCGCACCCTCCATTTACAAGAATCGTTTCAGTGTGGGTGCCGCTTTCTGGTTTAAGCATGTCGTAATATGGACTTGACATCGTCTCAAACATTAAGTCTATTAAATTGTGAGTGAATGCCGCGTTTCCTTCGTTGTAAAGAAAAAAAAACGGGGCTCTAGGCTACGCGCCTGCACTTTGTTAGGTGTATAACTACGGCACGTATTGTATATAGTTCGTCGGCTATGCGATGAGCTTTAGTTATGTTTATCTGGCCATGGTACATAGAGGTAATTCTATCAAGTAAAGTGTGACACTTCGATATTTAAACTTTTCTTAAAACGGAGTTTCCGAGTGCCAATCTTTAACTTGGGACGAAATTTACGCAGTGAAATTTACGCTGAAACACCCGCTTGCTTAGATTTAAAAATGCTTTAAATAACCCAGACAAACACAGAACTTTATTGAGGTCCTGAGGAACACTACCTCAAGGAAGTAGAGCAGCGGGCTGCTCCCGCGTCGGAACGGGTAGGCCGAGCGTCACCACCGCGTCGTGGGCCCTCTGGACAGCCCAGAGTTGATGTGCAAGTTCTGAGCTCCTGACAGCAGAGCTCTATTCCTCTTCGGTCATGTGCCGAGAATCGCGTGATGAGGGGCACTGCCAGAGCATGTGGTCTAACGTAGATACGGCGCCACAATCTCGGCTTGTTGGATCAATGCTTTCACTGACCAATGGCTGTGGGAATGAAGACGGGGTTCGAGCTGGTTGGAAGCATGCGGAGAGCTGATGCCTGGACCCTACGAAGTTGGATATGAGGAAGGGGGAAAATCCTTCTGTCCAGCTGATAATTCAGACGGCGTGCCTCACATTACTGTTGTATAATTTACCAAAAAATGTCACTTTTTTTTACATTGTCTTGAGCGTTTGTGTGGCCTTGTTATTGACTGACGGAAGGCAGCAGTCATTTTTGGTTAAAAAAGGAAAAACAAAATATCATGTTCTTCCCATTAAATAAGCAGACGTTTGTTCTATCATTGTCATATACATGCACGTCATCCTTCGATGAAAGCTTTCTGCAAACCTCTCCTTACATACATTTATTAAAAAAAGCTTTCTGCAAAGCTCTAATGAGCTTTTGATAGTTTTACTGGTGCACTAACATGTGCGTACGTGGTAAACGTCAATGTACCGCAAGGTACTGTCAGCCACGGAGCCTTCTTGCCCAGACTTATCGACTATCTCACATTTTATGCGGAACAAGGCAAAAAATGCGTCCGCGTATTCGGTGCGAACAGTAGCACCACGGAGGCGAGTGACACCGAACGCGTCGCACCGATATTAGGAATATCCTTCCTTATCTTTTTTTTTTTTACTGTTCAGATGAGCAACATTTTAATAAGTATATAGTTCAGTCGTTCAAGAGGAGAGGCGGAACATAAGTGAAATGCGCACAAATGACACGGCACAAGCGTGATTTAGTGCGAAAGCGCGCAGTTAGCCAGCCAGGGCGAGCTTGACTCGCTAGTAATAGTAACGTTGCATGGACTTCGTGCGTCGATTCGGCGGAGAGGAGCGTAAATAGGGGATTTACATGCGCATATCTGTCTGCAATCCCGTCAAATACTGTCGTGTTGCTCACAGGAACCTGGCTCGACGCAAGGTTGACTGACAGCGAACTTTTCGAAACTAGCGGGTACACAGTGCTCCGGAAAGATAGGCGTGGCGGGGGTGGTGGTGTCTTGATGGCTTTCGCAACTCCGGAAAAAGTGAACCGCCGGCTAGACTTCAATCATGGTGATCTAGAGGCTCTTTTCGTCGAGCTTTTCTTACTACCTAGCACCGTGCTGATCTGCGGCTCATACCGCCCGCCTTCATTAAAGCATGAAGCGTATACGCACCTCGATTTATCCCTCTCACTTGCATTGAGCAAGCAGTATACTAACCTTCTAATATTCGGTGAGTTCAATGCTCATATTGACTGGACTTCACACGATGACCCTCTCCCACGCGACCGCATCGGCGACGTACTCCTAGACGTCATGACGTCAGCCTACCTCGTCCAGGTACGCCTCGAACCCACATACTCTTCACGAGATAGTACCTCCTCCTTCCTAAACCGTGGGTTCGTGGCCGACCCAACCCTAGTAACCTTCTGCTCAACAAGTAAGGGCCTGTCTAACAGAGATCATCAGGTCATTGAAGTGGGCTTTGCTGCAGTGTTATCCCGAAAAGGGCACCACGCTCGTCAGCTGTGGAAATTTGACCAGGCTGACCATACTCACTTAGCGCGCTTAGTGCACCTTGCACCCTGGTGCATGATCTCATCTAGCGATGACTGCTATGACAACTGTGAATTGTGGTGCGACATGACATCGGCAATCCAGCGCGAGTGTGTACTATCATGCACCTGAACGTCCACGCGAAGGCAACGCCCGCGGATCACCCCAGAAATCATGAAGGCAGCGAGAAAAAACGATTGCTGTTTCGGAAGGCTTCCCAAAGACAATGCCCCGTTACCTTCCGACTAGCGAAGGCCCACCAGCGCTCCCTCAAGGCAGCGATCCACGTATAGCATCAGCGCTACACCACCAAGCTGGCTGAGAAAGCTACGGAGGACCACAAGGTTCTCTGTTCTTACGTGAATAGTCTTCGGTCATCACATCACCGCCCCAGCTTCAACATTCAGGGAAAGCTTGCTGACCGCCATACGAAAGTCCCTGCTCTCTTTGCTGAACAATTTTCTTCCATCTATGTTAAAGCTCCCGCCCATGACACCGAACTACTTGACAAGATCTCTCAACGTGATCAAGGCGCGCATCCCATTAGCTTCCCGACGATCAACTTGCGTGACTATCCACTACTCCTCAGCTACTTTTTCACCGTCATCTCCAAAATCAATCCATCACCAAGCCCCGGTCCCGATAGCATGGCGTCCACCTTCTTTTGCAACAGGTCTCCGCAGTTGGGCCGCTTGCGCCCCAACTGCTTGCATCCCAGTGCACTGTGTTCCAATGCCTACTTGACCGTGGCATTGTGCCCGCGTCTTGGAAACGTGCCTTGGTTACCCCTGTTCACAAAGGGAAATCCAAGCCTTCTGAAAATCCCAAGAACTATTGCCAATCTTCACCACGTCGATCATATGCCGTACGTTTAACGTGTTCTGAACAGCCAGTTGCTTGACTTCCTCGAGTGGACAACGCTTTTTCCTGCCCCATCGCATGGCTTTCGCCGTGACCGCGGCTGCGACACAGCCCTGGTTACACTGAACCAAATTGTAAGTCACAATCTTGACAACCGCACAGAAACCGACCTCATTCAGCTTGACCTGAGCAACGCCTTCGACATCCTCAAGATTCTCGCTTTGCTGGACAAGGTGAATGAGTCAGGTATTCGTGGATGCCTTCTCAGATGGCTGGCCAACTTCTTAATCGGGCGCAGCCAACGTCTTATATTGTGGCGCCCACTCTAACAGGATACCAGTGCCCTCAGGAGTGCTTCAGTGTTCTGTCCTTGGGCCGACCCTCTTCCGGATTTACGTCACCGACATGCCGCTGGAAAACCGCTTCCCCCTCGTGCAGTACGCGTACGACACATCCATTCTTTTCCTTATCCTCTGTCCCACCACAAGCCAGAATCTCCAGGAGTACCTAATAGTGATCGAGTCCTGGATTGTTTCAAACCACCTGAAGCTGTCCCCTGCTAAAAGCAGTGTAATGAAGTTCTCGAGTGCTCGCTTGCCTGCGAAGCCCTCTTACTCTATGCGCGGTATCCCTCTTCCGGCGGAGTATTGGCTGAAAATACTAGGTGTCACTTTCACCAGTACTCTGGACTTCAGCCTTCAGGTTGCAAGCATCGTTGCTAGGTCCCGCCGAGTCTTTGGCTTCTTGTCTAGAGCCTTTAAACCACGCGGCCCTGCTACGTTTGCCCTTCTGTACGCATCACTCGTGCTGCCTATCCTTAAATATGGCTGGGCCATATGGTCACCCAACCAGCATCATCTTATCGCCCGCATAGAAAGTGTACAAAGAAGAACCTCGCGTACCCTCTACGCACGCTCCGTAAAGTATCTGGCGGTGGACTACCCGCCTGAAGATAGCCAAGTGGCATCCTCTGCGACAACGCCGTGCTGTAACCCAAATGCTCCTGCTCTTTCGTCTACTCGACGACTTCCTGACGGAAACACTATTATCGTCAGCAGACGTGTGAACAAACGCTCAGGTCAGCCGGAGCCTCAGCACCCACGAACTAAGCGTCACGGCTCTTCCAGCATCTCAGCTTCCTTGCGCGAGTTCCTCAGTCTACCAATGTGTGTTCGTGCCCCTCCCCCTCGCACGAAAGCGGACTCCAAACGCATATGCTCCCGGTACAGTCGTCATCTGTCTAACTACTCATGATGAACTCTCCCTCAGCCCCCCCTCCTCTCTTTTTTCCTTGCCTTCCGGTGACGGGCTAGCAGACGCACGCGCGTAAGGGCCTTTCCTTTCTGTATAGCCTCGCACGTCACCGGAAGGCTCTGTGTTGTGCGAATAAAAACTATTATTATTATTACTAATTTTAATAAGTATTACCAGTAAACTGCAAAGTATTTCATTCGCAACCATCGGCTCAAACCACACGCAGCGAAACGCCGCTGCGTATATTTTTTATTATTTTTATTCTTTGTATACGCGCCGCGGACCACCTATCCACACTTTCGCGGATACGGTGCTGTTACCTATAGCCCGATCTTGTCGCGAATACGCTACAGTTCCTAAAAGGGGCTAATATATTTTCTTCTTCGTTTGGAATGGCGTTGAGACAGTGCTACGCAAGCAGGTGAAGCTGCAAGGCACTTTAATGACAGTAAAGGCAAATAAGGGCGTCATGTAATAATCTATGGCAGATGCGCCAAGCCAATGAAATGATAATTTTTGTAAAATTGAGCCGTTTTTTTATAAAATGACTGACACTGTTTGTGTGCATGAGCTCGAGTATCATCATTGCTGTTCCACGGGGTCGTCAGCCATGACACAGCTGGTCGTCATCATTGCCGCCCTCCTATCTGTGCTGCGTTGCTCGGCGAGCAAGGCCGCCGCGGCCGATAGCGGCAAGCCGGCGGCTCTGGCATCCTCGGTGCTGACGGTGCTCAAGCGCGCGGCCAGCGTCACGCCGAAGAACCTGAGCCTGGATGAGCGCGAGCCAGTGCTGACGCTCACCTGCACCGTGGGATACAGCAACTTCGGTGCCGTATTCTGGACGCTGTACGACCGTGACCTGCGTGACATCGGCCACGTGGAGGAGACGAGTGCGCTCATGGACGACGGCCGCACCATCGCCAAGGTGTCCGTGCTGCGCATCGGCGGCTGGCAGGCGAGTGCTTGTGGACGAGTGTACGTGCAGGTGCGAAAGAATTTTCTGCTGTGCGTTGCAGGTGCTGCCCACCGAGTCCGGCGCCTACCCGTTCAAATGCAACACGTTCGCAGACTTCAAGGTCGCCTCGGACACGGCCCTGGTAAAAAGCGAGCTGACGGACACGTGCACACCCTCGGATGGCAAGTGCGAGGCCCGGGGCGCCCGCTGTGTGCAGGGACGCTGTGCGTGCGTCGACGAGCGCCACCCGCTGCGCCTGCGCTCCGTGCACACCGTGTGCTGGCCCAAGGCCCGGCTTGGAGGCCGCTGCTATTTTCAGGTAAGCTTCGACAGTCCCTGCAGCCGATGGCGGGTCGAAATTGCCCGAATCCATGTCGTCGTTTTGGCACGTAAAAGTGCCCGATCCAACGAGAAGCTAACAAATTGTAAGCGTCTTTCAGCGACACACGTTATAACGGCCGCATCTGTTAATGGCGTATTATGCCGGGAAATGAGTGCGGCATTGACCTACGCAGGAACAGTGCAGCGTGACAGCGCACAGCGAGTGCGTGGTGAATTTGGGCTGGTGCGCGTGCCGAGAAGGGTTTGCTCGTTCGACCGACAGCTGCGAAGCGAAACCCGAAGGTGGCCTGAGGGCGCGCTGCACGAAGCACGCTGACTGCCGAGCGGCCAACGCGCGCTGCGTGTACAGCCACTGCGAGTGCCCGAGCGGAACGCTACTTGCCACCAAGGACGCCACAGGTGAGCCTCTGCGGTGGCACTCCCTAAGCTAAGCTAAGCAGCACTCCCCTCTGTGCAGAGTGCCTGAACGCGGTTGCCGTGCCCGAGAAGACGCCCGCCGCGCCGGTGCACTTGGCGCCCGTGGTGGCTCGGCAAGAGGAGGCTCCCGAGGAGCCTTCGTTCGGCAAGCCGCACAAGCACATCCGCGACTTGCCTATCGCCGACGAGTGAATGTACCAATCGGAACGCGGAAATAAATTCCACTGAATACTTGTACCTTTCTTAGTCAAAAGCGGAGAGGAAACTGGCCAGAGTATGTAGGGCGTAAGCAAGATTACCGCTGGCCATTAAAAGGACACTAAAGAGAAACAATGACTTGATAAACTGCACCCCGAGAACGTCATAAGTTTCACTACAGTGTCTAGAAATATACTGGCTAGTGTGCTGAGCGCGCGCATTCTGTACGAGAGATGGGTGGCCCCGCATGTGATGACTGCACTCAGATGCCACAAACGGCGCTGCGTGTCGAGAGCGTGCACGAACGCGCGAAATTCCTCTCGTCCTGTTGCTGCCGGAGCCTTGCGTTTAAAATCAGTGCGTGACAGCTGCCGTCTCAATTACCGTGAAGTTCAACGGCGCCACACTACAACACTCTGAGATGTTAAAAGCTAAGCGGAAGACAGGACGTGTATTGTGCCGCTGTGTCAAAGAGGTTATCGGTCGGACAAGGAAAAGGTTTCTTATTCCCCGCAGTAACGGATCCAGCACGGTTTCTTGAATGAAAAAGTACGATCAAGGGAGCAGACAGAATCCCAAGGCTGTCGTGTGAGAAAAGCATTCTGAGAGTGACTCCATCGAACTATCTTTCCGCATTAGGGTGAACGGTGTCAGGAACGAATTCGCCGTTTAGGCATAATTTAAATATCAATATTTATTCAAAAAATGAAAAAAAACTCTTTCGAATTTTATTCACTCATTTTTCTCCCATTTCAACGTCGGACTCCATTTCCAACAGCGTTTTGATTATCATATGCGGCGAGTGTCGAATTGTTCATTGGCATGTTATCATTCTTTGTTTTCACTTGAATCCTAATGGAATGCAGGCTAAGAGGTAAAGGTTTTTGGGTCTTCTGTGATAATTCTTTCTCTCAAGAACAAAGCACATTTTAAACAATAACTCTGGTGGTTATACTGTCAATGGTTTTTAAAATGATTTTCATTGCGTACTGCAACCACTGTGACTATCTATCTATCTATCTATCTATCTATCTATCTATCTATCTATCTATCTATCTATCTATCTATCTATCTATCTATCTATCTATCTATCTATCTATCTATCTATCTATCTATCTATCTATCTATCTATCTATCTATCTATCTATCTATCTATCTATCTATCTATCTATCTATCTATCTATCTATCTATCTATCTATCTATCTATCTATCTATCTATCTATCTATCTATCTATCTATCTATCTATCTATCTATCTATCTATCTATCTATCTATCTATCTATCTATCTATCTATCTATCTATCGAATTGCCTACGTCTGGGTGCCCTCAGAATCGTTCCCTTAACTTAGGGTCTTCGAAATACTTTGCAAGAAGAGCCAAATGTTCGTGAAATGGCAATGCTGGTTCCAGTGTTGACTATCCAATTTCTCGCATATATTTAGCGCGACTTCATAATGTTTCACTTGTAGAGAAGCCGCCGAACACTGTAATGGGTCGAAATCTCAAGTGCTTTCTAGTGGGTCTGCCAAAAAAGAACGCCGCTCGCGCGGAGAGTCGGTGCTTGGCCGTTACTGTCGCCATTGTGTAGACTCGCTGTGTGCCGGCTAATAAACGCCATAACGAATTGGTGGAGAGTGCTACGATCCCCTTCGATGCCCTTGGAACTACGCTCACGTACCCTGCAATCTACCATGTCCCACAACGCCTCTCAGCAAACGCCTCCTCCCATGCCACCCCCTTGTCCCGGTGTCCCCAGGATCCGCGATCCACCCATCTTCACGGGCGCCGATGGCACTGACGTGGAGGACTGGCTCGCCATTTACGAGCGCGTGAGCGTCCCCAACAAATGGGACGAGGACGGCAAGTTGACAAACTTGGTGTTCTACCTTGCGGGCGTTGCAAGTTTGTGGTACACCAACCACGCGTGCGAGTTCGCAACCTGGTCCGATTTCAAGACTGCTATCACCAACGTTTTTGGCCACCCTGCCGTTCGCAAGCTGCAAGCCGAGCAACGCTTACGCGAACGTGCTCAGCAGGCCGGTGAATCATTCACCAGTTACATTGAAGATGTCCTGGACCTGTGCAAGAAAACCAACGACAGCATGTCCGAATCAGACAAGATCCGGAACGTCATGAAGGGCATTGACGATGATGCCTTCACGATGCTGCTAGCCAAAAACCCAGGCACAGTAGCTGAGCTCATCACGCTGTGCCAGAGCTGCGAGGAGCTCCACCGGCAGCGTTCGAGGACCCGTCGCTCTACACCACGAGAAGCAGGGCTTGCTGGCTTGGAGGCGAGATGTGATCAGGTGGCGCTGCTGGCAGACCTAAAGTCCTTCATCCGTGAGGAAATCGCGCGCCAGTTCTCTCTCCTTCCCTTTGCCCACCCACCGGCTGTTCAACAATCGGCAACTACTATTCTTCCACCCATCCGCCGAGCGATTGAGAAGGAAATAGCGGAGGTCATGCCTGCGTACCACCCGCAACAACTTCCGGCCCCTGCGCCCTCAAGTTACGCCCAAGTGGTCGCAAGGCCGCTTCCAGTCGTTCAAGCGCCTGCACCACTGACTTACGCCGAAGCTGCCGCACGACCTCCGTCCTTTGCAGCGGGTATGCAGGCTGCGTATGTTGGCGCAACCCCTCAGCCTCATCTTCAGCCCACCATGCAGCCTTTCCAGCCACCGTTCCGGCCGAGACCCACCCCGGCAAACCGATGGCGCACATCCGACAACCGGCCCATCTGCTTTGCTTGCGGTTATGCCGGTCACGTAGCCCGTTATTGCTCTCGAGTACAGCCGGCTCCCATTTCTTCTCCTGTTGCTGGCCACCTTAGCCGTTCGTATAACGACGAACTGCCGTCTGTGCCACTGTCGTCTCGCCCAGGTCTGTCTGCTCGAAGGTCGCCGTCTCCACGACGTCGGTCTCTGTCCCCCATGCGGCCAAGTTCTTCTGCTCATGAGCGGGAAAACTAGTCGTCGCAGTCCAAGAGGCAAGGACTGCGACGCTATCGCATTGTGAAAGCCCTCAGAGCCGCCCATCTAATGTCATTGACGTGCTTGTGGACGGTGTTTATGCATCTGCTCTTATTGACACTGGAGCTGCGGTATCAATTATGAGCGAAAACCTTTGCCGCTTGCTTCGAAAAGTGACGACGCCGATTTCTGGACTGTCCCTTCGTACCGCTAGCTCACATCGTATTAATCCTACAGCAGGCTGCACAGATCGCGTTGTCGTTCAGGACGTTCTGTATGTCGCCCAATTCATCATCATTCCTGCATGCTCTCATGCCGTCATCCTGGAATGGGATTTTCTCTCCCGCAACGACGCCGTCATTCATTGTGCCACCGCCGAAATTGAACTCTCGCCCTTCTCGCATTTGACGCCAGAAGACGGTCCCTCGACACTGAGCAAGATTCTTGTGAAAGACGATACTATAGTGCCTCCAAGCTCGACGATGGGTGTATCGGTCTACTGCACCGGTCTCTCCGACACAATTGCACTCGTTTCGCCATCCTACCGTGCTTCCAGAAGGAGAGGGTTGCTAGTACCTTTCGTGACCATGCAAATCACCCAGGGCAACGCCGCTATTTTCGTAACCAACCCATCCGCGTACACTGTTACCTTGGTTCGAGGGGAATGTCTCGGCAGAGTGGAACCAGTCGACGACGCACAAGTCCTGGACGTACACGAAGACTCGCGTTGTCCCGATTCGCGTACCATCAGTGCTGTTTCTACTTCTGACCCATCATCTCCTGATGTATTTGGCCCATACATTGATGACAACCTTACGTAAGTACAGCGTTCCCAGCTTCTAGACCTGTTGCAAGAATACCGTTCTTCTTTCGATGTCGGGCGAAGATTTCTCGGTCGCGCGTCCACTGTTACGCATCGTATCGACACTGGTGCCCATCCACCATTACGGCAACGTCCATACCGCGTGTCGCCTGCTGAACGCCGGGAAATTAACGAGCAGGTTGACGATATGCTCCGACGCGACGTCATTCGGCCCTCGGACAGTCCATGGGCGTCTCCTGTTGTTCTTGTTGCGGAGAAAGATGGTTCTGTGCGGTTCTGTGTGGACTACAGACGGCTCAATAAGATCACTCGCAAGGATGTCTACCCACTGCCGCGCATAGACGACGCAATTGACAGCCTTCACGGAGCCCAATTTTTTTCTTCGCTCGATCTGCGCTCGAAATACTGGCAAGTACCCCTGGCTGATGACGCTCGACCGAAGACTGCCTTCGTCACATCCGACGGCTTGTACGAATTCAACGTCATGCCGTTTGGTCTGTGTAATGCACCTGCGACATTTGAGCGCATGATGGACACCGTTCTGCGCAACTTGAAATGGCACACGTGCTTGTGTTACCTCGATGACGTTGTTGTCTTCGCTCCAGATTTCTCCACCCATCTTCAACGTCTAAAAGAAGTTTTCGCACGTGTGAGCGATGCCGGCTTGCAACTAAATCTGAAGAAGTGCCGCTTTGCAGCACGCCAACTCACCATCCTAGGGTACATTGTGTCCAAGGATGGCATTCTTCCTGACCCAGCCAAACTTCGGGCCGTGGCCGAATTCCCAAAACCTGCATCCGTCAAAGAACTGCGTAGTTTCGTGGGCCTGTGCTCATACTTCCGACGCTTCATACGAAACTTCGCCACGATTATATCACCGCTGACGAAGCACCTTGGAAGTAACGGGCCCCTCAACTCGTGGTCGTCAGAGTGCGACAACGCGTTCTTGAAGATCCGCCATTTGTTGACGTCTCCTCCCATTCTCCGCCACTACGACCCTACGGCCCCAACACAGGTGCACACGGACGCCAGTGGTGTAGGCCTCGGCGCTGTCCTGGCGCAGCGCAAACCCGGGTTCCCTGATTATGTTGTGGCATATCCAAGCCGTACGCTCACGAGAGCCGAGACAAACTACACCGTCACGGAAAAAGAGTGCCTGGCGATCGTCTGGGCTCTTACAAAGTTTCGACCTTATTTGTATGGTCGCCCATTCGATGTCGTCACCGACCATCAAGCACTATGCTGGCTGTCATCATTGAAGGATCACTCAGGCCGCCTCGCCCGTTGGGCTCTTCGCTTACAAGACTACGACATCCGCGTGCTCTACCGCAACGAACGACAGCATGCTGACGCCGACGCCCTCTCGCGCTCCCCTCTGCCTGAAGACGACGTGCCCTGTTCAGTAACCTCAATTGCTGTTTCTGCCATCGATGTTGACATCATCGCTACCGAACAGCGAAAGGATAATTGGATCGCCCAACTGATCGACTTGCTCTCTGATCCGTCCGCAACGCCATCCACGCGTGCCTTGCGTCGTCGAGCTCACCACTTCGCCATTCGTGACGGCCTCCTACACCGACGCAATTACGACGCCGATGGCCGGCAGTGGCTACTCGTGATACCCCGCAGTCTGCGGTCGGAGATATGTGAATCCTTCCTTTCTGATTCACAGTGCGCGCACTCTGGGGTATTCAAAACCTACCATCGCATTAGACAACGCTACTTCTGGCGCGGGATGTACCGCTACGTCCAGCAGTTCGTCCGCTCCTGTCTCGCTTGCCAACGCCGAAAACCGTCTGCACACATGTCGCCAGCCGGTATGCAACCGTTACTTTGCCCTGACCGTCCGTTTGGGCGCATAGGTATCGATTTGTATGGACCACTCCCTCTGACGTCCACTGGAAACCGCTGGGCCATCGTCGCCGTAGATGATTTAACGCGATACGCCGAAACCGCCGCTCTCCCTGCGGCTACTCCGCGTGATGTTGCGTCCTTCCTGCTACATCGATTCATACTGCGCCACGGTCCACCCCAGGAGCTTCTCAGCGATCGAGGCCGTGTCTTCTTGTCAGAAGTCGTCGACGCCATTCTCACTGAGTGCCATTCTGTCCACCGCAAAACTACTGCTTACCACCCGCAGACGAATGGTCTGACCGAACGCTTTAACCGCACCCTCGGCAACATGCTGTCGATGTACGTCGCCGCCAACCACACGAATCGGGATACCATACTGCCCTTTGTCATCTACGCCTACAACACCGCCCCTCAGAGCACGACTGGTTTTTCACCTTTCTTTTTGCTGTACGGAAGGCACCCGTCACACACCATCGACACGATACTCCCGTACACGCCGGATCCATCTGAATGTACACCTATTTCCGAGACCGCCAGGCTTGCTGAAGAGTGTCGCGAGCTTGCCAAGACTTTTACGACGCATGAGCAAGAGCGGCAGAAGAGTATTCGTGATGGCTCCGCCACTTCTGAGCCCACGTTCCTTCCTGGTTCCCTTGTATGGCTTTCAATCCCGACCTCTGTAGCTGGCCTTTCTTCCAAACTACTCCCGAAATAGGAAGGTCCCTACCGTGTGATCGAGCGCACATCTCCAGTCAACTATCTTATCGAGCCAATTGAACAATCTTCGGACATGTGCCGCCGTGGGCGCGACATAGTCAACGTGGAGCGCCTGAAGGCTTACTATGACCCGCTCGTAGTGACAAGCTGTTAGGTCGCCAGGCGGCTCCCTCTTCAACCCCGGGGTAATTGTAGAGAAGCCGCCGAACACTGTAATGGGTCGAACTCTCAAGTGCTTTCTAGTGGAGCTACCCAACAAGGACGCCGCTCGCGCGGAGAGTCGGTGCTTGGCCGTTTCTGTCGCCATTGTGTAGACTCGCTGTATGCCGGCTAATAAACGCCATAACACACTTAATAAAAGAGTCACCTTGCATAGCATTGATTCACAAGTTACGTGGGATCTGCGTTTTTTTTTTCGGGCAGTGGTTGATGGCGAAATGTATGCCACGAAATGATCTTCATTTGATATTGCAAAGCGCCAGTACTGTGAAAGCAATCGAGTAGTTCTTATACAATGAAGCATTATGTAAAAAACACTCTGAAAATGCAGGAATATAATAGTTGGCCTTGCGCGGCTCGGCCTCTTGCAGGATTTGTAGCGCTTGCGGAGAGCAAGGAATAACGCAAATGCACCCACTCGCACAGCAGCGCACCATGCGGGCGCCGCCGGCAGTCATCAGCTGCGGGGCCATTTTCCAGCCCGCGCTCAGCACACTAGGCAGTATATTTCTAGACACTGTAGTTTCACTGCCGCAAGTTCATTATTAGAGGAGAAATTCAAGGTTCAGGATTAATTTTTAAAATTCGAGCCGTAATTTCCGCGTGTGACGCCAGAAATTCCACAATGTATTTTTCGTATTTTCGCGGCATTGGATTGATGAAATATTTTGAGACTTCGTGAACTAAGTGTATGGCACCCAAAGTATACAGTGCATGTACTTCAATTTTATCGATTATAAGCTACGTAGGACCCAGTAGACGCCTTTGAAAATCAATGATGTCTCAGTGTTTGATGCAGGAAACTCAAAAGGGTGTCTCGACCCGCAGTTTCTTTTCGGGTGTTTTCTCGCTTACCAAAGGTCGTGTCGCGGTTAGAGTGGTGTTTTCGGATTTGTGAAATTGTACTTCAGTAATACGCAAAAAAAAAAGCGTTTTCTTCTTTAGTGTATCTTCAAAAGCAACAGTCTGCAAGAAAACACTCGCAAGGGGGGCAGCAAGCTAGGTACGTGGGCAGATGAAACTAATGATGAATACCATTGAGAGAACAGCAGTAGAGGGGCAGGGCACTGAGAGCAGGGCCACTCAACCTGCCACTGGAATGCGCCGCGCTCCCGGAGGGCAAGTGAGAGGGTGACGAGTAGGGAGACCACGTGACTGAAACATTCGAAACCCCGGCATATACTTTGTGGGGCAGCAGCAAAATACGCGTGAAATCGGTTAGCCACATATTCTTCATTATCATAATACCTAGTATGCTTGTGCAATGACTCATTCGGCAAACGTCCAGCTCTCATCGTAGCCATTAGTGCAAAACAGCGGTGTCAAACTGCACATGGTTGCTACCAATGCCGCCGCGCTCGCTGGCTGATGAAATATTGGGAGGCTGTGACGTTCAATACCACGTGATTCGTCGTAATGCGCCTACTCCGCTTTTCAGGCAAGAACACTGCAAACTGCTCCTGGCTGCTCTCAGTGCAGCAAAAGCAGCGTCGCTCTACCAATGGATGGCAGTGCTCCTGCACCTGTTCGACCACTGAAACACGCCGGCTCTGAAGAGAGCACTTGAAGCGTGCTTTTGAGTGCTCCTGCTCTCCCAGTGGAATTCGCCATAAGAAGCTTGCGGGTAAACGTGACAGCAGCGATCGCAGGACCAGGTTGAAAGGCTGAACATGAAACAGGTCCTTGCCCTGCAGTGACCGCAGTCAGGTTGGTGATGGTATGCTTTGTCCATCCCGTCTCCTTTCGTCGCCTCCTGTTCCATTTCTTGTAGTACTGTACCACCCTCTTCCCCTTGCGGCACCTTCACCTCCTTGCAATACTGTGTGACCATGCTCTGCATTACACTCCCTCCTTCTGTTCTACTTGGGGAGCGAGCATTTGGCAGGGCGAATTCATCGACAAGTGGAAGCACACAACTAATGCAAACGAGTTCTGCGGAAACCCGCAAATGGCGTAAGGGTTAAGAAAGGAAAAGAAGACCACCGCCCGTTGTAGCACGAAGCCACAAGGAAATCCGTACGCATTAGCATTCTTCATTTTTCCCGGACCAGTTGTGAGCAGTGAGATGTGGCACATTAGTTTTAAGTGTCACCTTCTTCACTTCAGTGGACCAGTGGCGAGTATAGTGGGACTTACGCGATTTTTGCGGCAAACCCCCGCTTACGAGGATTGCGATAGTTGTTCGGTTCGTCTGACAAGGAATAACAATTCACTAAGCAGCGTCAACTTCACAACGAGAAGTTTACTGCTGCAGCAACTGGGTGAGTTGGTGCATAATAAAATGACATAGATTTAGCGCTGCTCAGTTTGAGCGTCCAGAAAAAAAAAAGATGTTACGGTCAAGAAGTGCCAGACGGCAGTATGAGCGCCAACGTCCAACTTTTGTTTATTGCGTGAGCCCATAACTATATATCTCTCCTTGCTACGCATGTGACGCCGCACACATGGCGTCACACGCCAGTTGACACGAGAGATAGTTGAAGTGCCGCAAAATGTGCGAAGCTGGGTGCGCCATCCGTAGCCTTAATTGAAAAAGAGCTGGATTTTCTGGCGCGTGTGCTGTTAAGTGTTGATATAAAATCGGTGATCTGATATCACCTTTTAGCTAGATTCAGGTAACGTGTGCTGTGCCACACTTACGATTTGTCATGTCAGCGGCGTCATATGTGTGCAGCAAGGTGAGCTTTATAATGTGATTTAGGGTCACGCAATAAACAAAAGTTGGAAGTTAGCGATACTGTCGTCTTTTTTTCTCCTTGACCGTAGCGTCTTTTTTCTTCGCGCTCAAACCGAGCTCCGCTGAAACTCGACCATTTTTCACAACGAGCCCTTTCGCTCACCTCTGCACTTTCCGAGATACGCGAGAAAAAAGTTCGCTTGCCTGCATGAAGAGGATCTCGTCAGGCCAGGGGTCCTGAGTGACGGACGTCTCGAACTGGCTCTCCCTATGCAGAAAGTAATGCACAAGACATCGAAAACTGTTCTTTCAAGATGCAGCATTTCGACATGCAACGTGTCATATGCGGACGCTTTTGATGGGTTTCAGCCGTTGCCGTCGTGTCTCGTGTATAAGGGACATTCTGTGCCAAGTGTCGCAAACATGGCGCTCGACCATTCTAGATTTCGCCCATAAAATTTACACCTTTTTCGTATACCCCATGTAGTATTGTGACCAACATATTTACTCAAAAAAAAAAAACAAGATTTCAAGACCGTGGTGCCTCCTCAGAGCTCGCTTGCTTTTGGCTAAACTGTGCATAGTCTAAAAATGTACATAAGATCTTCATTTGTGCGCTGAGCTTCGAAAAGATGTTTGGACGACTGCAAAAGACTTTGATTAGTTCTGCTACTGAACCAGCTGTCAGTTAGGCTTTTTCAGAAGCAACAAATATCTTCAGAGTTCACCATTTTTTATACTAGCCCACTGCTTACAGTTACCTTGCGAACTACTGAATTATTTGTAGTTAATTTGTTAAATAAAAACATTTTGCTAAATCGCTAAACATTCACTTTAGGCAAGATGTGTGACTTTCAAAGTTCGAGAGCGTCCTAGGAAACCCCCATTGCATTATTCGCGGTGAAGAATATACCATAATTTTGCAAGCTGTAGAGGCCGCGAAATAAATAAAGAACAGAAAACGTCGTTAGCGCATCGCGCGCCGTGAACTCTCAGCTGTGTTTTGAACGAACGAAATCAGCGGCGGCCATCACTATACTCCGCTTCATACATGAGGTGCAACAACGCTGTGGAAGCTATATATGCAAGCAAGTCGGTGAGGAATGTGTGACATCTCATCGTTGTGAACACTCGTGCGAGACGAGCATGAACGCGCACACATTGCGTCGCGAAAGGCTACAAATAAAAGATTAAGAAGTGAGAACAAAGAGAGGCTATGTTATCTGTATAACGAGGCGTCTTTATCTCTGACGCACAAAGCATATCTTCATTCATTACTAAGCCCAAAGACGAAAAGAAAAGGCGTCTCAGATAGAAAAATCATCGTACTATTTCTTGGTGTGAACGCGTTCATTGCAAGTATCGCTATCCTCCAGAGCGTTGCACCTGATTTTTAGATTTTGCTAAAGCTTTTGACAAAGTGCCTCATGGCTTACTTCTTCGCGAACTGGCCAGAATGTCCTACCGTACTCAATTTGTAACTGTGCTGCATGATGATGATGACAGCTTCATGTTTCCTTTCTAAGTGATGGAGGCCGGCACTTCCGCTGTGGTGTACTGGAATGGGGCAGTGGGCCGTCTTGACAGCAAACCAAAGGGACAACGGTGGTTGCTTTTGCGATGACGCCACCAGTATACGCCACCATCGAACGGTGCGCCAAATGCGCGTAATTCAAATTTGCATTGTCCACCTTTGTGCAGTTTTTTTTAGTAAAATGGTCACACAACACGATTGAAATTAAAGGTACATCTAAAAATAAAGCACATCCAACACACATATATGCATTATTAGATAAATAATACTACTTCTGTGTAGTAGACCTCGCACAATTCCTATCGCAGAACAGAGACCCGATTGTCTGCTTGCTTACTGTCTTGATTTCAAAATGCATAAAAAGCACATCGCTATTCATTTGATCCATATGTACGACTGCCTAGCTATCACGCTAACTTTAGGTCATGCGACGAAACAAACGAGAGGTTCTGAAGGATGCCATTGTCATCAGATGAGTCCCACCTGCATGAGCCAGGAGAGTAACCAGTCGCGATGTTAAGAAAAGTAACGTTCAATGACGTACTGCTTTACTTCTTTATACATTCTACTAATCATTTTTATACTTTTTATGACCAGCGCGACAACTACCAATTTCCGAGGTTCTTTATCTCCGCTTCTCATAAATTACTTCAAAGGGCTGCGGCACGCTGGCTGTCATCGCAAAAATAGCCATGCTTTTGGCGCCAGACGGCCCCATTCCTGCGCGATTAGAAGCAGGCGAAGAGATTCCGACTCCTCGCGGCTTCTTCCGCAGCAGGACTTTGCAGGCCTCTCTACAATTTATATTTGATTTAGCATATTCCCATATGATGTGGTCGAGGGCCCTTTCGCCCGTTATGCTCAGCATCTTTGTGAACAGACCGGTTTTACATCCCCGCTTTGTGACGTAAAATTGGGCGTCCCCAACTTGGGCCCATTGTTATTTCTATTTACATGAATAACTTATTTACTGTTATTAATAGTTTCATTAAGCTATTTGCTGACGACTCTGTTTTATACCGCAAAATAATCAATTAGCATAACTTCATGCTTCAATAACATCAAACTGGTGCTCACATTGCCTAAGGTTCTTAAATTCCACTAAATGCAAAATCGTGCATATCTCTCGTCGCTATGACTCATCGGCATCTTTCAGCTCATCAACCTCGAGTACCATGTATATATTTGTTTCAAATATAAGGTCTTGTCGCCCACTAGCTGCTCTTCGGCACCTTTTTAATTCTGCAAGTCTTGCTGATCTAAGTTTGAGCCTTGTGCCGTTCCGCAAATGACCACAGGCAGCCGAACTTCCTCAATGAAAGGGATGCTCGAGCTGTTTTATGAAAGCGAACATCAGTTACACATGGCATTGCGGGAGAATTCACGACACCACAACGCGATAGTTTTCGGAAATAACCGTAACTAACGACAAAGGTGCCAAGGACTTAAATGCAGCTGTTAGATGTTGGGGTGCTGACACCCCCTGTAAAGTTGTTTGCGCTGCGTGGCGCACGTGTCTTGCTCAAAAGCCGCATTTCGGGTTACAACCACCAGGCGATAAATGGCGTTGTGTTCGCGGTGAGCACCACTATCATCATCATGGTTGTTAGTGGTAGCGCTGGCGGTGTCTCCTGGCGGAAGGCAAGCGTTGGTGCCGTGTGAGAGTTGAGCGAGTCTCTTCGGCGGATTCGCTCGCGGGATTTCAAGCTGGTCGGTGGTGCCCGACGCCAGCGTAGCTCCCGCCGACTGGTTCGCCCTCCGCGGTCTCCTGACGCCGTGCAGCTCTCGCAATGTGGTGCCCCGTCCTTGGACTGCTTCGACCGGATCCCCACTTTCCTATCTCCTATTTTCCGTCGCTTGCCTCTCTATTTCTTCATCTATTTCCTTCTGTTCTTTTTATCCTTCTTACCCCCACCCCTTCAAGGCACTGCGCCGTGTCGCCCATGAGGCAGACAGAAATTAGGTGCCTTTTTCCTCTTCCTTACGAACCACTAACCAACCGAGTCTCTTCAGCGCGTGGTGGTTGCCGTGAATGGTTGTCTCTAGCGTGGGTCGTCGGCGCGTGGAACCGCGGCCTGCGCGTCGGGGACCCTCGTGGTAAGTCAAGCGTTGGCGACGCCGCCTTGGGTGAGTTATTGTATGTTTGTCGTGTTATTGTGTTTGTCATGGAGCATATGGTCGTATTGTGTGTGGTGTGGGAATTGAAGCCAGCCCGCTGCCTTTGCGCGGGCTTTTCCGCCTTTTCTGCCGTTCTCATGTCCCGGCATGACTCCCCTCCTCCGCTGTCTGTCCATAGAGAAATAAAAAAGGTGAAGAGTGGACACTCCCGTAGACCCCAGCGGCCCAATCGACTCTAGCACACCTAGTGGTTGATGAGAGCAAGTGGCTTGCGCTTCCGGTTTCGGTTTCACTGGCGCAACTTTTGAATTACTTTGCATAACCGACGTTTGGCTATGTCGTAAGTTCATAATTTCAGACCACTATTCATCGCCCAAATGGATAGTTTTTGTAGGTCGTTTTGATTTAGCGATTCCCTGTTTTGTTTTGTTCAGTGGTTCGTGCGAATCGGTCGTGACGTAATTTTTATTTTGATTAAGTTATAAAAAAAAGAGATGCAGGTAATGATAATTCACTATCGTTTTATTCATCGCGCTTGTGTTTTTCTTTTGGAACAAGTGATCAATGTATATATCAGTCAAAGAAACAGAGCATCCGCAATGTTTTATTCAAAGGCAAGGTAGAGTATGAGAATATAAAAAGCACAATATGACAAAGGTAGACAACAAATGCATCTCGCCTTACAAATAAATTGTAACAAATATTGTAACAAATACATAGAGAACACAGACAACGCACACATCGCTAGAGTTGGCAGAAGCCGAGAAACTGGTGAAGTATGACACACCGGGCCAGTGGGTAACTAAGGATCTATGGCAAAAACATAGCGCACAATGCTGATGAAGAAGGAAGAAGTGACATATACACAGCAATGAAGTCGCGAATCACGCCTGGGCTTAACTGAAATAATGCATAGAAAAAAAGAGCGCACAGAAACCACACGACACAATATAACAGAAAGGCAAAGGTGCAGTGTGCTGGCTGTGCTTAAGAACAGCTAGTCCAAAATGAAAAAAAGCAGACTTGATGCCTGCTTGTCCTCAGAAAGGTAGGGCTTTGCAGCTTGCTCACTACGTGAAAGACAAACTTTATGCTACAACACTGGCAGGTCTTGTGGCTTTTGTTATGCGTCGCCTTCATCAAAAACTTAAGATCCCAAGTGATTTGCGTTTGGGTGTTGCTGTGACGCTTGCGAGCTAAAATAGATTGTAGTCATCACTTTATCCAGAATTGTGGACTTTAATTGGTGCTACGAGAGCGGTATTACAGGGCTAATAAATAGCAGAAGGAAACCACTTTGGCTCATTATTTTTCACAAAGGCTCTACATCGTACGTTATCACTCACAAGCTATATAAAAATAAAATGGCAGCGTCCGCAGCCCCATCAAACACTACAAGTTTGGGTATTCTTTTGAAAATTTTGATGGGCAAGATGAGGAGGTTGATGAGAAGCTAAAATACGAAAAGCGTGATAACATGAACCGTGCCCACTTCATACTGTGTTCCTTACCCGCTCGAAGACATTTCAACAAGCGGTTTTGTTATCGATATATTACTTGAGCTGGAGAGATAAAGCATACACAGTGACCAAGCGACCCACAGTAAAGTGTACAGTTCGCCCGTATTTGCTACAAAAAATACAGACAGGATGCCCAACATTCTTTTTAAGGTTATGCAAATCACTTCGAGCGAATACACAGTGTTTGTACTCCTCATAGCGGGTAACCAAAACAATGAATGCAACGAAGGAGTGGTTAGTCCAGTTGAACTGAATATAAGCATATAAGACCATAATGAAGTCTGCTGTAACGAAGTAATAACATAACAAAGCTATTGCAGGATTCGGCTCAACTCCAATACTTTAGTGTAAACCCGCCGCTAATTGCTAACCTTTGAACTTGTCAAGCTGCATGCCCGAGATTGAAGACTGGAACCTAACCCTGTCTAAGTTTCGGTTCACAAAACGCACATGCCAACATAAACGAACCCGGCAAAACATTTTCAGAAACTTAGCGCGACACCCAGCAGAGCAGAAATGAAAATCGCCAACACTTGACAGATGGTGATACAAAACATCGCACACTTTCAGGTGATGTGCAGTGGCCTCAATTATGGCAAGAAAGCGAGATTCAAGTTGTTGTACGTATGCAAAAGCTGCTTCTGATGGCACAGTGAGATTCCCAAAAAGTTTGCTGGGGACGTGGTATGCTTTGAGCATTGTGAAATACTGGTGGGTACCCTTAAGCGTCTCACTGTCGTCTTTCAGTAACTGTGGGCAACTGCAACCGTCACATGCATTCCGAAGGAAGTGTTTGATGAGAAAACCAGCTACATAATATGCAGCGGAGTCATCGATAATATGGGAGTGAATGTTTGTCGCAAGTTCAGAGAGATCGTCTAGAGCGGGAAAGTCGTCAGGCTGTGGCTGTGCACACTCCTCATTATCCACAAGAGACGCACTGGTGAGGGAGAATGGCGACAGCTGTTCCTGGAGGAGGTCACATTCATCATCCTCGACATTTCCGTATTCTGACAGCTTGAAGAGTTTTCTTATGCAGATGTGCTTCAGGCCACAAATAAATTGTGCTACATTGGGGTTGGTGTTGCAACCCTGTTTTTGCCTAATGTGGCCAAATATGTTCTCCAGAGGATCCTGTTGAAGCCTGCGTGTTAACAGGTATTCAAAATTGTAATTTTTGGAGAGGTCGTCCCATAGTTGACAAATTGCCTGAATTGTAATTTGCCAACCTACGATGGTTTGTGGTTGACGTCTGCCAACAAACTGCCATGATGCAATCCAGGGAAGCTGGCCTCGGAGGAAGTCAATCAGCTCTGAATCATTTTTCATGATTGCATGCCGCAGCTTTTGCGAAGTTCTTTTTTTACTCGAGCTGTTCAAGGCATCGAAAATCCTGTCCATACGATCACAAAATTGAGCTGTAGTGATGGCCGAGGCAGGCAGCACCTTCGCATACACCATTGCCGTGATAGCAATCGAAACTGATGCACTGAAGACCTGAGTTGCTCTGCTGACCTTCATATTAGAAAAAGGTTTCTGATGAACGTGCCGTTCAGTCAACTTTGGAGCCAATCGCAACCGCAACTCATGTGAGGATTGGTAAAGGCTTACAATGTGCGACCAGTTAACGATGTCATCCCCAATGTATAACTTGTGTGCTTGGACATTATTGCGCGTTGTTTTAATTAAATGCGGAACATCAAAAATGTAATATACCCGCTCACCATTAACTTCAAAAAAAGGCTTTGCTACAGTCACTTTTAGTTGGTTAGCGAGACTTACATTTGAACTGCCCTGGTCACAAATGACTGCTTTCACTGCAATATTAATGCTCCTAAGCTCCAAAATGAGTGACACCAGCAAGTTATGCATAACAGATGATGGTGTTGATGTGTGCCCTATAGTAAAAGCAACCGGTTGAACCCACTTTCTCGAAACACCAACAAGAAGAAAAACCAGTGCTCGATCAGCGATGGTTGAAGTGCGATGAGTGCCATCATCTGTAAAACCCTGGACAACGTCTCTTGAAGCATCATAGTACAAATTCTTTTTGAGTGCTATTTCGTCGAAAACTAAAGCGCACACTCGGTCCCGTTCATTCCAAGCTTGAGTATTTGTTGCAATGGAAGAAAGGATTCCTGGAATTATGCCTGGAGTCATCTTTACATTAGCTAGCCACCTCCTTAATGAACGCCGGGAGGGCAAAGAAAAATACGGAGCCAGAAATCGGTATGCTCGCGGACCTCGGAAGTTTAAGTGAAGAGCGAATTTCTTGAACCACACGGGAAACCGCTTGCCCTTGCATTTGGGCCTCAAGCGAACATGTGCAGAAAGAAGTTTAAAAACCTCCTCGGTGACGTGCGGTCGGATAACTTCAAGGGCCTTCGTAGTCGATGACGGTGCTTGGTGAGGCTGTCTCTGCAGTCTTTTGATAGTTTTCCGCTGTGCTGCTACTTTGGCTTGCAGATGTTTAATGGTTTGCTTGTACTTCATTGATGGAGACATTGTCGCTGGCACACAGGAACGCACTGCAATAAACAAAAAAATTGATGTAAAAGCGAAGAACAACTAATCCCATACGAGCACTTTCCTCGCTCTTTCAGACCCAAGGTGCACAACTTTCTGTGGTACAAAGTTTTCGATTCCACTACCTAAAAACAAACCATTCACAATGTTGACAATGCACAAAAAAAATGAAAATCACTGAGAGCCCACCCTTACATTTTGTAAGTGCACACGTAGTGTCCTTTTGAGGATAGTTTCCTCAGAATGTCCTAAACATAAAATAGCACATTAAAAACTGCTGCAATAAAAGCATAGTCACCATTTTCTCTAAGGCACTCAGGCGTGGAGCTGTTGGCGGAGACGTCTTCTGGAGGGTCTTGTGAAGCTTGTTCAGTGCCTCGGACAATGCTGTCGGAACAATCTTGCGAGCGGCCTGCGGAAGTCTCTATATCAATCCACTCTGGTGTTGAAGTGAACATACAACTTACCGGCCACACAAGTTCCTTTTGTGACAGCTGAACGACTGGTTAAGGTTTTCTCCGGCAAGACGAAATCATCAGAAATTCTTTCACCAGCTACAAGGGAGCTGCCACCTGCAGAGGTTTGGTCAACAGTCAATTTGGGTAAAAAAAAAAAGAAATCGCGACACTGAACGCACCCTGTTCATCGGGGCACCTCAATGTGTGGGAGCCGCTTTCTGAAGCCTCTACCGCAGGTCCTGAAGAGATGAAATTACGACAATGTGTCAGTAAGAGGCTTATAATAACACAAACTGAAGCTCATCCGCACCTTGCAGTGCAGCTTCTGCAGCCATGTCACAGTCACTACTTGAAGCGACGCTCAGAGAACCTGCATATATGTGCAGTTGGTACAAGTTACAAAGCTTGTAGCATGGGGAAGCTTAAACAGCTCTTTCAAACGCATAAATTGGTCGAACGTGGAAGAAAAGAGACGGCACCAACTAGGAAACAAGTAATTTGTGATTTTTGGAATTATCAACAGTGGCAGCTTTCACTGATGAAAGGTATACGTACATGTGCACTCAGGCTTGAAGATAACGTGAAATAGCCCTTTAAAGTCTTTCAAAACAAGTTGCGCAGGTCCAGAGCATCAAAAAATGACAGAAATGTAAAGCTGCTGTTAGGAAGGTAATAGCCCACAATTCACAGAACTTAAGACTTTCCAAGTGTTACTTCTGTAGTGAGGTTTCTCTATCGGCTACAGAGATCTTCACGGTTAACTGTCGCCACTGATTCAATACAAGTGGCTGCTATTGCACATATTTGAGTTTCAGTCAATCACTTACATGGTGCAGCTGGTTGCACACTGGGAACAGCCATTCTTGTAAGCCTTGTGTGCCCAGGGTCCATGAAACTTTGAGCAGTAAAATGGTCGCTACAAACCCTGTACGTTGCGTACAATAGGCTGGCCGGCTTACTCAGGAGATCATCGCGTCCAGCATACTGCATCCATGCTTTCATCCTGCATTGGCAATGAACTATCAGCTGAAAGGGGAAGTGCTTGAATAGTGATTTTTTATTGTTACCCTCACTTAGCAAGTACGAACAGTAAGCCTACAGACATGCAAACCATACAAAAGCTTTAACACACCTGCCGTCCCGTGGTACGCGGAAGAAACTCGTCCCAGGCTTCTTGTGGGTTCTGCCATTGTTGAAGCACCACGATACACAGCAGTAGCTGCCGTAGCTTGGACCGCCGGACGGCATGGCGTCAGCGCGGTCTGAAAATGTTAGTAAGTGGATGCTTCGCTGTCAAATTACAAAAAAGATATGTGCACGTCATAAGTGTACCAGCAAACCCCTTTGAATGATTAGCTAATCGATGCACAATACAAAACCAGTGATACATCTCTGACCCATAAAACTCTGACTTACAAAGATATACGTCAAGACCACGAACAAAGATCTTCAGAAGTTTCCAGGCCGCTATCCCTTGTAATGCAATGGTATCGCGGCCTGGGAACATTAGAACACCTTCGTGCGTACGCAGTATCAGCAGTACATTGGGAAGAAAAATCGTAGTTGAAATTTGTGCGGTAAAATTATATTGGAAACGTCAAAAAAATTTGTGGGCAGCTTGCACTAGTGGCACAAGGCTAGCGAAGAAACGAAGATGATGGCCACTTGGCTAGTCCAGATTTGCCTCCGGCACACCAAGAATTATTCGTGTTCCGAGCCTTCGGGAAATGCGTCGTGAAGCATGCGAGGCCCAACAAACGCTTCTCAATATTTTGCACCGAGCCTACGACCTAGCTGCCCAGCTATGCTCAGCGCACAGACGCTCGCGTCCGTGGCAGACGCAGCACGCGTCGCCTCGGCTTGACGCCGTGCCGCCTTTTCTATACTGCATACGTTGCACAATGTTCCCGTCTAACCGCCGCATAGAGCCACAAACTTTCTTTTTAGCGAACCTCCCAGTCCTTACAAGCTTCAGAAAAAGGTTACAACTGCGTGAATGACACGCCACGTAAGAAACAAACTCGCACACACGAAGCGCAACGTGTGTGTGTGCATCTTTCTATGTTTGTTGCATGGTGTCTTTTTCGCGCAGGCGTAACCGTTTTCTGAAAAAATGACCCAACAAGACCAACAACATGTCATTCAACAAGCTTCGCTTGAAAACGTGCCTCACCTGTTATCTCACGCTTGAAAACGCCGACGCAGCCGACGTTGACGAAAGCGACGAAAGCGTCTCGCTGTCAGTCATGCATGGGCTTGTCGCTGGGTAGATGGTGTTTATGACAGTACGGCTGAAGAAAAATAATCGCGTAAGGTGTGTTGAATAAATCGTTTTTATGTATAAAGAACATACCAAATTTGGGCGTGTAATTATTAATTTGTGAAAACAATTCTGTTGCATTGATTATAACTGTGTTTTTTTTTTGCGCTTGCGCCCTCTGACGTGTGGTGGGAGCACTAGTTCGTTACGTAGTCGTGACGCACTTCCTGAGGCCAGGTTTCGCGGAGTGTCCGCTCTTGTCTTCTTCTTTCTCTATGGTCTGTCGGCACTGGGAGAGCGAGGAGTGATGCTTAACCCCTCTCACCCGGTAGCGGATGTCGATTGTGGCGCCGCACGCGGGGTTTCTCGGGTCATTTCGCGTGCACGCGTCGGAGAGCGAGTCAGATTCTCCGCGACAGCTTGCGGTGAGCAGGCATTCCCTTTTCCGTCCGTCGACTCCCGTCGCTCGGGGCTCGTCGGACTTAGCTGACGGCGCCTCGCGCCCGAGGCGAACGCTCACCTTTTGTTGCCCCTTTGCGTACGCTCGGCCAAAGGGCGGTACGTGTCCTTGTGCGTGGCCAAGCTACGCCGACCCGACTCCCTCCGAAGTCAACGCGAGCGTCTTTGCCTACGCTCGAGCAACCGGGTCTTGGTCCCGGTGTTTCCGTGAATCACCTTTAGCAAGGAGGCGTGCTCATGGCACCCTGTGTAGTACTTTTCGCCCGTGGCGTGGATAAGCCCATTTGCTTTCCCGCCGCGCCTTTGCAACGGGCTGTACTGCATTTGGTGTTGCCACAGACTATAATAATGTGTTGCGACCTTGAGCAGTATCGTGTTCTCGCCACGGCGACGGTTAACGCGTGCCCTGCGGCTCGCTAAGACCGGACCCACGCTTTTGGTCGTACTCCTTCGGGCTACGTGCCACTACAACGGATGTCCTAGGTTGTTGATAACGATTGGTCTATCGATTCGGCGGACTATGTCGTCGTTATAAATTAGTTAAATAAATGTATGTTGGTTGGTTTGTACCGACCGTGTCAACTATGACCGTTCACTCCAAGAGTGTGGCGTGGCGCTCGCTCGCCAATTCGATACCCCACAAAGAAAACTAGAGATAAGCTGGCAATTAAAAAAAACTACTGATAAGACACGACGGGAAGGTGGTATCATGACTCCTGGATGCAACAACGTTTGCATCCAGCGGCTGTAGGGGTGTGAACGTAAACATATGTTTGTCGACTGTGGAACGGGGCTCCTTGTGTGTGTGTGCGTGTGTGTGTGTGTGTGCGTGCGTGCGTGTGTGTGTGTGTGTGTGTGTGCGTGGATGATGGGGAGTGTGCGGACCAGTTTTGATCAGCTGGTGTTAACATGCAACTATATCAGTTACATCCCCCTCCCCACCTGTACCCTGTGGGTTATATGGGCCGTCATGACTTGCAATTTAACCGGCACTCTCTTGTCGAGCAGAGCATCCTCTCACTCGGATATTCTCCCTGAAAAATATTGCCTACGAGGCTATGAAGCAATTGTCAACTCGCTTTATTATTCTAAGTTTTAAAGAAGTAAAAAATGCCAGTATCAGCCTTAAAGTGAGAAGAAATAAAACATTTTCGCGCATTTTGTTTCGATTATGTGTTCACTGTTAAATTAGTTGCATTTTAGTAAGAACGTCGTGACGGAAAGAGATGAAAACATTCAAAAGCACAGGAACGCAAGCAGTTGTGTTCGCATTGTTCAGTTTTCTATCGCTCTTGTTGTCTTACAGTTTTCAAATCATTCATTTAGTACCTGCTCGCTCGATCGTCAGCATTCGAGTTAAGAGTAATTTACAGTAAAAGTTTTACAGTAAAAGCAAGCAAGCGCGCGGATGTTCAGTAGCACAACGGGTATCGCCTATCCCTTTTAACTGTATGCAGGAAAGGAAGAAAACTCACAGGCATGGTCGTCGACAGAATTTCTTCTGGCAGCGATCGGTTTCGTCCAAGACTTTGACCCAGCAGCGTGTCACTGTGGAAAATACCTAATTGTAAAACATTGCGCCGATAGAGAATGTCGATCAGTATTACTGTGATGATATTTGGCATGCACACTATAAGTAAGCGATAATTGTCATTGTGTACTCACAGCTGATTAAGGTTTGCATAAGATGGAACTCGTTAGGCCGCGTTTATATCTAAGGAAAAGCGGGTTGGTTGAAGGAAGTTTTAAGAAATCAGTTGTGGAACAAAGCACCCAGAAGTCGTTGTGAAGCAGCTGTGATAGGCTTGTTTTAAACGGCAGTTTTATGTTGCCTTACCTCTGTATTGTGTCGTAGTCAAATTATCTTTGGGCTCCGCGTGAATGGTATCAACGAGCGAGCTAAAAATATTTTTTTATTTATCAATCATATCTCTCGGCGGGTCTTCACCGTCGCCGTGCCGTTCTGTCTCTCTCTCTCTCAAACACACGTTCGCACACACACAAAGTGAAATACTTTGGAGGAAAATTATTTTCGGAAGCGCGCGGTTTCACTCTGACGTGCTTCAGCGTGGCAAAGGCTTGTCAGCCATCAGCAGCTAGATGGCGCATTTAAAAGCACGCTTTAAAGGCTCGTTCACACCGAAGGTGGTGGTGGTTAGAATATGAGAAAAGGCACCTAATTTCTGCAACCCGGTCGGGAGCACGGCGCAGGGCCAACACACCGAAGGCGGGGTGGCCAAAGCGGCAAAGCGTAAAGTGAGTAACCTCCTTTTCAAGCGGCAAAAGCGGAAGAAAAATGAGGCGGAAAGGGCGATTGCTCTCGTAGCTTTTTTTTTTTTTTTTGCCGCCCGCCAAGGCTCGCCGCTTTGCCGCAGCCAATCGCAACGCAGCGGAGGCGCGGTGGTGGCGCGGGTTTACCTTTGGGAGAAGCATTGTCACGTCAAGCAACACGTGCGCGAAAGTCCGCCTCTTCTGCCGATCCAATTGATATGATTCGTATGTGGGGTTTAGCGTCTCAAAACCACCATATGATTATGAGAGACGCTGTAGCGGAGGGCTCCGGAAATTTCGACCGCCTGGGGTTCTTTAAAGTGCACCAAAATCTAAGCACACGGGCCTGCAGCATTTTCACCTCCAAAAATGTAGCCGCCGCACCCGGGATTTGATCCCGTGGCCTGCGGTTCAGCGGCCGAGTACCATAGCCACTAGAACAACGCGGCAGTGTGCCCTGCGATCCAAAAGAGATCTGAACTGAAGCACGCTCTCGCCGCTTCGTAAAGCCCGCTTTGCCGTGCCGCCTTCGGTGTAAACCAGCCTTAAAGGGCCACTCACCAGGTTTGACAATTTTGAGCTGACAAGCGCAATGCGTAGAGAAGGCGTTCATGATCACGTCTGCCAAAATTTGCAACGCTACGCGCCGCGGAAATGTGTCAAATTTCAGTATGAACGCTGCGCCTCCTTAATTTTGCGGGTGCGCGCCCAGAGAATGATGGGATGACGTGTGCATATGAATGGCCTTACGTACACGACAATGCAGTGACGTTGGTCCTCTACGTAGACGACTATGCTCTGACGTTGCCAACAGTGACCCGTGAGATGGTCAAAATTGTTCAACACGACATGCGTAGTCTATGTATTTGTTGCTTGAAGAGATTAATCAATCTTTAGATAAATAATGCGACGCAATAAAGGAACGTGAGCGTACTTTTTTCATTTTCCCCCGTAAATTGCTGCGAGATGCGGGGCTAATGTGCCGGTATTTCGTATGCGTTCGTGTCTCCGCTGTCAGCGCATCGAGCAGACGATAGCCGTGGAACGCTCCTACGCATTCGCGCACTCATTGTGCTCATCTATTCTACCGCATCTAAGCCAGCGTTTCAAAACCATCTCGCAGACACAGGCAGTAAACCTCGAAACAGCGCTGGTTAAAAAAAAAAAAACTGCTCGCTTACTTGGGGGTTGGGCTTGTTCGGGCACGTCATGCGCACGTGACCTTTTGGTCGGATGCCGGAGAGAATAGGGAAGAGATTTGGCTTGCGAATGCTACGTGGAGAAGCGACAAAGGTTTCGAGCTCTCCTCCTCTCATCCTCGTTTCGCGCCGCTTAAAAAAAAAAGCAGTTTTCTCAGCTCCTATTGAACTGATTCAAGAAACTAGGGAGTTTTAGTGCTGGGTACGCATTCTCTTGGGGCCTTGCGGGCTTGGGAGCGCGCGGTGTTGCGTGCCCAACCCATACCCAACTGGAATGCTTTTTAGTTGGCGCCACCAGGTCACCGTCTCTCTAGTCTTTCGTTGTATAGTAGAGAGTGCTTCTGCGCCCTGTACTTTGGGGTACGGGGCACGTGATCTCGCGTGCCCGCACGCTTATCTCTTCAGGAAATGACGTGCTTTCGCCGCAAAGTTTGTGTTAAGGCCATAGACCGCCCGAAGGTCACCTTGCTCGCCGCAGCGGCTGTGTTTGCGAAATGAGTAGGTGGTTAGGTGGAAGAGCCATAGGAGCGGATAGTTTGTTATCATGGTGTAGCGCAAAGACACATTACCTACACGGAAACGCACAACACAGGCACTCTGTCATGTTTTTTTGCGCTACATAGCAGGCACCAACTAGCCCGACAACAAGTCCCTTTGTGGAGGAGCTAGTTGTTTGTGCGAAATTACACTTGTAGAACGCTGATCAAACCATAGATACACGCGACAAGACGTAAGCGAACCACGGTGTGGCGCTCATTAACGACTGCCACGCTGCAAGTGACCAGTGGTTAGCCTTTCTATGCAGGAGGGGGCACCAAAATTTGTTGCTATCGCATTCATTGCTTTGCTTGTGGCGAAAGTGGAGCCTTTACGATGGGTAACTGTAACCAGACGTGCGAAACGTTAACTAACTGATGCACACAGACAGGCGAACACTCCCTTTTGATCAGTGTGGTGTTTATGAACAGTAAGAAAAACCACGAGACATACGCGAAATGTCGGCGTCGCAGAAGCGTCTTTTGCCGGAGGGCTGCCTGTCCCAGTCCACCTCGTAGGGCAGCGCCACGTCCACCCGGATGCAGCGACACATCAGCAGCGAGGCGTTGTAGGCGCACTCCTTCTCGCACAGCTGCCCGGAAACACACGAGTTAGAACTGTGAGAGCTTCATTCAGCTAGCATGAGTGGCGCACGCCAAGAACCAGATAGTTTCCACTTTAATAACGAAAAAGAATATGAAACAGGACGAATTTGATTGTGGGATAGTAAAGAAACTGTAGTGTAATACAATGAAGCGGCACGTTTGAGATAAAAATGAATTTGGAAAAGTAATAAAACCTACCGAAGAATGATTTCAACACTTAAACCTCTTTGAACTTTTGACGAACTCCTGCAATGCGTCAGAAATCTTCCCGTGGCTGTAGCTAAGAAACCAAGCCCCGAAAGAAAGCATGTTTTGCGCGTTTAAGTCTATTCTGAGGACGCGGCAAACGGCACCTAAAATGTTTTTGCGTAGGGCAGAGTATCTGTTACAGGAAATGACGCAATGTTCGGTTGACTAAATTACTCCGCAAAAAGAACAATGAGGGGAGGTTGTGCGAGCAGCTCTGTGTAAATATAAATTTAGCTGCGGAATTCGACAACGCAGTCTAGTGATTGCGACTTCCATTCTTCGAGTTTGACATATTTTACCATTCCAATGATACATCAAGTGCTTGAGTTTTGATGTGGCCGTTGCAGAATAGCGGTAATTCTTAAAGTAAATTTTGGTATCTGGAGCAATCAAAGATTCTGGAAGTAAGATTAAATGGGGATTTAGTTAGTCACACAGGGAATGTAAGTCAGTAATAGCAGCAAATAGAGAGCGAAAATTCCATTCCAGAACTCTCACGGACGCTATTTTGGTGTAAGAATTGTTGCGGAGACAACTTTATTTAGGTACTTTACTGGGCGAAGTCTTTCTTGGTTTAGACGGAAGGGAAGTAGAAATATTGTGCTTCAACGGAGACCGGCTGCCCTTCTGTGCCCGAGCATCAAGCTCGACATCAGTAGACACATTTAGGTCCAACACTTGTTCTTATTGGTCAACGTTCAATTTGTACTCTATCCGCGATATTCACCTCATCGTCACATACTGAGATAGCATCACTGACAGTCGGTATTTAACTGGGCTCAGGATTACCCAGAGCAGTTAGGATCAACAGCATAGCGATTTGATTACTGATGACTTGTGCTTATGCATTCAGAGATGCTAGCTACCAATTGGTTCACCACTGTAGCCATGCGCTCTTTCTACCGCTACCTCAACTGCCTGCGCCATATTAGTCTCCTGACATGACTGACGCGCTGTAACGCCAGCATAACCATGGGCTCTCTCCTTATAAGCTGTAACGGCTTCATTTCTAGAGCATCTCCTTTTGTCTAGAATTTCTAGAATTTGTACTTCTTCGTGGCGCATCGGGTACTCAGCGAAGTCAGCTGCGTGATATCCACCGCACAAACAACACGTCATCTCGATCTGAGTGGCACCCCGCCGCGGTGGTCAAGTGGCTAAGGTAATCGGCTGCTGACCCGCAGGTCGCGGGTTCAAATCCCGGCTGCATTTCTGATGGAGGCGGAAATGTTGTAGGCTCGTGTGCTCAGATTTGGGTGCACGTTAAAGAACCCCTGGTGGTCGAAATTTCCGGAGCCCTCCACTACAGCGTCTCTCACAATTATATGGTAGTTTTGGGACGTTAAACCCCACATATCAATCAATATCGATCTGAGTGGCCTACACCACATCGCCCTTTTAATTTGCAGCTATGCCCAAACCTCCAGCAGTTCCGGCAATGCAATGGGCGTGACGCTAGCTGATCAATTCTAAATTACGAAGCACCTTCACTACTCAATAGAATACATGAATTTCACGACAAAGTTACGGAAGCGTCGAGTGAATCAATTAAAGCATTGCTCATTTCACAAAATATTGAGTTTGTCTGACAAAGCTGCTGTATGTATTATCAATTTACGTGCCTTAATTGCAAATTTTAGTTGTTGACTTGGGCAAAATGACCTCTCAGTGTGTTATATAACAGTTTTGTTGTTGTTTCTCTACAGACATGATGTGTTTACTCTCGCTTTTCCACTTTTTTGTACACATGTTCTTTTAATTTCGTGACTATTCAGTGGAATACGTCCGTACAGTGTACTTTGTATTGACTTGTTTGACTTGTACTGTGCACAACCTGTGTGCCGCACTATTGTATAGGAGCAGAAGCCTTTGTTAGGCCACATGGCCTTTAGCTTCTGCTTCTTTTCTGCATAAACAGAAGAAATAAAGTCAATTCGCTTCAATCCATTTAAAAAAACAAATGACCATGCTTTAATTTCTGAAAAGCACGATCTACCTTCAAAAGTCACTATTACTGACACTGTGGGAACTCGTTTGTTGTCAACCAGTCAATTACACCTGTAAATTAACTGCCACCACACCTGCCACAGATAGCTTCTCGAGCGTCTTCGCGGGGCTTCATTTTGCGTCTACACCACGTACAATACCTAAAGTGCATGCGAGATGTTGCGGTATCTACGCACTCACCGAGATCGAAGCAAAGGACGAACACTTAAGGAGATCCTTTACACATTGCTGATCTAGGGATCAGCATACAATGCCCCCGCGACCAAGCTGCCGCACGTCGGTTATGCTCTGGTAGTTTGGGTCACGGCATAGAGATTTTATTGTATTGCCTTGGGTCCGTAGTGACGTGACGGCGTCTGACGTAGACGTGCCGTCGTCGCTGGCTTGATGAAATGACGACAGACGAGACGTACAGGAAGCGAGCTGCCGAGGAAAAGCAGCGGCCGTGGCGTCTAGCCAGCCAGAAGCGTACGAACATTCTAGGCGCCTCGCGCCACTAGCGCTCGCCATCTTTTTCTCTGGCCGGCTGGCTACTACTAGCACTACGCTACAAGGGCTCCCCGCCTAGCGTGCTGCGCGATAAAAATATGAATGAAAAAGAGGTAGGGAATGCATATAAACACTATGTACAGGTGCGTTAGTTCCTGTAAGTGTCCATTGGGAAGTTCGAAGGTCGTCAGGGTAGAAGACGTACGGAAGAGTCCGACAGTGCCGGTAGGAGCCACGCAGCGGGCGAGGACACCGATAGTATCGCGTCGCTAGGAGCATCCAGCAAAGCGGAGGGGAGCGTTGAGAATGTTGGGGGTGGAAGAGGTGCCAACGCCGTAGTGGGTGTAACACCAAACGTCCTGCGTTGCGGCTAATGGAGCTCCAACAACAGCGCGTCTGTCGACAATGCGATGCGTGTTTCGGGCGGAGCGTGAGTCGTGCGCTGTGCAGAGACGTGGTGCGGCCTCGCCTGACTTGATGACAAGATTGCAGATGTAATGAGGAGTGGCTGTCCACGACACAGGATAGTGTCGGTGTTATTGGTAGGTCACAGAGCGCGGGACTTGACTCCTCAGAAAGGTGAGGGAAAATCCTCACAAACAGGTCCGGGAAACCCTGGTTGGCACTTGAAGTGTTAGAGGTGAAGCCATGATTGGAAAGACTCTCTTCGGGCGGTTGAGTGCCAGGTGTCAATGTGTTGTTAAATCTGATGCAGAGCAGCGCGACAGCGGGCTCAGTGTCCGTAATGTGAGCGGTGTTGTGGGCCTCCACAGATGCCGGGACAGGTGTCGAGTCTGCAGGCAGGTCAGCCGGCGCGGCTGAGGCCGTCGAATCACCCGGGGCAGACAGTGCAGCCGACCAGGTTTCTGCAGCGAATCCGACGGTGCACGGTGCAATGGAAGGCACCGAATCTGCGATGGAGGTAGATGACAATGGCTCTGGTGTCAGAACCGGAACATCAAAGGCAGGGGCCGTGTATTCCGGGTGTGAGGGTCTCTCCGTGGACGCATCGACGTATGCGGGACGGTGGGCTCCGTCGTCTGTGTGGCCAGTTTACGGCAAGGGAATGGTCTGGACTGGCTGCGGGGTGGGAGGCGTCTGGGAAAGTGGTGATCCAGATGCAGTTGTGTCGTTTTTGGAAGAAGTATCCCGTTTGATGCCATAAAACTTGAGCACAGCGTCTCGCAGGTGATCGTACGGGCGAGGGCTCCAGGAGAAGTGTGTAAGATGGCGTTTGAGGCCATGTGGAAGATGATATTCCAATACCTCGTACATTAACTTTTGGATCCTGATGCCGTTGTGATACAAGGTCGCCGTAAACTCCTCGAACCACGACTCTAGGCGAGAGGTCCGGAACGGTGGCAGTGGCGGGTCGAATCGGGGCTGCCATAGGCTTGCACTGGCCGGAACATGGCCGCGGAGCACGGTGGCAGTTGTGCAGTGTCGGTCGCTTGTCCGTGAGTCCGTAGTCACTGATTTGTAATTACGTGGCGGCGTGTGACGTAGACGTGCCGTCGTCGCTGGTTTAATGAAAGGACGAGAGACGAGGCGCACAGGAAGCGAGCTGCCGAAGAAGAGCAGCGACAGAAGAGTACGAACATTCTAGGCGCCTCGTGCCATGAGCCACCAGCGTTCGTTATTTTTTCTCTAGCCGGCTGGCCACCACTAGCGCTACGCTACAGGGTTATTCAGCTTAATGAAGTGCCCACCCAAAGGTACTGGAGTGACTAGAATACTGCTCACGCCACTGCGGAGAAACAAATCAAGAGGTAACTAAATCATCATTGTGCAGAGAGGCCGTCCACAGGGAACAATCCTGACCCGGAGAATTCCGAGACATCAGTGCAGCCTCAAGCCTAGATCAAGAAAAGACAAATGTTCCTGCGTATTAGTTGAAAGATAAAAACTATCCGGTACTTAGCCACCCAACCAGCAACGAGAACCGCCTATCGGTTAGTACATGGATCGTCGTTGTCTCGGCTCCTTAACCTGCTTTGCCACTAGTTCAGCAGAGACTTAGCAGTTACGCTTCACCACCTAGACCTTTCTGTAGTATCACCAATTTAAATAGGCTCGCAAAGTTCACAGTGGTCTGTTCTTTTATTTGAAACAAAACCAAAATACAGAATTAAACAAAGCCACAAGTGCGCTCGAAGCACGAAAACTAGGCAAATCTGTGTACGGCTATGTTACTATGCTAACCTTAGACGGCTAAATAGACGGCTAAATGGATGGTGGCTATCTCATTTAAATTTTTACGTAGCCGGTAAGATTGGAAGCTTCGCGAAGACAGCATCGGAGAGAAATACGATGCAGACTACTTTGCTGTCCAATCAAGATGGTGGCTCAGCGAATTGCTCGGATCTTGTCTGCCCACAAGTAGACGCTTCTACAGACACTCGATGTACATTGAGTAACGTTCGTAGATTTTAACACTAAATAAAAGTTAAAAATCTAACAGTTACGTTTGTCTTAGCTTTCTTTTCTTGACGCGAGTTGGCGTCTCGTTGCATTGAAACCGCCTGGTGTAAGGACCGCACTTACCTATCTACTCTCGTAGAAAGTCATAATAAACGTTTCATTTTCTCTCCAGGCGCAATTCATTTCACGGGCAACGTGGGTGTAATGCTGTTTTCTAAGCTGTCAGCGCAGACTGTCTATTATGCGGTCTAAGAGTTGGAACACAGCCGACTACCCGCAATTTCCATGGTAGCTAAACCATCGTAGCGGCAGAGTTACATCAAGTTAATTTAGGAAACTCTGTGTACACATGGCTTGCACATGGTGTCGCCGTTGCTATGGCCCAACTTCGGAGACAGTGGCGTAGCCAATGAGTTGGGGGTGCAACCCCCCCCCCCTTCCCTCCGCCGTTACTTACCCACTTTTTTTTTATTTCGTCGCTTCGTGCTGACCTGATATACAAAGGAAGCGGGTGCTCTTACAGTGAATAATGTACGCATACGGGAAAACATGTCGTGGAGGTTGTCAAGCCTTTGACACACTGAGATTTTGGGCAGGAATCTCGGCCGATGGCGTTTTAAGTTGGCTCGGCGATGCGTGTAATGCTGCAGCGGTGGTCATACATGTACCCCGTGGAACAGGTATCACCGCAGTCGATCACTACGATAATTTTCACTAGGCAGAGATTCATTTTAGTGGTAAACGCCAAACAGACTTCCAAGGTCTGATAAACCATGTTCAAGCATATGACTGTGTTACTCTTCGTACGTGGAGAAAATATACTCAAGTTAGAGAATAACATTTATATTGAACCTTCGCTCGTTCTGCTAACTTCTAAATAAACGCACACACGTATGCACACACTCACAAATGTTTGCGCACGCGCGTCTGACAATATCTGGTGAGCTACCGCACCTCGCTTGTATGCGAGCGTATCTTTACTATGCTCTAATGGCTAAAGTCACTCCGAAGTGTCTCATGACAAAAGGGCAACACAGGCAAACGTGCAGATCAATCATACCCTTGTAAAGGCCTACTGACATACTCGTCATGTAACTTGAGCTGATAAATAAAAATGTGGTGGTCATAAAGCTGATTTATTGATTGGTATGTGGGGCTTGACGTCCAAAAAGCACCATGTGATTATGAGAGATGCCGTATAGTGAAGGGGTCAAAAAGTTTCGACAGCCTGAGGGTCTTTAATGTGCACCTAAATCTGAGCTGACGGGCTTACAGTGCTTTCTCCTCCACCCAAAATGCAGCCGCTGAAGCCGGGATTTGATCCCGCGACCTGGGGGTCATAAACCTAAAGCAGCGTAACAAAAAATGCAGTGTGGGCAGCTGCAGTGATCAGAAGTCTTATTGTTCTGCAGTGTGGCAAACAGCGCTAGAATAAGGAACGTAATGCCGAAAAAATATACGACAAATAAATATATAATATATTGATTGGCTTCATCAGTTCGTTCCTCTAAATTTACCTAACTTTAGAAGGGCCCGCCAAGCGATTTCTGCAACTAGCGACATAACACGCAACAAGAAATGCACTGAATGAAGAAACCTGGATGGACATATCATCATGCAAAATTAAGAAGAATATATATAGTAACTATAGTTTCTTACAAAAAATGAAATATACTCAGTGCACGCACCGATTCATGCCGCAAATAGACACATGACATACCGAAATAATGTTGATTACCTTCTTCAACTGACCCGAAGGTTGACACGCGTGCAGATCAGTGGTCTTGTGGTAGTCTCACTCGTTGTGGCTTCCGAAGTTTTCGAGCGTGTTCTTCCAGCGCGTGAACGGAAAGAGGACCAAAACACCAAGAGCTTGGTGAGTCTCCTTGCCTGAACGTTTTTTTTTTCTTTCTCGAAAAAGCACACATGTTTTGCAGAGGGCTCCCACCTGATATTTGGAATACACTAGCCAGGGAAACATTTCTAGCCAGAGAGGTT